>NC_140518.1:2251333-2793833 GCF_964339955.1 Pipistrellus hanaki | reverse complement strand
CAGGGCCTGTGTCCTCACCTTTGATCTTTGCACGGGGCTCAGCACGCCCTCAGCAGTGGTTGTGAAATGTATCTGAATGGAACAAGGATGCAGAGAACAAGAGCTTGGGTTCAGAGGAGGGGGAAGTGCCGGGCTGAGTGGCTGGGCTGCTGTTGGCTTCATCCCAGCTTCACGGGTCGGCCAAGCTCCGTGGTGTGTGCTGGTGCCCCGGGTCAGGTGGTCTCCCTCTTCCCATTCTCGTCAGATGCCCTCAAGGATGGCAAGGAGATCAAGTGGCCCGATGCCATGTACCCCGACCTCCACATGCCCTTTGCACCGTCCTGGTCCCTGCACTGGGCCTACAGAGACGGACGTCTGGTCAACCTGCCAGTGAGCCTGCTGGTGGCAGGAGACATCATCGCCCTGAGGCCCGGCCAGGAGTCCTTCGCCTCTCTGAGGGGGATCAAGGTCTGCGGGACGTTCCTCCTTCCCTGGACACGCCGCGGGGGAGGCCGGGGCCGCGGGGGGGGGGGGGGGGGGGCCTGGCTTGATCCGGAAGCTTCCGGGAGGCCAGCTCATAGCTTCGTGGGGAACAAAGAAGGGCTGGGATGTCTTTCTCCTCCTCGTCCCGTTCTTTTTTCTCTGATCCTCACACCACCAGGAATCCAGCCCCACAGGCCCCACCCCGCTGGCTGCTGACGGATGGCCCTGACCCCATGAGATGCCCGCTTAGCTGGAGTCCCAGGAAGAGGGCCTCCGAGAGCAGCCTCTCACCACCTCCCCCCCCTGTCCCCGGCAGGATGACGAGCACATCGTCCTGGAGCCCGGAGACCTGTTCCCCCCTTTCTCCCCGCCGCCCTCCCCCCGGGGGGAGCTGAAGAAAGGGCCCCAGAACCCCCAGCAGCACCGGCTGTTCCGTGTCCTTGAGACCCCGGTGATCGACAACATCCGGTAGGGGTGCTGCCCTGCCTCTCCCGGCTCCCCCCCTGACCTCGCCTCTTCCCCGGAGCCTCTGAGGGGTGGTGGTGGTGGTGGTGGTGGGGACACGGACGAAGGAGCCTGTCCGTTCTGAGGCCCCTCAGGCCAGGCGTCCCAGGAGGTTCCTCTTGTCAGCACCTTGTGGGCCCGGTGATGGCTCCCCTCCCAGTCTGACTGCACGGGCCACCCTCCTGGCCACCCGGCTGGGCTGAGGAACAGGCGGGACTCGCAGCCTCAGAGATGCTCGGGGAAGGTGTCAGTGAGGGTCTCCGGCCTTTGCCTTGAGCATGGGGTCACCTCCGTCTGCAGATGGTGCCTGGACATGGCCCTGTCCCGCCCCACCACCGCTCTGGACAACGAGAGGTTCACGGTGCAGTCGGTGATGCTGCACTACGCCATGCCCGTGGTCCTGGTGCGTGAGGGGGCGCCGGGGCGGGGCGGGGAAGTGGGGGCGCCTCAGGGCCGGCTCAGGGGAGTGTGAGTGGAGATGGGGTCCCGGAGTGAGCCAGCCAGTGTCAGAGGAAGGGGAGCCTCAGAGCCTGCGTCTCCTCTGGGGTCTGGGCGTTAAGGCTGCACCTCTCCCACTCCCGACAGGCCAGCTTCCTCATCACCAACGCCCTGCGCTTCATGCTGAGCGCCCCCGGGGTCACGTCCTGGCAGTACACGCTCCTCCAGCTGCAGGTAACGCCCTCCTCTCTGTGCCTCCCTCCCTCCCGGTGGCCGCGTCCCCCGTGCTCCCTGGCTGTCCCTCTGCTTCCCCTCCCTCCCTCCTGCCCCCTCCCCCAGCCCTGCCCGCCTCCGGGGCCAGCCGCCCTTCCAGCGCCTCTGCGGTCCCCGTCCCGCAGGTGAATGGCGTCCTGCCCATCCTCCCCCTGCTCTTCCCGGTCCTCTGGGTCCTGGCCACCGCCTGCGGAGAGGCCCGCGTCCTGGCCCAGATGAGCAGGGGCTCCCCCAGCTCCCTGGTAGGTCTTCCCGAGGCAGCGGGCCGGGCAAGGGGAACAGGACAGGACCCGCCGGCGGGGCGGGCGCTGCCCCGGGAACGGGCTGGAGTGGGAGCGAGGCCCTTCCCACCCCGGCCTCCAGGCCAGGCCCGGGGAGGGCAGGGCCTGGCTCTCGGCACACAGGGGGCCGGCTGCCTGGGGCCGCCCTTGGCCCCGATGTTGGGAGCCGTGCTGGTGTGGGGCCCCCCCTGCCAGTGCGGAGGCCCGTGTGGGGCAGTGTCCTCCCTGAGCTCCCCTTCTCTCCGCGCAGCTGGCCAAGTTCTCGGAGGACACTCTCAGCAGCTACACAGAATCCGTGTCCACTCAGGTACGCTCACCGGGCCCGTCCTGGAACCCTGAACGCCCCACTTTATGGACCGTTAGCCTCCCAGAGCCGGGTCCCCCTCTCACACTTCCCTCCGCACCCAGCTCCGGGGGCCCCTGGGCCGTGGCCTCTGGTGTCCCCCGGCCCTCTCCTGGGGAAGGTGGCCGAGTCCCAAACGGCCTCGCGGCCATTCTGCCACAGGAAATGCTGCGCAGCATCTGGGGCCACTTCCTGCGGGTGATCCAGGGCACATCGCCAACGCTGAGCCACAGCGCCAGCCTGCTGCACAGCCTGGGCTCCGTCACGGTGAGGCCCGGGAGGCCCCCGCAGCCCGCCCCCCCGCACCGGTGTCTCCTGGCACTCACCGACCCGTCTCCCCCGCCACCTCCCGCAGGTCCTGTGCTGCGTGGACAAACAGGGCATCCTGTCATGGCCCAACCCCAGCCCAGAGACCGTGCTGTTCTTCAGCGGGAAGGTGGAGCCCCCGCACGGCAGCCACGAGGACCTGACAGATGACGTGTCCATCCGCTCCCTCTGCCACTTCGAGGTGGAGGAGGAGGTGCGGGGGCTCCGGGAGGGCGAGGCGAAGGAGGACCATGAGGATCTGCCTCTGAGTGGCGCAGGCGCAGCCCCCAAAGGCAGAGAGGGGACGGCAGCACCCCGCCTCCCTGGTCCGGGCAGCCATGGGGGCCCTGGTCTGAGGCCTGTTCCCCTGTCTCCGCAGCCCCAGGAGCGGGACGCCCTCCTGGCGGGCTCCCTGAACACCACGCTGCACCTGGCCACCGAGCAGGAGCACGACGCCTGGCCTGCCGACGGCCCCACGGCTGCCGAGCCCTGCTCCCACCTCCGAGGCCACGGCCACAGCAAGCACCCGTCCGGCTCCAGCGTGAGCTTCAGCCGGGACCCGGAGGGCTGTGAGGAGGAGCCCGGCAAGGTGAGGGGCGAGAGCAGCCCCGCCCTCAGGCTCCCCTGCTGCGGGGGCCCGGGGGTGCGGCCAGCTTCTCAGGCCCCAGGCTTGGCCTGGCAGGGCACCTCCTGGCGGCCCTTGCCCCTCCCTGGATGTTGCCACTGGTCATGGGTGCGAGGAGGCCCCTCCCTCCTAGGCACGGCCTGCCAGTGGCTCCTGGAAAATACTCTCCTTGAGAAAGGGCCTCCATGGCTTCCTCCTCGGTCTGTCACCCTCTTAGATATTGCCCGTGTCTTTGGGCACAAGAGCTAGAAGCAGCCAGGAACTCAAGAGAGACAAGGAGGGGGTTTCTGGGCGGGGCGGGGAAGCGTGAGCACGCTGTGGTGGGAAGGGGTCTTCTCTCAGGAGCACCCACACCAGTCCCAGCCTGAGGCCCCTGCTCCCTCCGCGCCGCCCCCAGACGCAGCCGGGGCCGGAGAGCGAGCCCTACGAGGAGGAGGACTTCGTGTGCGACTACCACCTGGAGATGCTGAGCCTGTCGCAGGACCAGCAGAACCCCCCCTGCATCCAGTTCGACGACTCCAACTGGCAGCTGCACCTCACCTCCCTCAAGCCTCTGGGCCTCAACGTGCTGCTGAACCTGTGCAACGCCAGCGTCACCGAGCGGCTGTGCCGCTTCTCCGACCACCTGTGCAACATCGCGCTGCAGGAGAGCCACAGCGCCGCGCTGCCCGTGCACGTGCCCTGGGGCCTCTGTGAGCTCGCCCGCCTCATCGGTGCGTGGCCGCCCACCGGCACACCGGCCCCGGGCCTGGCGTTTACCGACGTCACCGGGAACCCTTTTCCTCCTGTCCTTCCCCTGGAACGGGCACTGCTGTCTGACAGTGCCTCCTGCTCTGCACAGAACGGGGGTGGGGGGTGGGGGGGGTGGGGTGGTGGAGAGGCGGGAGGTGGAGGGTGGGGGCGGGCCAGGGGCCGGGCTTCCTCCCAGAGGCCCTGACATTGCCCTCCGCCGCAGGCTTCACCCCCGGGGCCAAGGAGCTCTTCAAGCAGCAGAACCACCTGGCGCTCTATCGCCTCCCCAGCGCCGAGATGGTGAAGGAGAGCTCCCTGGGGCGGCTGTCCTATGTCACCAAGCGGCGCCCCCCGCTCAGCCACATGATCAGCCTCTTCATCAAGGACACCACCACCAGTGAGCCTCCCGGGCTTGGCTCACGTCGGGACCAGCCTCCCAGGAGCTTGGGCCAAGGCTCTGCCCTCCTCGTCCCTTTTTGGGGATGAGCAGATGAGCGCAGGCAGCTTCTCAGACGTGGCGGGGAGTGGTTTGGGGAAGCAGGTGGGATGGCACAGAGGATGGGGCTGTCTGCAGGGTGGGCAGCTCAGTGCCTGCATGACAAGCCCAGCGGCGTTCTACACAGGCTCCCCATGGTGAGGCCTGGCCAGTTCCCTCCATCCCGGGATGGCCGTGCTCCCTGTGAGGGCAGAGGGAGGGGTGGCTTGGGCACTGATGGTCGGCCTTTTTGTTCACTGCCCTCAGGCACAGAGCAGATGCTGTCCCATGGCACAGCAGACGTGGTCCTGGAGGCCTGCACAGACTTCTGGGACGGAGCTGACATCTACCCTCTTTCGAGTTCTGACAGGTGGGTGCGGGGCCGGAGCACCCGGCCCAGGCGGTCTGCCTGCCTTCCTGCCCACAGACCTGGGGCGTCCCCGGACCCCTCGCCTCACTTCCACCTGCTTCCCGGCAGGAAGAAGGTGCTGGATTTCTACCAGCGCGCCTGCCTGTCTGGCTACTGCTCCGCCTTCGCCTACAAGCCCATGAGCTGCAGCCTGTCCTCCCAGCTCAACGGCAAGTGCATCGAGCTGGTGCAGGCGCCCGGCCAGAGCAGCATCTTCACCCTGTGCGAGCTGCCCAGCACCGTGCCCATCAAGCTGGGCACCCGCCACAACAGCTGGAGCTCGGACGGTACCCTGCGCGCCGTCCCGGGGGCCGGAGCGGGGAGGGCTTCCCGGGAGTCCATCGTAGCAGAGGGGACAGCGGGCACAGCCCTGGGCCTGGGACGCCTGGGGGGGCAGTCACTATCCGGTGACGTGGAGGAGTCCCCTGGTCGTCTCCTGTATAAACTGTCCTCCTCACGGGTTTCCTGTGACCCTCCAGGGGGACAACATATAGAAAACGGCTTCCTTTGAAAGTTACACAGTAGCGGCGGTAGGGCCTGAGCCTCTCTGAGCAGACAAAAGGCCAGGCCCCAGACCCCGCTGGAACAGCTCCACTGACCCCTCCCTCCGCCAAACACACGGGGTCTTAGATCTGAGAGACGATGAATCGAAGCCATTGCCAAGGGTAGGGCCAGCCCTCTCGCCCAGACCAGGCCGGGCTGCTGTCCCTCGGGGGCATTGTCACCGGACTGATGAGTGCCTTCCATTGTCTTTTCTCCCGTGTCTGTTGGCTCCTCCGTGCGTCCCGGCTGTGTGCGTGCGTGGCTGTGTGTGGTCCGCTGGGGCCTGCGTGCTCCTGGATTCGGGTGCGGCGTCTGTGTGTGGCCCGGGGCCGCCTCCTGAAATGTGCTGGCTCCCGGGTTCCTGACCGGGCCGCGTGCTGGCCGGCCTGGCGCCTTGTGCCGACCTGAAGAAGGGATCGGGGAGGCTCTGGAGAAGGAAGACTGCATGCAGGCCCTGAGCGGCCAGATCTTCATGGGCATGGTGTCCTCCCAGTACCAGGCCCGGCTGGACGTCGTGCGCCTCATCGACGGGCTGGTCAACGCCTGCATCCGCTTCGTCTACTTCTCTTTGGAGGACGAGCTCAAGAGCAAGGTGGGGAGAGCCCCCCCCCTCCCCCCGCCGCCACTGACCCCCGTCCCCACTGGCTTTGGGGCTCATCTGCTCACTGCCGTCCGCCTCACGCAGGTGTTTGCGGAGAAGATGGGCCTGGAGACGGGCTGGAACTGCCACATCTCCCTCACTCCCAACGGGGACATGCCCGGCTCCGAGATCCCCCCCTCCAGCCCCAGCCACGCTGGCTCCCTGCACGACGACCTGAATCAGGGTGAGGGCAAAGGTTTGTGGTGGGGACAAGGTGGGTGTGGGGAGCCCCCCGCCTTGGAGCTATTCTGGAAAGAGCCCTCCTGGTACATACACTCCCCCGGAAAAGGGCTCACACCTCCCAGGTAACAGCCACTGACGGGAGGAGAGGGGGCCTGGGCAGGAAGTTCCATGCCACCTGCAGGGCAAGGAGAGGCCCCAGAAGGCTGGCCCCGAGGTGAGGGACGGGCTTCTGTCCCCACAGTGTCCCGAGACGATGCAGAAGGGCTCCTGATGATGGAGGAGGGCCACTCAGACCTCATCAGCTTCCAGCCCACGGACAGCGACCTCCCCAGCTTCCTGGAGGACTGCAACCGGGTACGGCAGGGGGTCCGCGCCCCAGGCCCCTGGGGGTGGCACGTGGCAGAGAGAGGAGGGTCCCGGGGCCCTGGGCCCTGACCCCGAGACCATGGGCATCTCTGCTTCTTCTCCAGGCCAAGCTGCCCCGGGGCATCCACCAGGTGCGGCCCCACCTGAAGAACATCGACAACGTGCCGCTGCTCGTGCCCCTGTTCACTGACTGTACCCCCGAGAGTGAGTGCTGCGCCCACAGCGCCCCGGCAGCCCGCTCCCTTCCCCTGAGGCCGACCAGGCCTGGGGTGCCGGGAGCTCTTGAGGAGATGGGGTTCCCGTGCAGGAAGCCAAGGCCCCTGGGCCGGGAGGAGCTGGGGAGCCTAGTGGGCTGGAGCCGTGGGAGTGCCCATTCGGGAGTCAGAAGCGTCACAGGACGGGGCAGGAGAGTCACAAAGGGAGCCCGCCCCCCGTCTCCTGTCCTGGGGGTCTCCGCCCAGCGCCCTGCGTGGGGCTCCGCCTGCCTGACTTGTGACTGACTGCCCACAGCCATGTGTGAGATGATCAAGATCATGCAGGACTACGGGGAGGTGACCTGCTGCCTGGGCAGCTCTGCCAACCTGCGGAACAGCTGCCTCTTCCTCCAGAGCGACATCAGGTCAGGGGCACCCCCTCTGCCGCCCGGAGGCCCCGGATTGGGTTTTCATGGGGCGGGGGCATATAGGATGGCCGACCTTGCCCTGGTTGAGGGGACCAAGGGACCTGGGCATGGTGGGGAGAAGAGGGAGCAGGCGCTGGCCCCGTGCTGCGGGAGATGGGGTCTCTCGAAGTGCAGCTGATGGGCACGCTCCCCCCTGTGCTGCTCAGCATCGCCCTGGACCCCCTGTACCCGTCCCGCTGCTCCTGGGAGACCTTCGGCTACTCCACCAGTACCAGCATGGCCCAGGCCTCGGAGGGCCTGTCTCCCCTGCAGCTCTCAGGGCAGCTCAACAGCCTGCCCTGCTCCCTGGCCTTCCGCCAGGAGGAGACCATCAGCATCATCCGCCTCATCGAGCAGGTGGGGCCTGGGCTGCGGTGGGAGCGGGCGCGGGGCCTGCTTGGGGCGGGGGGTTATCATGACACAGGATCTGTCTGGGTTGCCTCCAGGCAAAGCTTTCCCGGGCAGCTTGGTTCCAGGAGCTTTGGGGCGTCTGGCTCCTGGCTGAGGTTTGTCAGCTGCAGGGTCTGAGCGAGGCCGCCATCTGTCCTTCCGGTCCCTAGGCGCGGCACGCCACCTACGGCATTCGCAAGTGCTTCCTCTTCCTGCTGCAGTGCCAGTTGTCTCTCGTGGTCATCCAGGTGAGCGGGCAGCACAGACATCGTCCCCTCCCACCCGCTTCTTTGCTCAGGGCCAGTCAGTCTGAGGCCAGTTGGGAGGCTGGGAGGATGCAGCACAGTCTAGGGGTCCCCAGCGCCCCTCTGACACGGCTGGGCTTTTGGAGGTGACCCCTGAGCAGAATAGTGTCCCTCTAGCCCCAGCTCCGCCAGGCCAGGGCGTGAGCGTCTGTCTGGGCCCAGGGCCAGGCAGCCTTGGACTCCCAGTGTCCTCCTGTTTGTCGGAATCTAACAGTGCTTCCTGGCTCTCCTGGGCCAGTTCCTCTCTTGCCTAGTCCAGCTGCCACCACTGCTCAGTACCACCGACATCCTGTGGCTGTCCTGCTTTTGTTATCCTCTGCTCAGGTGAGACGCCGGCCCTCCCTCTGTGCCAGGCAGGCAGGGTGGGAGGTCACCCAGCACCCCAGGAGCCCGGGTTCAGGGACCCCTGCTCAGCGCTCACCTCCTCTCATAGAGGGAGCGTGTGCGTGTGTGTGTGTGTGTGTGTGTGTGTGTGGTGGATGTCCCTCTGTCCTGTCCCTCCTGCTCACCAACCCCCACCGCACTCCCGACTCCTAAGAGGCTCCTCACGTGGGAGGTAGGAGACAGAGGGTCACGTGGCCGCCCTTCACCGGTCTCTGCTTTTCAGCATCTCTCTGCTGGGGAAGCCCCCCCACAGCTCCGTCATGTCTGTGGCCACAGGGAAGAACCTCCACTCCATTCCCAAGAAGGTAGGCCAGGCGGGCGGCGCCCGGGAGCCTGCGCCTTGCCCGAGGGCTGGTCCTGGGGCAGGGAGCGATCAGGATGCGGCCTCCATCACACCAGAGGGAGGTGGTGGGAGAGCTGGGACAGATCCTCGCCGGGGCGGGCAGCCCCAGCTCCTGTCCCCCGTCCGGCTGCCCCTCACTGAAGAGCCTGTTGAATCCGAGTGTCGAGTGCCGGAGGGGCCGGGGCCTCTGGAGTGACAGGCCTCCTTCCCCCCGCAGACCCAACACTACTTCCTGCTCTGCTTCCTGCTCAAGTTCAGCCTCACCATCGGCTCATGCCTCATCTCCTTCGGCTTCACACTGCAGAGCTTCTGTGACAGCTCCCGGGCCCGCAACCTCACCAACTGCTCCTCCATCGTGCTGCCCAGGTGAGCCCCGCCCCACCCCCGCTCGCCCCGGTCCGCCGCAGGGCCCGGAGGGCTGAGCGCACACCTTGCTTTGGCAGCCACGCTGACACGGCTCCAGCCTGGTTTGATGACTTTGCCAACGGGCTGCTTCTGGCTCAGAAGCTCACTGCCGCCCTGATCGTCCTGCACACTGGTGAGGGCTCCCGGAAGGGGCCAGTGGTGGCTGGTGGGGTGCCCCGGGGACCAGGCCTTGGCCGTGGCAAGTCTGACAGCACCCACCCCCCCCCATCCCGTTTCCTCCAGTCTTCATCTCCGTCACCCACGTGCACCGCACCAAGCCGCTGTGGAGGAAGAGCCCCCTGACCAACCTCTGGTGGTCCATGACGGCGCCCCTGGTGTGAGTGGCTCGGCTGGAGGGGATGGGGCTCTGGCAGGGAGGGCTATGACCGGAGGGAGGGGTTTGGGCCGGAGTTGAAGGGTGCCCTCCTTGAGCTACTGCTGTCCTGAGAAAGGCGAGGAAGGGAGAGAAGAGCCCGGCTGACCGGTGCTGCCCTCCTCCCGCAGGCTGCTGGGGCAGGTGGTCCAGACGGCGGTGGACCTGCAGCTGTGGACGCACAGGGACAGCCCCGTCCACTTCGGCCTGGAGGATGTGCCTCCCCTGACGTGGCTGCTGGGCTGCCTGTCCCTGGTCCTCGTGGTGGTCATCAACGAGATTGTGAAGCTGCACGAGATCCGGTGAGCCACCGGCAGGGCGCTCCCTCTGGGCCCAGGCATGCTCCCTGAGCCTGTCACCCCTGGGCACCGTTCCCTGCTTCCTGGCTGCCCATCCCTGCCTCCGGTAGCCTGCCCTGCCCCCGTCTAACCTCCTGCCCCCCCCCCCCCCCCCCCCAGGGTCCGGGTCCGCTACCAGAAGCGACAGAAGCTGCAGTTTGAAACCAAGCTGGGCATGAACTCGCCCTTCTGAGCCGTTGGCCCCGGGGGCCACGGTGCCCTGTCCCCGGGGGCCACGGTGCCCTGTCCCCGGGGCCGGTCCCGGACCACTTCCGAGTCTGCGGAGTTGGTATCACGAATGTTTCAGGGTTTGCCCTTGTGCCCCATGGCACTGAGGCCCCGATCCCCGTGCCAGACCCAGCTGTCATCTTGACCCCCAGGGCTCCTGTGGAGTGAGCCAAGGCCGTGTCAGGACAGCCGGCTCTTCGGGCCGCACCAGGGGCATTCCTGAATGTATGACCTCATGTGCTCAGCAGAGGGGCTCCCAGCCCACTCCTCCCGTGGGCTGTCCCTCTTCAGGGTCCACTCAGCCCGCGCCCTGAGCGCTGGGATCCGGGCAGGGCTGTGGGCATGCGGCCAGGGCCTCGGCCGTTTTGAAGGAACACTGGCAGCAGCTCTCAAGGTCGCCGTTGAAGGTCAGGGTGAGGGTGCAGCCTCCCTGCGCCCTCCATCCTGTCTTCCTGGGACAGGGGCCTCACGGGGACCTGAAGTGAAGGCCCCCGTCACCCTGGAGCCGCTCCTGTGCCTGCCTCGAGCTGCCACAGTCAGTCTCGGGGACTCGGCCCAGGGCTCCGTCCAGTCCCTGCAGGGTTCTCCCGGGAGAATGTTTTTATTGGTGTATATTTTTTACTGGAAATGAGCCTTTTAGGAATGAATGTAGACTGTATTAAAATTTATAAATTGTGTAAGAAAGACCGGTGGCTGGTCCCTGAGGCAGCCACTGAGGGGAGGAGGGGAGGGCCCTAGCCTCCCTCCTGCCAGCGACAGCCCCGGCTCCGGCGAGGCCCGCGGCACAGACCCAGACACAGGCGATCACGTGGAATGACACTTCATTGGCGTTAGTGGGGTAGGAGGTTAATGTACAGAGCCAGGGCCCGCCCATCAGGCCAGGCTGGGCAGCGGGCACTCTTGCTGGGGCCGGAAGCCCCTTCCCACTGCGTCCTCTCAGGCAGTTATAGAATAAATTCCATTTAAAATATATGCCTTTCTCTCTGCTTAAAAAATAACATTTACAGTTGAAAAAGTTTGGACTTTGGGGGGGGTCTGTTAGTCCCACTGCCCCACCCCCGCCAGCTCTGCCTCGCTGCGGGCAGGCAGGGGAGGAGCCGGTCTGGCCGGGCCCGCCAGCAAGCAGGCCCCGATGGCTTATTTACATGTCTGTGCTATGTACACCCGTGGGGACCCGGCCAGCACCGCAGGTGGCAGAGGAGCTCTGCCACCACCTTTCTCCCTGGGCGGAAGCTCTTACCAGGGTCCCTGACCGAAGGGCAGGGGGCTCTTTGCTCAGGTTACACACTGGGCGGGGTTCCGCTGAGAGATCAGGTCTGACAAGCCCCTTGGCCCCCGCTCCCCCGGAACTGCAATGCTGACAGCCGCTGGCTCGGAGCAGCAGGAGGGACCCGCTGGGGCCAAGGCAGTGGATGCTGCAGGCGGGTCGAGCTCAGTCCAGCATGGCATCCAGCTGGTCAGCCAGGGCGTCAAACATGGTGCTGATGTCATCCAGGATGTGCTTGGTGGAGGTGCTGGGGGGGCTGCGGGGAGAGCACTGGGTCAGACCAGCCGGTGATCAGACCGCCCGCCAGCCCTGGGCGAGGGCTGGTGCCGAGCGCCCGGCTGGTGCCAAGTGCTTTCCAAGAAGGAGCCGCTGTCCTTCCGTACACCGTGCCCGGGGCTCAAATGACCTGTCCAGGCTCACGTGCCTCTAAGCGGCAGCAGCCAGCTTCCCTGCAGGTCAGACCCAGGTGACTCCCAACCTCCCTTCCAATGGGGGGTCCCCAGACTGAGGATCTGCCCGTGAGGTCCCTGCCCCCCAACCACCCCCGGACCCCGGAAAGAGGATACGGGAGGAAGCGTTCCCCATGCCGCCACCTTCTCCCCGCCCTGCCAGCAGCCCTCACCCCTCTCGCTCCTCGGCGCCGATGCTCTTCTCCGCGGCCCGCAGTGCGGCTGCCAGGGACGAGCTGGTCCGCTCCAGTCTCTGCTGGGCCTGGCCGGAGCCCACGGCGGCCGCGCTCTCGGGACGGGGCGGCGGCACAGGGCGTGGGCCGAGCCGAGGAGCCAGCTTAGGGCCGGAAAACGCCAGCTGGGTGCAGGCCACAGACACAGGCTTGGGAGCGGTTCCTGCAGAGACAGGTTGGCTTGTGACTCAACTGGGCAGGACACAACCCCTGCCAACGTGCCCGGTGCCCGCAGGCCCTGCCTCATACCTGCTCCGGGCACCTTGATGAGGGCAGCGGGCGGAGCTGGGGGCTCTGGCTCCCCACGCTGCCGATGGCCTGCCGAGCTCTCCAGAGCTGGCCCGGGGCAGGGGGGCTTGGCGGGCGGGGTGGGAGGGCTGGGAGGAAGAGGGGCTGGAGCTCCTGGAGTGGGAAGGCTGCCAGGGTCTGGCTGAGGAGGGCTGGGAGGAGCCACAGGGGACTCGCTGGGGGGCTGGGAGGGCATGGGGACGGAGGGGACGGAGGGGACGGAGGGGCTGGGCATGGCGGAGGCCACTCCGAAGGCCAGAAGCGCCGTCTGCAGCGGCTCCCTCTCCCGGCATTTGGGCCTCCGCTTAACAGTGTCTGACTCGGTGAGGTTGAAGTGGAGGCCGGTGGGCACTGGCGTCTCTCGGGACGGGGGCCCGGCCGGCTTGGGCCGCTGTTTGATGGTCAGGTTCCCTTCTTCCGCGAACGGGAGCCCCTCCCCCGAGCTGCCCCGGGACGGGGGCGTCCCCTCGGGCCCCGGGTCCTCCTCCTCCTCCGTGTCCGAGACGGGGCCCGCTGGGGCAGGGGGCCCCGGGGGCTCTGACGGGCCAGTCGGTTCGCTCAGCGTTCGCCTCCGGGGCCCAGGGGCCCCCTCTTTGGGCCCCAGGCTGCCATCTAGTGGAGGGGGCTCCGGGGTGGGGCCGGAGACGGAGCTGAGGCGCTTCGGAGGCGGGGGCGGCGGGCCTTTGCGTCGGGCCCGGAGGGCGAAGGACTGGCTGCGGGGAGCCCCTCGGGCTGGGGTCTGGCTGGGGCTGGTCCGGGCCAGGGCACTGCGTCCCGGCCGCCGGGTGAGGGTGGCGTAACTGCCCAAGGCACTGCCCACCGGCCCTTCGGCCTCCCCCTCGGCCTCCCCCTCGGCCGGGCCCGGGCGGCTCAGGCTGTGGGACCTGCGCTTGGGCCGGGGAGGGTCTGGGGGAGCAGCAGGGGGGCCAGCCAAGTACGAGAAGGCTCTGGGCGCCCCTGGAGGTGGCCCCGGGGCCGGGCTGGCGGGGGAGCCCTGAGGGTACATGAAAACATAAGCAGGAGGCCCTTGGCCAGGAAGCGGGGAACAAAGCTTCGGGGGCCGCTCCGTGCCCTCCGGAAGGTTCCTTTCCTGTGGGGTGCCGGGGTCCCCACTACCGGGCTGAGGGGCAGGCTGCTCCTGTGAGTGGCCAGACCCTCGTGAGCGAGCGCCAATGCTCTCCTGGCTTGGGGAGCGGGGAGGGGGCAGGGGGAGTGGCTCGGGGCCACCCCCGACCATGGCTGCCTGTAGCTCTGGGCTCAGCTCGCTGCCCTGGAAGGTGAGGAGGCGGGGGCCGGCCGCGGCAGGTGCGTCCCCGTTCTCCAGCCCCTCGATGGCCATCAGCTCCGGGCCCCTGGCCGGGCGGCAGCCGCCCTCGCCGGGGGCCTCCCCGTGCGGCAGGCCCCGCCGCAGCTCGGCCAGACGCTTCACCCCCAGCATGAGCTTCTTCTGGTGACCTGAGGGGGTGGGTACGGGGCAGGGTTAGCGGGGCTGCACATGGTCACCCCCACTCCCTCGAACCCCGTCCTCTCCTGGGCCCGGGCCCTGAGAACGTTTGAAGACCCGTGGCGGCAGGGGGCTCACCGAGCTTGTTGACGCCGATCTCCTGCAGCTCCTCCCAGGTGAGGTCGGCCACCAGCGCCATGGAGTCGTAGCCACTGCCCAGCAGCTTCTTGTGGTACTGCGGCAGCCCCAGCGCACACAGCCACTCCAGCAGGTCCGCCTGCGGCACAGCGCGGTCAGAGCAGGCTCCCGCCAGCCGCGGCCCCGGCCAGGAGGCGCCACGGCCACGGCCACGGCCACGGCCACGGCCACGGCCGAGGGCGGGAGCCTGAGCCGCCGCCCACTCACCGGGATGTAGTTGGGCAGCCACTCGGTGATGCTCAGCTGGGCGATCTCCGAGGCGATCTTCTTCCTGTGCCCGGGCTTGGTCACCCCGATGGCCGTCAGGTCCTGCCCGGAGGGGGGGGGGGTGCCGTTAGCCCTGCTCTGCCTGCGGGGCCCTCCCCGCCCTCCCGCAGGGACACCCACCTCCGGCGTCATGCGGCTGATGGTGGGCACGTCGTAGCCGGCCTGCAGGAAGTGGGCGGTGTAGCCCTCCAGCTGGAACTCACTGAGCCAGTTGTAAATGGCCTGGGCGTCCTGAGGGCGGGAGAGGGCTGGCGTGAACGAGCCGAGTGTGCTGAGCAGGGGCTTTAGTCCATACTGAGGCCCGTGCAACCCCCGCCCTGGGCCCGCGGCCCTGCCCAGCGAGACCGCACCTTCCCCTCCAGCAGCTGCTCCGGCCGCACGTCCTGGGGGAAGAGCTGCTCCCCGGAGTGGCAGTTGGCCGGAGGGCGGTGGCTCAGGCTGCCTGTGTGGAGGGACAGAAATGGAGTCGGGGGGCAGGAGGAAGGGGTGCCAAGCCCTCAGCCCTCCCCGCACCTCTCCCAGCCCGTCCAGGCCCATTTACCTTTCCTCCCTGCCAGGGCCGGGGGGTGCAGGCCTGGCGGCCCCGGGTCCTCGCCGGCAGCGGGAAGCGGCTGCACACGGAGAAGGAGGGGCTCAGCGTCCGGGGAGGTGGCAGCAGGAGGGGGGGCCCTGCCCCGCCACACGCCCTCCCTCGTACCTGGGCGTTCTCGATCAGGAGCCCAGGGCTGTGGCCGTTGGTGCCCTCGGAGCTCTGCCCGCTGCCAGCGCTGCGGATGCTGCCCACGCTGCCCTCGCTGCCCACACTGTTCCTGTCACCTGCTGGAGGGGCGGGAGCAAAGGGGCCAGAGGCCCAGTTGGCCCTGCCGACAGCTGCCTGGCGGTCAGACGCCCACCCTGGTGCCAAGCTGCCCCCCAGGAGGATGTACCTGGGCTGTCTGGGCTGAGGCCCACCCGAGGGAGCTGGCCGTAGGTGAGAGGGTGCGGGGGGTCGTCGGCAGGGGGCTGCGGTGTCCGGGAGAAGCTGGGGCGCAGGGGTGTGGGCGCAGGGGGGAGGCGGGGCGCGAGGACGCCCACCCGCTTGCTGACCACCTCGACGATGCCGGGGGGAAAGTAGCCCACGCGGTCCGTGCCCCGCTGGCTCTCGTGGATGTGGCCCTTCCAGCGGCCGTCGGGGTGCTGCTCAAGCACCTGTGCGAATGGGGCCGGGGCGGCAACGGTCACCTCCTGCGTCAGGCCAGGGCAGCGGCCAGCCCTGTCGCTGCGGCCCCCCGCCCCCAGGAAGCCGGTCTCTGATGCACAAGCCAGCCCACAGTGCTGCCCGGCGCCAGCAGCCAGCCAGGCCCCGGCGCCTCTGGCATCCGCCGGCTGCCATCCCAGCTGCCCCGCCTGCTAGCTGTGTGGCCGGGGAAGCCACAGCCGCTTCTCCAGGCCTCTCTGCAGCGGGAACGGGGACAGCACCCTCCTCCCCGGCTGGAGGGGTCAGCGGTGCAGCTCCTGTCAGACCTCGGCCCAGAGCCTGACCACAGGAGGCCCCGCCAGGGAAGGGACGGTGACCCCGGTATTCGCCAAGGCACGCCTGCGCCGGCCCTCACCGTGATGACGTCCCCGGCCCGGACGTTGAGGGCCGTGGGGTCGTGGAGGTTCCAGAAGTCCTTGAGTGCTCGGACCTTCAGGATCCCCGAGGCCTCTGAGAGAAGGGGGAGGACAGGTGTCAGCCCGGGGCTCAGGGCGCCTTCCACCCCCGTTGTCCCCTCAGGCGCCTCCCGGGTCCCTGCCTCCTCCTCCTCCTCCTCCTCCTCCCCCACAGCATTACCCCCACGGCCCAGCCCAGGAGTGCGACTCCACTCCTGTTTCCTGCGCCCCCAGGACGGAGGCCCCGGGCTGGGTCTTCCACACACACACACGCACGCACACACGCACGCACGCACCCCGCAGCAGCTGCTTGATCTCCCGGCTGGCCTGGGAGGTGGTGAACTGATTCACGATGTCCAGGGCCGTCTGGTTGTACGTGTTCCGAATGTTCACGTCCACGCCGCCCTGGGGACACAGTGCGGGTGAGCGTGCCCTGAGCAGCTCGCCTGTCACTCCCACAACCCTCCCCGCCGCCAGGAGGCAGGTGCTGTTTCCTGGGTCACAGGTGAGGGAGTGGAGGCTCAGCGGGAGGGTCAAGGACGAGCTCAAGGTCCTTCGGTAAGAGGCAGGGGTGGGGCTGGAACCAGGTCCGTCTGCTCTCCAGCCACGTGGCCCCCCCTCAGACCCGGCCCCTGTGGGCTCTGGGCACCTGCGGGCCGGCCCGCCCACACCCACCTCCAGCAGCAGCCGCACCACCTCGGTCTTGCCGTAGAGCGCGGCCTCGTGCAGCGCCGTGCCCGTCTTGGTCTGGCGGTTGATCTCGATCCCGGCTCTCAGCAGCTGCCTGTGGAGGCGAGGCGTCACAGGGCGGAGCGGCCGGGGAGGAGGTCAGCAGGGCAGGGCATGAGGGGCGCTGCTGGCTCCCCGGGAAGGGGATGAGGAAGTGAGGGTGGGGGAGCGGCGGGTACCTGATGACCTCTCTGTGGCCGTTCTTGGCAGCCAAGTGCAAGGGCGTGGTGTAGTTGGGGTCACATGGGTCCTTGGCCTCGCCCTCCAGCAGGGCCACACACAAGTGGCTGTTCAGTAGCAGCTGGGCCACCTGCGGGCAGCAGCACCAGGTAGAGCCTCCTCTTGGGACCCCCCCCCCAGACGCCCAGAACCAACCCCCCAGGGGCTGCAGGCCTCACCCTGAGCCGCCCGAACTCGCAGGCCAGGTCCAGGGGTGTCTTCTTGGCCTTGTTGACCAGGCACGGGTTGGACTGGTGCTGGAGGAGCATTTCTGACTGGGGGCAAAGGGGAAGCCGAGTGAGGGGTGTGGCCTGGCCAGCCCCTCGGTGCCAGCCCCGGCCCCCTCCCCAGCACCCCTGCGGGCGGGCGGCTCACGTACCACCTCGTAGTGGCCATACTGGGCAGCCAGGTGCAGCGGGATCTGCCCGTCCAGGGATGCGGCGTTGACGGCCGCCGAGGCCCGCAGCAGCAGCCGCACGGGCTCCAGCCGGCCCTGCCAGGCAGCATAGTGCAGCGGGCGCATGCCTGCCGGAGGGAAGGGGCTTCTGAGGGGCCTGGCCGGTGTGGGGTCCGGGGAGGGGCCCGAGCAGGGTCTGGAGCCAAGCCGGCGGGGAGGGACAGACCTGACGCCAGCGATGCTGGCTGCGCCTGGGCTTGGTCAGCAAGAGGTCCGGCCGTGCCCTGCCCACCATGGTGGCCTCCTGACAATGACCTAATCGCAACCCCCTCCCCGGATACTGGGTCGTCAGGACCCCCCCATGGGATGGAGACTAAGAGGTGAAGCATTGCAGGCCAGGGAAACGACGCCAACAGGGCCGGGGGCTCCGGGGCCGCACCATTGCTGTCCTTGATGTCCACGGTGGCCTGCGCCTCCAGCAGCAGGGCGATGAGCTCCAGGCTGCCCCCCAGGGCGGCATGGTGCAGCGCGGAGAACCTGGCGGCGGGACACACCGTGGGGGTGTCAGTGAGTGGCCCCTGCCCCCCAAATCCTGTCTTGCACACCAGACCCATCCCAGGGGCCAGCAGGGCTGGGTTACTTGCCCACTGTGGGGACCCGCCCCCCCCCCGGCTGCCGTGGGAGCGCAGAGCAGCCGGGCAGCGCCATGAAAGGGCCCAGTGTCTGGGCTGAGAGGCCTGTTTGTCTGGCTGCCCCCCCGGCCGGCCCCGGGGAGGGGGCCGTGGGAGCAGGAGCCTGAGGGCTCCCATCCTCCGGGGAGAAAAGGGGGCCTGGCAGGAATCTGACCCGCGGAGGCCCCTCAGAGAGGCCCGGCCCCTCCCCTCTCCCCCTCCCTCCCATACAGACGGCCCAGGGCTTCAGCAAACACGCGTCCGGGGCCGAGTGAGAGGGGAAGGGGCTCCGGGCCCCGGCTCTCCGGCTTGGCCCTCCCCCGCGGCAGCTGCGGAGGCCGGGCTCACTCACCCGTCAGCGTCCTGGTAGTTGACGTTGAGTCTCTTCGTGGAGCCGAGCAGCTCTGGGGGGCAGAGCAGGAGGCGTCAGGACACCCTCAGCCACACCCTAAGCCAGGGCTCCCTCTCCCCCACCTCCCAGACCCGCTGACCTCTCGGCGTGCAGGAGAGCACCTGCCCCATGGCCCCTGAGCGCCCTGTACCTCCGGCCCCCTCCCGCCAGGGCCTCCGGCCCCCCGGCTGCAGGGCAAGGAGTGCGGGAGCGAGCGGCCGCGGTGGCTGGCTCTCCTGGGCCCCGGCCCGGCTCGTTTATAGCGCCAGGGGGCGGGGAGGGGGCACCGGCACGCCGCCGAGCCCTCAATAGATGGCCCACGGGCACATGGTTAGCATTCCTGCCTGAGCGGCCCAGGAGCCAGGCCCATTGTCCCGCCGGGACGGGGGCTGGGAGGACAGGAGAGGGGCGCCAGCGGCTGGAGAGTGGAAGGGCAGAGGCCAGGGCCACAGTGCCAGCCCCACCACATCCCTGAAGGGAGCACGTGGAGCAGGTGGTGCCAGACAGGCCCGCACCGTGCCCCACTCTGCCGCGTACTCGGCTGTCTGAGCTTGGACAAGTCCCAGAACCTCCCGGGCTCAGTGTCCGCATCTGTAGAATGGGCTGACCACAGAACCCGCCCACATGCAGAAGATGGGAGCTATCCCCCCTTGGCACTCCCTACCCATCAGCCCTCATCAACAAGACGCTGTCCTTCAGCCAGAGCTGGGACAGCCCGTCCTGGGCCAGGCGGGAGGCTGCGGGGTGGCGGCGAGAGGAGCCAGAGGCCTGGGCAGGATGCTGCTTCGGCCCCGGGGGACAGACAGGACTCAGCAGGTGTGTGCCACCGGGAGCCAGGGCACGGAGGGGGTGGTCCCTGTGAGTGCTGGGGGCAGCGGCGCATGCCTCTCACGGCGGCCCCGCCTTCTGCGGGACACACCCGAGGGGAGGAGGAGGCTGGCTCACCCGGGCAGGCGGGGTGCCAAGCATGCTGGTCCAGGCCTGCCCCCGGGCCCTGGAGGGCCCCCGAATGCCCCAGCTACACAGGCCCCCTCCCACCAGGGAGGGACCAGCCCCGCAGTGCCGGGTGTGGGGCGGGAGGCAGGGCACAGCCCATGAGGCCACTGCGGAAAAGGCCAACAACCGAACCAAGGAGGGGCTCGGCGGAGAGGGGGAAGGGCCCCGAGAACAAGCACCGGCCCCCAGCCTTCCTCCGGCCCTGGAAGGCCGTCCCAGGGAGCCAGCGGGGGCTCGGGAAGCCGGGGCTGGGGGGCAGGAGGGGTCTGGCTCAGCGTCTTCCTGGCGGAGCCCCGCTCTGGGCCTCAGGGAAGATGACCCAGAAGATGCCTCCACCTGCGCCGGCCGGACAGCCGGGGCGGGGGGGCCTCTCCGGGGAGTGACAAGACAATGTGACAGCGGAGACAGGAACAGGGGCCGGCGGGCCGGGCCGGGCGGCTCTGTTCTCTCCAGAACAATGGCCGGAAAGGGGTGGGGGAGAGGCTAGCAGGGACCGGGCCGGGGACCTTGGTGGGAGGGCGGAGGGGCCTGGGTTCTGGCCTGGCTCCAGGCACTCCCCTCCAGCACAACCCTCTTTCCCGGGCGGAGGGCGGAGGGCGGAGGGGTCACTCCTGATTTAGGCTGGGGCAGAGGATGTGAGCTCAGCGGGCCACCCCCGGCCACTCGGTTTCCTCTGGCCCAGGAGACAGCGGGAAGAGGGAGGGGGAAGGAGGGCGGGGGCGCGTCCAGAACAATCCTAGGTGATTCTGACGAGCAGCCAAGAGCGGGAGCGCAGGCGGAGGGCACGGCTGGCCTCCGCTCCCAGCACAATGGTGGGGTGACCTTGGCTCTCTGGGGGTCGGGCTCCTTATCTGTAAGTGGGTGTAGTGGCAGGGAGTTAAGGGGACCACAAGTTCATGAGCTGTAGGGTCTGCACAATGTCACCTGGCTTCTCAGAGGTCTGGGGAGGGAGGCACAGGGCCAGGGCCTCCCGGGGTGTCATAGCGCCCCCTCTGTGCTCACGTCCCTTTGGGGGCTCGGGGAAAGGACTGCTTCCCTGACAGACAGGGAGCCCTCCTGGAGCTCAGGAGCCCCGCTGTGAGGTTCCCGCCAGCCGCCAGGCCCCACCCCGTCCTCTCTGGACCTCACTCTGAGGCCAACGGCAGCGCCACCGAGGCCCCTGGGCAGGCTGCCAAAACCAACACAGAGGTGAGGGGAGAAGGGTGAGTGCTCCCACTCCTGGGCTCCAGGGACCTCTTTAGCACCTTCTCCCCATCGTGCTCACCCTGCACCCCGTTCCCCAGGGCACAGGGACACCCCCACAGCTCCATCTCCCTCTGCTTTGGGTCTCCGACCTTAACCTCCCTCCTTCTAGCACCCACTGGCAGGTGCTTTCATTAGCCAAAGAGATGCTTTCATTAGCCAAAGTGGATCCCAGAGGCCCAGCACCCGGGGGACCCTCTCTCCTCCAGCACAGTGTGGTGGCAGCAGCCACTCCGCCCCTGCTGGTGCCGGGCTCCAGGGGACAAGTGTAGCGTCCTGGGCCCGAGAGCTCGCCCTGAGGCCCAGAGGTCTCCTCCCCTGGGGGTCTCACAGCAGAGGTTCCCGGGAGACGGGGCTCAGGTGTGGCCCCCACAACCCTGTCAGACCAGTGCCCCGGGCTCTGGGGAAACTCGGCAGATCAGCGCAGGCCACTGCCACCTGGGACACCGGCGGGGAGGCAGGGGGAAATGGGCTTTAGCACGTGGTTAGGTAGTGTTGGACTTTGCTTTAGTTAGAACCCTGTTTAGAGCTATTTTATGGACGTGCCCGCTAAAGGAAGACATAGCGCAGGGATGAGCTGGTGGAAGCGGTGCGGGTGGGGGGCGGGGCTGTCTGTCAGTCTTTCCCAGCCCATTATCGGAAACCCCGTGGCTGCAGAGAACAATCTGAAAAACCACCTGCTGGAAGAAACCCCGTGCGCGCGCGGGCAGGAATTCCGGTTTGTTCATTCACGGCCGGGACCCGGGGCCTCGGAGTGCGGCCTGGCTGGCACACAATAGGCGCCCAAAACCATCTGAATGGGCCCGGCAGGTTTGGCTCCGGTTCGGCTCCCGGTCAAGGACACGTTCCCCAGCAGGGTGAGCGGGGAGGCAACCAATGGACGTCTCTCTCACGTGGATGTCTCTCTCTCCCCCCCTCTCCGCCCTCCCTGCCACCCTCTCTGGAAAGCAACGGGAAAAATATCTTCGGGCGAGGGATTAAAAACATATTTCTAACTTGAATGAATGCACTCCAACCTCTTACTTTACAGGCGAGGAAATGGAGCCCAGAGAGGTTAGGTTAGTTGCCTAAGACACACAGCACGGGGGGCCCGACTTCCTCTCTGGCTCTCACACAAGACAGTTCTCTCTCCCCCTCCCCAGAGCCCCGTGCCACCCCCTTCCTCCCCCCTCTCTCTGCAACCTGAGCTCTCAGAGGAGGGTCTCATCCGGACAGTCCCCCCGCCCCCATCCAGTACTCACTCGTCTTTGCAGCCTTGACTTTGGCCACCAGCTTCTGCACGCCAGTCACGTCTCCGTTCTTGACGGCGAGGATCAGGTCCTGTTCACGACCCATCCTGGCCCCCAGGCCGGGCTCTGGGCTCAGACGCCCAGGGGAGCGGCCGGAAACCTGGTCTGCAGCGCCGAGGCGTCAGGGTGCCATGCCGAGGCCCTGCGGGGGGCCCCCGGCGTCCTGAGGCGCGAGTCTGGTCTCAGGCGGCGGGCCCTTGTCAGGCACTGACAGGTATTCCCACAAGGTGCTCCGCGAGCTGCCGCCACAGGCAGGAAAGCCGATCTCCGAGGGGGCGGAGGCTGCTCGGAAATCTGGACAGATATCAGCTTGCTGCTTCCGACAGCCCGGGCTGGGCCGGGGCCGGGCGCGCCAATCTTCCCGGCGTGGCTCTGGCTCAGGAGCACCGGTGCCCACCCAGAAGGCCGCCAGCATTCCCTCGGGCAGTGGGCAGCGGCGGCGGGCAGGCAGGTCTCGGGGTTCTGGAAAAGGGTCGGTGTTTTTGCTGAGGGCTAGGCCCGAGCCTGCAAGGATCCCAGAAGCGGGGCTCTGAGGACGAGCAGGTCAGGGCCTCCAGGGAGCCCCCCAACTACGCTGGCTGTCCTAGGAGCCGGGGTGGGGGTGGGGCTGGCCACTCAAAGCGGGAAGGGAGCTGCCATGCTTGAGAGGACTCTGGAGGGGGAGAGGTGGCAATCTGCGAGGGGGGCTGAGTCACGGAGGCCCCTGGGCACCTGGCAGCGCCTCAACCTGGGCAGGCCGGGCAGCAGCCTGTTCTCCACAGCCCCAGGGCTGACACCCACGGGCAGCTGCGTGCCAGGAGGTGGGGCCGGGAGGGCCGGGCACAGGCAGACAGGAGGGTCACTCCCTGTGGAAGGTGCCAGCCCCCAGACGCCTCCCTCCCGCCCCACGCTTTACTAAAGCAGCCGGAGGCCTCGCCGCAGGGCTCTTTAGGGATTCAGAGTGGAGTGGGGAGCTCAGGGCCCCCCGTTTCTGGCAGGGAGGTTTCCCAGCACCTGTTGCTGACCTCTCCTCACGCCTCGTGCAGGCTGGAGAAGCAGCTGGGCACAGAACAGAGACCAGCGCTGGGGCCCTGCTGGCAAATGGGGCTGCCTGCCCCCCCCCCCCCCCAAGCCTGAACCTGAGGCCCCGAGCCCCAACTTCCCTGCAGAAAAGCTGACGTCAGCTCCTCACGGGCCACGAATTCGCTGCCCCGAGTCCTGCGGCATGACACCGGCATGCCACCCGGGCAGGCCTGGGGCTCCGGCTGCGGACCCCTCGCTCCCCAAAGCGTCCCGAGCCCCATCCAGATGGCACTCCCTCCGAGGGCACTCCCTCCGGGGCCCCGGCCGGCGCGGGGGGAGGCGCCCCTGGCAGCGCCTGGGGTCGGGCGGGCTCCCCCGCCCCCCGGAATGCCCGCCCCGCGCCGCGCAAACCCCCAGCCCCGACCCGGCCCGGCCGACCCGGGAACAAAGCGGCGGGGGGGACGGGCCGGGGCCGGCGCCGGCGCCGGAGCCGGAGCGATGGACGCGGGAGAAGGACGGAGTGGGGAGGCGCGAAGGAGGACGGACGGAAGGAGCCCAGGGACGGCGGCGCCCGCGGATCCCGCAGGAAAAGTTAGTTTGCGCCCGCCCTCCGGGGCACGGCCCCCGGCCCGGGCCGCGCAGCCTCACCTCGCCCGGCCGCCCCGCCGGGGGTCCGGGTGGCCCCGCGCGGTCCCTGGCGCTCCGGACGGCGGCTCCCACGGCCCCCGGAGCCCCTTTCTCCTCCTCCTTCCCGAGGCCGCCCGGCGCCTCCCGCAGGAAATCCCGCCCCTCCCCCGGCCCTCCCGCCGGATCGGGAGCGCAGGGACCGTCCCGGCCGCGCTCCGGGCTGTCAGTCAGCGCCCGCGGCCCCGCCCCGCCCCGTGCCAGGCCCCGCCCCCTTCTCTCCTGAAGCTGGCGGGTCAGCGCATGCGCCCAGGTGCAGCGGGGGTTGGCGGGGGCGGGGGAGGGGGGAGAGATCGCGTCCCTGAGTTCCAGTTGCGGAGCCGGGGCGACCTGGGGATCGAGTTTTTTAGGCCGAAAGGTGTGCGACTGGGTGGGACAGAGAGGACGTGATCTGGAGTATGGAAACCGGGGACCACACTTGGGGAGCCCCCTTGGGAAGTCCCCCTTTACTCTTCGCCCCTCCTCGCCCTCCCCGGGACTCCCGCAGTGACCTCCACCCGCCTGCGGAGTCGTCGGTGCACTGGCTGGTCGGAGCAATGGTGCCACCTAGCGGCCCGCATCGGGGCGGCCCGCGGAGGCGGCGGGGTGGACCCCCGCCTCGAGGAGGTGCTAACGACAGGCTGGGGTGGCGCTTCAGCACCATCTCGGGCCGGACAGCGCCTCCCGCCCCCTTGGGCTCTGGAAACCCGGCTTCCACCCCCTCAGAAGGGACCTAACGGGAGACCCTGAAGGAAACCCAAGCTCAGCCAGCCCGCACCTAACAGCCCCCGGCGGCCTTCGGTTTGCGGAGCCGGAGTTGGGGAGCCCACCGCTCTCCCTTCTCTAAAGCCCCTCTTTCCCGTCCTGGTCCGGCCGGATGGCGGGGACTGACGCAGCCCCGGACCGCGGGGAGGAGGAGGGTCACGCCTTTGACTCTGCCCACACTTCCAGACGCCACGGTCCTCACGTTTCACTAGCGAGGAGCCCCGAGGAGGGCTCGGGGCAGTAGAGGGAAGCGCCTACACATCCCGAAACCTGCGAACGCTCTGCCCCGGTAGTCGGGGCACACGTTTGCGCTGGGAGCCGAGCTCGCAGGGGAGGCGGAGAGCCGCGGGGCGGATCCGGAGACCTCGGAGCGCGGAGATGGGATCCATCGGCGCTAGGGCCGCGCGGAGTCCCTGCGGCGGCGGCGGGCGGAGCCTCTGCGGTGGGCGGCGCCTGGGCGGGGCGCGCGCAGGCGCAGGCGGCGGCCCGATGGAGCCCGAACGAGAACCCGCAACTATCGAGGTGCCTGCGGGGCGCGTGCTCAGGTGCGGCGGGCCCGGCCCGGGGGGCTCGCGGGGCCGTGGGGTGGGCGCGGGGCCGGGGCCGGGGGCTCAGGGCCGGAGCCGGCGTCCTCTGACCCGCGTGCCCTCCTGCCCCAGTGCCCGGGAGCTGCTCGCCGCCCGCGCGCGGCCCCAGAAGCTGCCCCAGCGCGCGCACGGCCCCAAGGACTTCCTCCCCGACGGCTCCGAGGCCCAGGCCGAGCGGCTGCGCCGGTGCCGCGCCGAGCTCTGGCAGCTGCTGGCGGAGGAGCGCGTGGAGCGCCTGTGAGCGGGGCGGGGCGGCCGGGCCGGGGGCGGGGTAGGTAGGCTTCCCCGGTAGACTGAGCCCCACGCTTTGCCAGGGGCAGTTTGGTGGCCGCCGAATGGAGACCGGAGGAGGGGTTCGTGGAGCTGAAGACGCCTGCGGTGAGCGGCGGTGCCCGGGGGCGGGGAACCGCCTTCTGGCCCCTCTCGCCCCGCTGTGACCTGTGCTTGTGGGCCCCGCGCAGGGTAAGTTCTGGCAGACCATGGGCTTCTCGGAGCAGGGCCGGCAGCGGCTGCACCCGGAGGAGGCGCTGTATCTGCTGGAGTGTGTGAGTGGGGCGCCGGGACGGTGGGGAAGGGGTTGGGGCCGAGGCACCGGAAGAGCGTGTGCTTTGCTTTTTGGGAGAGAAGGTAAGGTACACAAGGCTGGGTATTCAGGGAGCTTGTAAGCGGACTTCTAGAGCAGGAAGCAGGGGTTCCCGTGCTCGTTAGTGTTGCTGCTGCTCCCCACTTCCTGGCTGGCAGTATCCTTGCTGTGATGCTGTGATGCTGGGGGGGGGGGGGGGGGCACAGATATTGGAGTCAGGAAGTGCTCCGTTGGCTGTGCCACTGCAGGGAGGGCTTACAAGTTGAGCCGTTGGCCCCACTTCCAGGGCTCCATCCAGCTCTTCCACGAAGACCTGCCCTTGTCTGTCCAGGAGGCCTACCAGCTGCTGCTGACCGAGGGCACCGTGTCTTTCCTGCAGTACCAGGTACCCGCCACCCGGCCACTGAGAGAGTATTTACAAGTACCTGCCAGGTGCTAGCCACAGGGCCACCCGCTGGGGCTGAGAGACAGGCAGGGGCTCTGCCGCATGGCGCTTACCTCCTGGTGGTGGCAAGGAGTGGTCAGCATGGAAGGAAAGACGGCCTTCACAGACTGAGGGCAGGAAGAAGACAGAGGGGGGGCGCACAAGGCTGGGGTCACAGTGTGGATATCATGAGCACATGGACGGGATTTATACCTTTTTTAAAAATTGGTTTCAGAGAGGAAGGGAGAGGGGGAGAGAGATGGAAACATCAGTGCTGAGAGAGAATCACTGATCAGCTGCCTCCTGCATGTCTGGGGATAGAGCCTGCAAGGTGGGGGGCGGGGGACCGGGGAAGGATCGGAACCTGATCTGATTCATGGATCCTGCTCAGCCACGGAGCCACGCCAGCTGGGCAGCACATGGAGGGCATTGAACACCAGGGGGCTGTAGGAGTGTGGCCAGAGCGGAGGGCTGCATCTGAGACCCAGGGTACTCCAACATGAGGAGGTCAGGGGTCAGAGGAGTGACCAGGAGCGGCGCCTGAAGAGGGTCTAGCAGTGCAGGAGGAGAGCCAGCAGGGGTGGCACAACGGAAGCCAGCAGAGGTGTTTCAAGGAAGGCGCTGTCAGTTACGTTGAAGACTGCTGAGCGGTGGAGCACGATGGGAGATGTGCCTGCATCCGTCTCTCTGGTGCGGGTCCGGGGACAGGAGGATGAGCGTGTCTGGAGGGCGGAGGGGGGTGCACCACCGTCTGCCTCTTGTCCACATTGTAGGCAGGAGCTTCACTCTGTCAGCTTTAGTGTAAAAAAGTTTTAGGGCATAATTATGTGCCTGGCCCATCAGCTATCAGCTTTTTGAGATTTGCATTTAAGTCAAGAAACTGCAATGTGTAATTTGTGCCAAGTAAGGTAAGCAGGAGACAGGAATTCCTTCATACTGAGACCGTAGTTTGGGGAGTGTGGTCCGACCAGTTCCCAGGATTGGAATTGGGGGGCGGAGGGGGGGTGGCGGCTTCTGTCTGAGAAACTGTGGTCTTTTATAAAGGACACAGAACCTTTACTTTTTTCTTTCGAGGTCTTCAGCCACCTGAAGAGACTGGGCTATGTGGTTCGACGGTTCCAGCCAAGGCAAGTCGCTGTTCCATTTCCTCCTGTTTGTTCCAGTCCGGGGGGCGGGGGGCCCAGCCCCAGCGTAGGAAGTGGCCTCCGCGGACCTGAGTCCTTGGCTGGAGCTGCAGCTCCCGGCCAGGGCGGGGCCTCTGCTGGAAATGCTCCACTGAGAGGCGAGTGGGGTAATCTAGGCCATTGCAGCGTCTCCTGGGCTATCACACTGAGCCCGTCTTCAGCCCGCTCCCTCCACAGGTGATCGAGCACCTGCAGGGAGCATGGAGAGGCAGGTACCGGAACAGAGCTTGGCGCTTAGTAGGTGTGCAAGCATATTTGTTGAGTGCAGGCGTGAGGGAAGGGCCAAGTGAAGAATGAGCAGCTGAGTGGAGTTTAACAAGCTTTTTGCTAGATTAGATGCTCTTTCCTCCTGGTAATCCATCATTGCCGAGAGCCACAGAGACCTGGGGCTTAGCCCTTGGGTGTGGCTCTGACCCTGGCCCACTGACTGTGTACGGGGCCAGCCCCTTACAAACTCCACGGGGAGCCCCAGGCTGAGAAGGTGGATCTGTTGCTTGCCTCGCTCTCGCCCCACAGCTCCATCCTGTCCCCTTATGAGAGGCAGCTGAAGCTGGCCAGCAGCACCCCGTGCCTGGAGGATGGGACTGGCAAGAGGAAGAGGAGGGGCTCCGGCTCTCGGTAATGCTCCCCACACGGCCACCCCAGGAGCCCCGAGGGGCAGAGCTGTGGGAGTGCTGGTTTTGGGGCTTGGGAGAACGCATGGTGGGTTTGAGAGCTGGGCTTGGGCAGCCCCCGTGGGCTCGGAGGCAGTGGGGCCCGCCTGGGACGCGTGCACCTCGGCAACCAGGAGCAGACGCGTGCGTTTCCTCCCCTCGTCCCCCAGGTCCATTCATAAGAAGCCCAAGACCCTGGAGGACCCCCTCCAGGGAGCAGATGGGACACCCAAGAGCCTGGGAACCTCCGTCCCGCCTTCCCTCAGCCGGGACCGCCGGGGCCCGGAGGAGGAGCCCCAGGAGGAAAGCCCCGTAAAGGGCCCGGCGGGCCTCTCTCAGCCTGGGGGTTCCCCGGAGCCCGGCCCTGGCCTGGCCAGGGAGGTGGGGGCGTGCAGCCAGGAAGGGGGCAGAGTGGAGAACGGGGTCACGGGGCCTCGGAAGCCACGCTGGGACTTTGAGCGGATCTCCTTCCCCAACATGGCCGCAGACGGCCGCCACACCCGCCTGCTAGCCCCGGCCCCGGAGCTGCTCCCGGCCAACGTCGCAGGGCGGGAGACCGACGCCGAGCCCTGGTGCCAGAGGCTGAACCAGCGCCAGGAGAAGCTCTCCCGACGCGAACGGGAGCAGCAGGCAGAGGCCCAGCCCCCGCGGGAGGATGTGAACGCCGACCCCGCGGTGCAGCTCTGCTCCAGCTGGCGGGAGTACAAGCAGCTGCTGCGGAGGCGGCACCTGCAGGCCGCCCCCAGCCGCCCCCGGCACCTGTGGGGCCAGCCCGTCACCCCCCTGCTGAGCCCCAGCCAGGCAGACTCCCCAGGTACCGCTCCCCTGCCTTTAGCCCACGGCCCCTGGCAGCTAAGAAACCACAAAGCTTTGAACAGGGCAGGGATTGCCTACGACTGACTGAGGCTTAAGCAAGGTGAGGGCGGAGATCTGTCCGGGAAGTGGCGCTCTCGGGGACAGACTGTTCTGGAAAGCAGCAAAAGGACCCAGGTGGGAAGGTTCAGAGGTGGAGAATCAGTGCCGGAGGGGAAGATGAAAACTACGACCACGTTCTTACAGTCATATGCAAGGTTTACTGCCTGCCCCGCAGTGTTGAGAATAGGGCAGTGATTTTCAATCAGTGTGCTGCAAAAATTTTTATTTTAGAGGAAGAAACATCGATTTGCTTCACTTATTTGTGCATTCATTGGTTGATTCTTTTTTTAAAAAAATATATTTTATTGATTTTTTACAGAGAGGAAGGGAGAGGGAGAGAGAGTTAGAAACATCGATCAGCTGCCTCCTGCACACCCCCCACTAGGGATGTGCTCGAAACCAAGGTACATGCCCTCGACTGGGACCTTCCAGTCTGTAGGCTGACGCTCTATCCACTGAGCCAAACCGGTTTCAGCCATTGGTTGATTCTTTTATGTGCTTTAACCAGGGATTGAACCTGAAACCTTGCTGTATTGGGTGGTTGCTCTAGCCAACTGAGCTACCTCGTCAGTGCAAAAAATCTTTAAACGTGCAATATGTGACTAGTCAGGGGCACTGACCTCTTTTCCCTTAGATTGTCAAATAAAAAGTGACAGCTGCCAACACCATAATAGCCATCTGGTATGAATGAATCAAAATTAAACCTTTTTTGTCAGCTTGGCAAAAGAATGTTGTTTTTTTGGTGTGTGGCAGAATTTTAGTAGTTAGTTTAGGTGTGCCATGAGTTGGAAATGTTGAAAATCACTGCAATAGGGCAAGAACAGAATTAACAGATTCAGAAATACTTTCAATGCTTATGGGGACGTGGTAGATTAGGGTCATACGATCAGTTATATTTCAGATAAACAACATGAGACATAGCTACACTTAAAAATCTGCTAAGTCTGGGAACCCTAACTAGATGGCAGATTGAGAAATGTCAGGGGAGTCTGTAGCTGGCTGCGCCCCCCAACAGCTTATGTTCCCTGTCCTACAGCCGCAGTCCTTCAACTCATCTCTGTGCTGCAGACGACACATCTTGCTGAGGGGGGTGCCCGGTGAGTCCCCCCGGTAGGGCCTGTCTCCATGGGTGCCCAGTGAGTCCCCAGGTGGGGCCTGCCTCCACGGCACTGTGGCTGCCAGCAGGAGTTGGCAGCTGGGATTTGACTCCTAAAGTTGGGTACAAGCTGGGGGATCATTCCATGGACCCCCCCCCCCAACCTGGCTAATATCCTTGTGTCTAGGGGAGCGGGAGGAGTGGGGGACAAGAGGTGGATTTATCCCTAGGGTTCTATCTGAGATAGGCAGCTGAGCCTCCCTCTGCCCCTCAAGTGGCACCCCACACCAGGACCCCAGCTCCCTGGGCAGGCTGCTTCCTGGAACCGGTGGTGTGGGAGGAAAAGGGGGAGCGGCAGAGCCCCTAAAGTTTCTCCCTCTGTTCTCAGGCTGCCGGAGAAGCCTGGGAGCTTGGAGATCAGCTTTGATGTTTACCAGGCTGACGCCGTGGCCACGTTCCGGAAGAATAACCCTGGCAAGCCCTATGCCCGGATGTGCATCAGTGGGTAGGAGACCAGCGCGCACTGCCCCCTGGCCGCTGCGAGTCCTATAAACCCAGGTGGACCTCTTCATGCCCCTGGCCAGTGTGCCGGTGCCTGAAAGGCCCAGAGAGGTTATGTCACTGCACTGAGGCCACACAGCCTGCTGGTGCTGTGGGGACCCACGATTCCCAGCCCCATTCCTGGCATTTGCATGTCGTCTCTCCTGTGCCATGTTGGACCTGGGCTCAGGGAGAAGCTCCCTCTCCCTGCCCCCTCACCCGGCCAGGACTGGTTCCTCTGGCACTTAGCCATGCAGTATGCAGAGGAGAGCCCAGGCCCAGACTTCCTGCACCCCCAGCTCTTAGTCTCCCTTCCCTGGGAGCCAGAGGGCTGGGCTCTCAAAGCCAGTGGGTAGGCTGTATCCAGGTCTCAGCCTGACTCTTATCCCCGCAGATTTGATGAGCCAGTCCCAGACCTCTGCACCCTCAAGCGGCTGTCCTACCAGAGCGGGGACGTTCCCCTGGTGTTTGCCCTGGTGGACCATGGAGACCTCTCCTTCTACAGCTTCCGGGACTTCACTCTGCCCACGGACCTGGGGCACTGACCCGCTCCGGCAGGGCCCGGGGCCTGCTTAGGCTTGGACCATCTCAGTGCCTCCTACGCCCTGTAGCTGCAGGGCTAGCCTGGGCCTTGGCCTGGAATATCTGATGCTTGCAGAAGAGTCATGCTGAGCCTCCCACCTGGCTGCTGAAGTGCTTCCGAGCTCCAGGACTGCCTCTGCCGCCTGCAGTGATGTCCTTGGAACTCAGCACCGGATTCTGGAGACCCAGGGAGGTTCGGCAGAGAGGACTCTGTGCCTTGAAACGAGAGGGTGCCTGCTTCCTGCAATAAAGCCAAAAGCCATAGTCATTAAAAGAATAGATCCTTTTTCTCTGTGGCTGGATGTACTGCACAAGTCCCCCAGCCCCAGCCCGCTGTCCTTCGAACTGGTCCCCAGGCCTGAGCCTCAGCTTTGCCCACCCTCCAAGAGTGCTTTCTGCTGGGGACTAAGAAGTCTGAGACCCCGCACCTGCAGGAAGTCACGGGCCTCGTCAACTAATCTTTCTGCAAGGTAGCCAGGGAGGGGCGCGGCACCCCACAGGCCTTTCCCTGAACGCCGCGGGTCCGGGCAGAAGGCTGGCCGAGGGGCGCCATGGCGGTGTGGTTTGAACCCTGGTCGCTCGAATTTGTGCGGTGGAGCCCGCCATACACGGGCCTGGCCCCGCGCCCCTTCCGCTCCCGCCTCTCCTTGCTCCAACCCCCAACCCCCTTCATCGGGCTAAAAACTCGCGTCACTGGCGGTCCCTTGGGGCCCGGGCGCCGGCCAGCCCCAGCTGGGCCTCGGAGGGAGGAGGGGAGTCCAGGCTGGGAGCCCGCCCCAGGGGAGGCGCTTGGCGGCGACGCCCCGTCCTCGGGCCACCTTGCTCTCGGGTCCCAAACCTGGCCGTGTCTCCTGGGTCCCCCTCTGCCGGGGGTGGGCGCGCTCAGGAGGAGCCGGCCGGCTCTGCGCCCCCGTCAGCGCCCGGGACGGGGTGGAAGGCCCGGCGCGGAGGCCCGGCCGCCGCGCGTCCCGGAACTACTTCCTCGGGGAGGCGGCGGGGCACCGGCGCGGCGCACACCTCCGGCCGCCAGGTGCGCGCAGGTGAGCCGGCCGCGCGGCGCCTCGTGCATATTCACGCGGGACGAGGCCCCGCCCCCGCCCCGTCCGGGCCGGGGATTGGCCCGGCGCGGGCCCCGCCCCCGGAGAGCCCCGCGCGGCGCCCCGCCCCCGGCGCCGGGAGGGGGCGGGGCGGCCGGCTCGGGCTCGCGGCCGGGCTCGCCCTTTATGTAAATAGAGCGCCGCCCCGCCCGCGCGGAGGTGAGCAGGAAGGAGGCGGCCGCCCAGCACCGTGGGCCCGCGGCGGCGCGAGCGGAGTGGGAGCGGCGCTGAGAGACCCGGTCGGAGGCCTCGGCCGGGGGCCGGCCCGGGGTTCCAGGTGAGGCGCGGGCCGGGGCCCCCCAGCCGGGCCCTCCCCCTCGGGGCGCCGGCCGCGCGGGGCGTACAGGCTCCGGAGGGCCGGGACCCGGGCTGGGCGGGCGGGCGGGCGGGGCGGGGAGAGCTGCGCCCAGGTCCGCCTGCCTCTCCCGGATCCCGTCCCCGCGCCGGTCCGGGCGAGAGACGCCCTAGGAAGTGCCGCCAGGAGTTTTCACAGAATTTGGGTTCAGAGTTTGCACAATCGTGTTGGCGCTGGGGAGCGGGGAGACAGGTGCCCCGCCCGGCCGAGGGCGAGGGCGAGGGTCGCGGCGAGCGGGGTCCCCGGGTGGATCCCCACGGGCCGGGGGTCTGGCCGGTGAGGCCGGCGGCGCGCGTCGCCGGGGGCCCCTCTCTGTCCGCGAGCGGCGGCTTAGCCCGGCGCTGCCATCTGGGCCCTTTGTGCCTCCTAATCCCCGGGCGCAGAGCCCGCGGGAGGGACAGGTCCCGGGCCTCCCTCTGCCCGGGCCTTGGGCACCTTGGGGGCCAGTGCGGACACCTGGCTGCTTCCCACGCCGGCGGGGGTGCGCTGCGCGGTGGGACGCTGGGCTTGGCGAGGAGCGAAAATGTCCGCCTTCCCAGAGAAAGTGTGCAAAGTTTGCTCTTGGCTGGCTCTGGCCGGCCGTCGGCAGACACCTTGAGTTCTGGCTGTGGCAGAACCGAGTGTAACCGGAGAGCCCGGTGTGGTCCCCTGAGGCGCTCACCTGACGCAGGTGAGCCCCGGGGGGAGGCGGGTGGGGCCTCCGCTCAGGCCCCTTCCCCTGGGGATCCAGCTGCCAGACGCCGGGAGTCAGCCTGGGCCCAGCTCTAGGGACCCTGTGCAGGTTCACAGCTCAAGGCTGCTGAGGGGTTCGGAAGGGGAAGGGGAAGAGGAAGGGGTGGGTGGGGGGAGCTGGGAGCAGGTGAGTGTCTGGGAGACAGGAGGCCCCGGGTGGGACATGGCAGCCGCAGCACAGAGGACCTGTGCCCCGCTCTGGTGAGACATGGCTTTAGGGGAAGGGCCCTGGGAGGTGGTCTGTGCTGTGTGGGCAGGGGATCCAGACTGGGTTTCCTTAAGTGACCCGCCCACCGTGCCCACCCACAGCAGGCAGCACTCAAACCTGCCTCCGGGGCTCTGACCAGGGCTGGCTCCTCTGCTCAGAAGTTAGACGGGGCCAGTCTCTGCGGGGGCCGCTGGGCAGTGTGTCCAGGGCTTGGGCATGCTGCAGCCCTACTGTCCTCCTCACTGAGGCAATGGACTGTCCCCTTTGGTGGCAGGTTAAGGTGATTTTCATAACTTAGTAACTTCTTTTTAAAAAAATATATATTTTATTGATTTCTTTACAGAGAGGAAGGGAGAGGGACAGAGAGTTAGAAACATCGATGAGAGAGAAACATCGATCAGCTGCCTCCTGCACACCCCCCACTGGGGATGTGCCCACAACCAAGGTACATGCCCTTGACCGGAACCGAACCGGGGACCCCTCAGCCCATAGGCCGACACTCCATCCACTGAGCCAAACCAGTTTCAGCAAACTTAGTAACTTCTTAATTCACAATAGCAGTAAAAGGAAAACACCCATAATTCCCAATGATCCCTCTTGGTTTAAAAAGTAAAAAGGTAATGGGTGCCCATCGCCGGGGAGAGGAAACGTTTTAGAAAGTGTAAGAGGGGAAACCAGGTCCCTCTCGCCTCCGTCTTGCCTCACACACAGTACAGCGTTCATTAAGTGCTTTAGTGTCTCTACGCTCGGGTGTAAGTGTAAATGGTGCCTAGCCAGTGTCTTACTGCATGACCTGGGCTCGGCAGGTAGCCATTCGGCACTGCCGCTGAGCCTGGTTTCACGGAGGCTGATGAATGGGTGAAAAAGGAGGCAGAGGCGGAGGGCAGTGGCCTGTCCTGACCTTGTTCATAGGCCAGTGGCCAAGGTGGCTCTCCTGCTCGTCGGCGGAGCCAGAAGAGGCCCAACAGCCAGACCCCAGCTGAGAGCCTCTCGGGGGAAGGGGTGTGTGTGTGTGTGTGTGTGTGTGTGTAGAATCTGATCTGCTCTGCTTTCTGCTCAGGGGAGGGCTCGGCTGTGGACATTCTGCACCCTGTTGGGGGAGGGGAGCACATTCCTGGGCTGCTCTGTTGTCATTGAGGAGATTTTCTGAGCACTCCAGAGTGCTCTCTCTCGCAACCTTAGTTAGGGAATGCGTTCCTGGCCCAGGACCCTCTTCCCGGGAGAAGGTGGTGCATAGAGCTGGAGAGTTCGGGGCCTCTGCCTTCGGTCTGTGATCCCCCGTTCTATCCCATTGGAGACAGTTAGCATCCTGGTCAAGAGTCTCCAGGAGCAATGTGGGCTGCCTACAGGGTTCCTCAGCCTTCCTGGTCCACCCACAGGTGTTGGGAGCAGCTGCTGAGACACCGGAGTTGGGGAGCAGGGTCGGTGGTCCTTCCTCCTGGGTTAGCTGTTGGGGTGCAGGGTTAGCTGCTCTGAGCAGCGTGGACCTCTGGTACTGCTGCCTTCCGCAGCCCTGGCCCCGGGGCTCCCTGGCGGCACCCCTCCCTGTGCCTCCACCCGGGGCTTGGCCGAGCCCCCTTTGGTGGGACCTTCCCTTCCCGCCCTGCCTCTGGGGGAAACTGGTCCTTTGAAAAGTCACCTCACTGCTTCCCCTTCCCGGAACCACGGCGAATTCTTGAGCTAGGAGAGGCTCTAGGAGAGGCTCCTGGGGCGTGGACCTGGGGAAGCTGCGAGGGACCTGACTCTACCCTTCAGGAATCCAGCAGTGACCAGGGCTGCTCTGGAAACACCTGTGCTGCCGGGGTTTGATGGAAGGGAGCTCTGGGCGCAGGACTGCTTGACAGGACAAGTGACGATATTGCTGGATTGTCCTTGCCAAGGAGCTGGCTGTCCTGGAGCCTCGGACTGAGGCAGAGCCCACAGAAGTGTCCCCAGCAGGACAGCGGCCATCATGTCCACATGGTCCAGGCCCAGGACCTAACAGCGGGGGGCAGTTCCCTGAGGGACCCTCTGGTGTTCTTTGGGGTTAGTAGCTCCTTGGAGGAGACCTTTGCCTAGTTGGTCCCCATTCAGCCCTGGCTGTTCATTCGTTCGTTCATTCATTCATTCATCATTCCACAAGCATTTACTGGTACCTCTGTGTGTACAGTGGGATTTAGAAACGGGGCATTAGCCTTCCGGAAGGCAAAGATCTCTGTTATCACAGGAGTCAATGCTACAGGGTGGAGAGCTCCGGCGACAGAAGCTGGTGTGAGTGATACATAGTGTGTTAGGGGTGATGTGGCTACAGAGCAGCAGGGGTAGGATGCTGCCTATGTGGGGGGTGGGGGGAGGTTGCACCCTGAAAGGTGTCAGGATGGGCCTTGACGAGGTCACATCTGAGCGCAGATTGGCAGGGGCAGGGAATCCTTTCAGTAAAACGTGGATGTCTCAAAAGGCAGGGCACTAAGCCCTGGGGCACAGCCATGGACAGAACAGACACAGTCCCTTCCTTCTGCAGCTGGCACCTTCTAGAAGCTCCTCAGGACAGCAGCTCAGGTCCGAGGCAAGTGGGAGGCCGTGGAATGGGGCTGGATAGGAGGGACCAGGCAGCCTACCCACCTCCACCCCGGCTGGCTGTCCACCTTCTCCCTTCTTCCTTGTGGGTGGCCACATCGGTCCATCCATCACGTCCCTGGAGAGAGTCTGACACTGGATGGCAGAAGGGGACTGAGGCCCCCAGAGTGGTGATGGGGAGGGGGTGGCGCATGCATTTCGACTTCCCACCCATCCTCACCCCCAGGCTGGGGGGAGGCCCTGGAGAAGGACCCTCAGCTGCTGCAGGCTGGTGGGCGGGTCCTCGCTGGGCGTGAGACTGGCCCGTGGCTCCAGAGGATGGTAGTGGGGAGGGTGGTGGCAGCTGACCTGGATCCAGCTGGAGAGGGCCAGGTCAGCTGGTGGCTGCTGATCCAGCTGGTCCCACCCAGACTCCTGCTGGCCAGTCCCTCTGTCCTGCGAGAGAGGCCTGAACTGAGCAGAGGGTCGTGCACTCGCCAGAGTTCAGGGACTTGGACGCCTTTGGAGTTGGCCGTTTCGTAATTAATTGTAGGAGTTACGTGAGATGATGCCAGTCAGGTGTTTAAAGCAGCAGCCGGCCGTGGTTTACTCTGGTCCCTCTCATTACCTACAGCAGCGGCCGGCGCTCTGGCCCCGCCCCTCCTCTGCCCCGAGTCCCACCTCCACAAGGTGCCCTTGCCTCTGAGCTTTGGTTGCTAAGCTGCTGGCCAGGGGCTGCCCCGTGTCTCTGCGAGATTGGGGCTCCCAGGGTAACGTGGGTGCTTGCAAAGCAGCCGTGGGCATCTGAGTTGGCGTGGACAGAGGCCGGAGGGGTCAGGAGAGCTCGGCCCCTCCTCTCCCCGCCGGGGAAGGCTGCAGGGGTGTATTCACACCGACGCAGACTGCAGACGAGGCCCCGGCCGCACAGGCCGCGCACAGGATGTGGGGAAGGAAGGGCCGCTTCCCGGCAGCAGCAGGCGGGGGGCGCACAGGCCCGGGGAGAGGGAGCCCGGACTCCTGTGTGGCTTCTGGGGCCCCGCACACAGGTGGGCACGGTGTGGCTCCGCCAGCCTCTGGCTTGCTCGGCCCCAGAGGCCCAGAGGCCTGGTACGGCCTCTCTGCGGATTGTTGAACCGCCCCGGGTACTGAAGGGACTCCTGGGGCCCTGGCCCATCACACACCTCCCGGGCAGGCGGGCTGGCTTAGTGTGCTACGCCTTGGTCTCCTGGGGACCCATTAGCCCAGGTACCCCAAACCATGCCAGCGGGGGACAAGCAGCCTGGGATCCCCCTTCTCTCTTCCTGCTGCTTCTATTGGGGGCCCACCCCATGCAGTGATTCCTTCTTTGCCTCCACTGGTCTCTCTCCTGAGCTCCTGAGGTGCAGGGTCTGCACACACAGGATTGGGGAAGGGAACTCAGGGTGTGAATGTGCGAGCCTGTGACTAAGCAGACTGCGCCCCTATTTCCTGCCCCCATGGCGGGGGGGGGGGGGCACCGGGCTGTGGGGAGCCCGGCGGCAGTGGTGGGTGATAGAGCAGTGGGATGGAAGGAGATCGCAGGCCAGCTGCCCACAGGCTATCCACACGCATGCTCAGGCCGTGTGGAAATGAGTGAGAACCGGCCACAGGTCAGCCAGCCTCGTGTAGCCCGGCCCTAAGCCCGGAGCGCCCGGCCCTAAGCCCGGAGCAGGGCCGCAGCTCAGGGTGCGGTCGGGGAGGACAGAGGCCGCTGGGCGGTCCTCAGAAGGTCAGGGTTGGAAGGTGTTCCTCTCAGGAAGCCCCTCAGGGGCCGTGCCCTGGCCGGGTGGCATCCTGTGCAGGAAGCCAGGGTCCTCCTCGGGCCTCCTAACTGCCTAGTGACTTCGCCTCAGACCCTTGGCATCAGGCCTGGGGGCTCCTCAGCTTGGGGGGCTCCTGAACTTGTCTCTGCCCCCACATGCCTCTCGGTGGAAGCGGCACTGAGGCGGCCAGCATCCCAGGTCCTCGGGGTCCGGGAGCCCAGGGTCCCCTACGGTCCCCCCTGCCTGCATTGTCCCTGCCCCTGCGCCCGGGTGGCATCCTGAGGGGTGTCCTCTCCCCTGTCCGGTTAACGTGGCTGGAGAGGAACCCAGGCCCCTCCCCGCCCGCCTCATCCCTCCCTGTGGCCTGCACTGGGCCCTCCCTGTCTTCCCCCTCCTGAAGCCTGCCCGGGGGTTCTGGCTGCCTGGCACGCCCTGCCCCTGAATCTGCTCGCTGACCACTTCCTATTGTTCAGGGCTGGGTGGGGATGTCCCTCCTCCTCCTCCGTCATTCATTCATTTTCATTCATTCGGCCCCTGGCCTGCAGGTGCCGCAGGGCGGAAGGGGCCAAAGTCCCCGAGTGGGAGAGGAGGCGTGTCCTGCGGAGGCGGCACGGGTCACAGACAAGGTCAGCGAGGAAAGCAGGCCGGCGTGGCCGGTGCCGAGGAGGAAAGCAAAGCTGGGAGTCGGAGAGGATGCCGGGAGGGACATTTGAGTCGAGACGAGGGAGGGAGGGAGGGAGGGAGGGAGGAAGGGAAGCATCCCGGCGGAAGGCACGGGCCCAGGTACAGGAACGGCCGCTGCGTCCTCCTGACCACAGAGCCGTGGCCGCTGTATCTTACCTAGCATCTCCCTTATTCCTCTGCCAGCCCGAAACCATTCGCTGACTAACGAGTGAGTCATCACACTCTCCCTTGCAAGGCTGTAAGCTTGGTGGCAAAGGAATCCCGTCTGTCATTAGTGGATCCCCGTCCCAGGACGGTGCCTGCTCGGTGCCAGGCGCTGTGCCAGGCGCTCGGCGTTGGTCACGGCTCCACTCCGCCCGGCAGACCTGTGTGGAGGGAGTGGCCCCCTCCGCAGGCCAGCTCGCTGGGCTCCGACGTGTACCCACAGCCCACCTCGCTGGCGTGGCCCAGACGCGCTGTGGCGGGTGAGCCCTGGCTGTTGGCGATGGGGGCCAAGCCCAGGAGCAGACTGACCCGTCCACACCAGGGACCTCCAGGCCCAGGTTCCTGAAGTTTCTCTACAGAGAACCTGCTGGGCCGGGGTGAGTGGGACTGAAGGGGGGTCCAGCCAACCCAGGCCTGTCCCAGGTCAAGAAGGGGCGGCGGCCGAAACCGGTGTGGCTCAATGGATAGAGCGTTGGTCTGTGGACTGAAGGGTCCCAGGTTCGATTCCGGTCAGGGGCATGTACTTTGGTTGTGGGCACATCCCCGGTGGGGGGTGTGCAAGAGGCAGCTGGTCGATGTTTCTCTCTCATCGAGGTTTCTGGCTCTCTATCTCTCTCCCTTCCTCTCTGTAAAAAAAAAAAAAAGAAGAAGAAGAAGGGGCGGCGGTTTTCAAGCCTTGACCTGGGCAGCCATTTCTGTATCGGGAGCTGCACTGAGGGGTTGGCTGGAGTGAGGAGCAGATGCATGCCAGTGGGGTCCCAGCCCCCTGCCCAGCCAGACCTCATCAGCACCCCACAAGCAGCGGCCAGGCCCCGGCCCCAAGGTGCTTGGCTGGCTCCGAGGGGCAGGCAGGTGGGCGTGACCGCGCACCCGTGTCCGGGCCTTTCGGCTGCACCGTGTCACTGGGCATTTGCCCCGTCCTGTCCATCCTGCGCTGCCTCCCGGTGCCCTGAGGTTTGGGAGTTCGCCGGACCTGGGGTCAACTCCAAGTTCTGCTGGTCTCTCCGTGACCTTGGGCCGGCGGCCGGCCTCTGTGGTCTTCCTTTCCTGTCTGCCAGGTGGGGATATTCCACTCACCTCGGGGAGGCCCGAGGGAGGGGACGGAGCCGGGGCTGGGCTCAGCAGGTGTGCTTCGTTCCCAGAGAGCCGAGGAGAGGGGCGCTCAGACGTGCGCCCACAGCCCACCTCACTGCCCGGCTGGGGGTTTGGGGAGGGTTTTTCCCCTTGTGCTTGTTTGCTTTTTGGACAGCGAGCAGAGATTGCTTAGGCAGAATGTCAGAAAGTAATAAAATGAACCCGCAGGGGCCTGTAGTGCCTGGGAGGCACAGGTGCTCCGGGGCGTTCGGGTGGATGGAGTGTCCACCCTGCCCTCTTGTGTGGGGCCACCTCCCGCCATCCCCACATCCTGTCTCCCTCTCTCCCTTCCTCCCACTCCTCCTCCACCTCACCCTCCAGCCTGTGGGTCCCTGGCACAGATTCCCCCCCGCCCCGCCCCCAGGGCCTGCATGGCTCTGGAGGACAGCCCAGGTCAGCCTCTCCCTGGAGTCTGCAACCTCCCCCTGCAACACCCCCTCTCCTCCAGACCCCACTCCCAGCTTCCTCCCACTTCTGACCCATGACCTCGGCCTGAGAGGGGAGAGGGAGCACCCCCAGGACCTGCAGTGGCTGATTTATGAACTTGGGCACCCTCCTCCCCCTCCACACACACACACACACACACCCCCGCACTGCGGGCCTCCCCCACAGCGGGACATTGAGGCCACAGCTCAGCTGTGTGTCCGGGGCTAACGCTGCGGCCCCGGAGCGGATCTGCTCACCCCCAGTCTCCCCACCCTCCACTTCCCCGGTGTGTCCCCCATCTCCTTCAGGGCCTTGGGCCCGGAGGGCACCTGGGAGTTTCCCGACCCCCTGCCGTTCCAAAGCGGAGCGGGGCTCCCCACTCTGCTGTGGCCCCCCCAAAATGTGAAGCACAAACCTCCCCTCTCCCTCCCCCTCCTGCAAGTGGTGGCCTCTGTGATGCCCCTGGAAAGTGCCGGTGCCCTGAGTGAGGGCTGCCCTCTGCCTTTTCCCAGTTGGGGTGGCACTTGGAACGCCCCGGATGTGTGTCTTCCGAGTGGGGTGACCTCCCCAGCATGGTCAGGCCTCTGGGAGCCCTGAGTCTGGCCACACGGGGGCCTTTCACGTGCAAAGTTGATTGGGTGTTTTTGTTTTGGTCACTTCCCAAGAAGCCAGAAACTTCGGGGTAACCTCCTTCAGGTCTGGCTTAGACACTCTCTCCTGAAGGACACCCCCGTACCCCAGAGCGAGCTCCTGGCCCTGCTTCCCCCCCTTTATGGCGTCTCTGGGGTGGGCCTGGGCCCCTGTCTCCCAGCACAGACCTCGGTGTCCCGTGGTCAGCGGGTGGCCGCGGCTGGAAGCCGGAAGCCCGAGCGCAGATGATCCCCCTCCCCCCGGAGGATCCAGAAATAGTTTCCCTCGGGTTGGGAAGGCATTCTCCAGTGGGCGGCCCGCTCCGGGGCTGGTTCTTACTGGGGGAGGTTTCTCCTGACCCGCTTCACTGGGCCCCACGGGAAGGGGGCCTGTCTGAGCGTACCGCGTCAGGTCGGGAGGCCTGGGGCCGGGCCGTGGCTACAGAGACCCCGGCAGCCTCGCCGGACAGACCCAGCGCCACCGTGGGCCCAGGCGTGTGGTGGGAGGGCCCGCACCCGACTGCATGCTCTGTGCTCCCCTCTCATCCCCCGGCCCCTGGCCGCGGCGGCTGCTCCGGGGGCAGCGTGAGCGAGAGAGGCCAAGCCTGCCCGAGGTTCGCAGGCGGAGCTCTGCCAGGTGTGCTGGTGCCGAGGCTGCTGCCGGCCGCCCCGCCCCCGCCCGGTGGGGGAGGCCGGCTGGTCAGCCTTCGCATTCCCGCCTCCCCGCGGCTGGGGGAGAGGCCTGTGAGGTTTCCCTTTCTGTCTAACTGGAGCTTTATGGTTCTTCAGAAACCAGGTTAACAATTAAGCTAATTAACCTCGGGCCTGCTGTTGCTATAAAGCCTGGCTAAATGGCTTCCTCCCCGCTTCTCGGCGCGGTTTACGAGGCCGCAGGTGGCCACAGCAGCGTCGGAGCGTCACCCAGGCCTGGGCCCCGGTACGGGCGCCGGTTCCCAGAGGATGGAGCTTGGGGAAGCCGAGGTGGCAGGGCTGACCCGGCCCGGGGCGGCCACCTGCTGGGCTGGGCTGGGCCTGGCAGGCCGCTCCGGGCCAGGGCTGCGTGTTGGCCTCGCCCTGGCGCTCAGCAGCTCGTCTCTCTGCAGGGGCTGCACGCCAGCACCATGAGGCGGTTCCTGCGGTCGGGACATGACCCCGCGCGGGAGAGGCTCAAGCGGGACCTCTTCCAGTTCAACAAGGTAAGGCGCGGGCGCGGGCGACAGCAGGTGCTCCGTGAGCGCGGCCTCAGCGGCCCCCGCAGGCTGGCCGGGCGCTCACGGCCCCTACCCGACGAGGTCCTTCCTGGGCACTGCCCCGCTGCCTCAGGGGAATGTGGCTTTGGAAACGGGGTTTGACTCGAGGGCTTTCCCCCGGGAAGGGCATTGGGGTGCCCAGGAGTTGGGACTCCTCGTCCCAAACCTCTCATCGGCGGTGCGACCTCTGCAAACCACCCGGCCTCTTCCGGCCTCGGTTTCCCCACCTGTGGAATGGGGATAAAACCGTCCGCAGGTTGTCAGGAGGCTTAGGGACAGGAGAGATGGAAGGATAGCGAAGCCTGCCAGCTGTAATGATGTTCCCTGACGCAGGCCCCCTCGGGGGCGTGGCCACAGGCCAGGACTGTTCCCACCTCCTCCCGTTGCTTCCTCCCGTGGCCCCCAGAGGCGAAGGCAACCTTTCCTGTGGGCGGACACCTGATGCCTGGCCGGCTCCGGGCCTGGGTGCGTGGGGAGGGGCCCTGGGGGAACTTGCCAGGGTTAGCATTTGACTACCCAACCCCACACCTGTCCCAGGGCCCCCAAAGCCAGAGCGGCCTGTCACCTGAGATCACTGGGAGGGTCCCAGAAACTCCTCCGGGCTCCCCCACGGGGACAGGTGCCGAGAAGGCGGCGCTGTAAACAGGAGGAGCACAGCTGCGGTTTATTGGCTGTGGGCCGCCTGGCAATCCGCAGCATCTGCAGCGGCTTCGGGGTAATTGGCCCTCTCACCTCGGCCTTGCTCTAGGCCTAGGCCTCCTCTGCCCCAGCGGGAGGGCTGCAGGAAGAGGTGGGCTGGGGACCCCTCCGGGAGGTGGCGACGGACAGGGGTCCTCATCTGTAAAGCCGGGTGACCCTGTGCATGGGCCCGGCACAGGCTCGTTACAGGGACACGTGGGATTGGACCGTGTAAGTGCCAGATGCCGTGTGGGCTTCCAAAGGCCGCCTCCCGGGCTGGAGAGCTCCGGGGCTCTGAGGTGGGCGGTTCTCCCCGCACACTCCTCTGTCCTCCTCCTCCTGGACCTGGGGGAGGCGTGGCTGCCCTCAGCGCTGGCCCTGCGGCCACCGGCCTCTGAGCCCGGCTTCCCTACGCGAGTGCCTCCTCCCCTGGCGGAAGGAAGCTGTGGGCAGGGCCTTGGAGAATGGGGGGCAGTGTCGGAACTGGGGGGTCTCGGGGCCCTTGGGGACCTGCCATGGTTACTCCCCGGGGAGCAGCGCCTGGCTGCTGGGTACCTGTCTCAGAGCCTCTGCACCGGCTGGAGGATCGGTGACCCCTGTGTGCCTCCATGCCCCCGGTGACAGTGACGCCAGGATCTCACACCCTGAACGGTGGCCAATTTCAGTGGAAACTGGAAAAACAGGCTCCGCAAGGAGGGACGAACCCCCGCCCCAAGTTCCGCTGTTGAGCGGGTGGGGCCGGGTGCGGCTGGCCTAGAGGAATCATCCCTGTGTCCCCCAACTGGTGGCCCCCACACCGGGCCACCCCAGCCCCGGCTGGTCAGGAAGGGGGCGGGAGGCTCCTCCCCTCCTTCCATCCCTTCCTCCTTCCATTCACTTGCAAAAATTGAGCACCCACTGTATATACTGCCCAGGCCTGGGGCTCTGGGAGTCTCAGATAAGACCTTTGCCTTCCTGGTGGGAGGGAGGGGGCTGGGTTGGGAGCGGAGGGGGAGAAGGGGAGAATCTGGCTCTGGGTGAACGGTGGAGCCTGGAGGGTGGGGGCTGGAGGGTGAGGCCACATCCTGGAAGACTGGGAACCTACGAGGTTCCACCCAGGCTAGCCCCTCCCAGGCTTCCCCCAGGCTGTTGAGTGGAGAACCGGGAAGGCTGGGGCCTGGGCGGCCGGCCTCACCCAGCAGAGCCCCGGGTAGGGAATGGTCTGGAGGTGCCTGCACACGGGGGCCATACCAGGGTTTGCCTCGTGACGCACAGAGGGGTGCTGTCCCCACTGAGGCCTCCGGGCTCGCCCATTGCGGAGGGCACTGGCTGGGCAGGAGGACCCGGCTCCATCCGCCGCCGGCGGTGTGGTTGGTCACTTCACCCCCTGAGCCTCCGTGTGTCCAGTCTGTGGTGTGTGGTGGGCCCTCCGGCCGTTGGGAGACAGAGGAGTCAGCGGCAGGATCGATGGAGGGTCGCAGGGACCCATGGGCACCTCAGTAGAGAGGAAGTGACTCCGAGCGGACAGAAGCTCGTGTCAGAGTCAAACCCCTTCCTCGGAGATCCCTCCTGGCCTTCCTCTCCCGGATGAGACCGGCCCGCCATTGATAAGGTGCTGGGCCCTCCCGCCCGGCCCCTCCTCCGCTCCGGCCCGGAGCCAGCAGTGCCGCCTGGCCGCCGTCCCGGGCCAGCTTGTTTTGTCTTGGCTTTTTCATGGCTGAGCCCCTGGTGTCAGGTGACAGCCACACCGGGCCGGCCAGGTTGCTGCCACCGCCAGGAATCTGAGCTGACCACACCCGGTCTGGGGCAGTGCCACCCAGCCAGCCCTGTGTGCCCCCTGTGGCCCTGGCAGCCCTGCTTCCCATCACCCCAAGCGCTGGGGGCTCCTCGGCCCGCAGCCTTGCCCAGGGCGGGACGAAGGACCCCCACGCTCTCTGACTAAGAGCCTTCGCCGTCGCCCTGCCGGAGCCTGGGCTGGGGCCGGAGCCGGCGCAGACTGGCGGCTTTCTCCCCGCGCCGGGCTAGGGTTGCAGGTTGGTGGCTCCTGCAAATCTCTCCTTTCCCAGCTCTCCTCAAAGGCGCCATTGTTCTCTGCTCCCTGGCAGAGGCCACCTGAGCCGGGGGCGGGGCGGGGGCGGGGCAGGGCCAGGTGGGCTGGGCGCTGAGCTCGAGGCAGGGGCGGTTGGCTGCCAGGCACTGGCCATCCTTCCAGCTTGAACCTGAGCTGGAGAAGCTGGGGTCGGGGCTTGGAGGGCCACCCCCGAATCCGTGCCTGCTGTCCCACCCCCTCTGCCTGGCAGGCCATCTACCCTCCCTGCTCCGGGGACCTGGAGGGAAGGCTGCTGCCCGTGGGCAACCTGTGTGTCCAGTGGAAGCTGAGTCTTTTTTTTTTTTTTTTTTTTTTTTTTTTTTTTTTTAATCAATCTTTATTGTTCATATTATTACAAAGGTTCCTCATTTCTTCCCCCTCCACCAGGTTCCCAACCCACCCTCTGCCCCCTCCCCATCCCCCATTGTCCTCATCCATAGGTGCACAGTTTATGTTCAGTCTCTTCCTCCCTCCCTTTCCCCGATAGTAAATCCCTTTTCAGATAGTAAATCTGTTACTTAGCATTTTCTCATATCAATAATACCTCCACATGCCCAATGATACACTTCACACAAAAGACATTTTCAAATAGGTCAACCAGCCTCATCCAGGCCCCACCCAAGGCACTCACAGATCAACACCCCAGCGCTATACTAACTCAACACATCCAGATCTAAGCCTTCATCACTTGATTCAGCAGACCCTCAAGTTCCCGCAAAAGTTTCCAGCCATGTCTGAGAGGCAGCCGTGGGCAGGTACAGGCGAGGAGCGAGCTGTTTCGGGCCTGGCTGCTCCGGGCCTGGCCTCTGTTGCTCTGGTTCGTTCCACAACCAGCTGCTCTGGGTCTGGTCACTGCCGCTCCCGACCTAGTTGCTCTGGACTTGGCTGTTGCTGCTACAGGCCTGGCCGCACCCGACCCGGCTGCTCTGGGACCGGTTGCTCCCGTCCCGGCTGCTCCGGGCCTGGCCGCTCCCAGCCTGTCAGCCGCTGCTCCGGGCCTGGCCGCTCCCAGCCTGGCAGCCGCTGCTCCGGGCCTGGCCACACCCGACCCGGCTGCTCCGGGCCTGGCCGCTCCCAGCCTGGCAGCTGCTGCTCCGGGCCTGGCCGCTCCCAGCCTGGCAGCCACTGCTCCTGGCCTGGCCGCACCAGACCCGGCTGCTCCGGGCCTGGCCACTCCCAGCCTGGCAGTCGCTGCTCCTGGCCTGGCCGCACCAGACCCGGCTGCTCCGGACCTGGCCGCTCCCAGCCTGGCAGTCGCTGCTCCGGGCCTGGTCACACCAGACCCGGCTGCTCCGGGCCTGGCCGCTCCCAGCCTGGCAGCCGCTGCTCCGGGCCTGGTCGCACCAGACCCGGCTGCTCCGGGCCTGGCCGCTCCCAGCCTGGCAGTCGCTGCTCCGGGCCTGGTCGCACCAGACCCGGCTGCTCCGGGCCTGGCCGCTCCCAGCCTGGCAGCTGTTGCTCTGGGCCTGGCCACTCCCAGCCTGGCAGCCGCTGCTCCGGGCCTGGCCACACCAGACCCGGCTGCTCCGGACCTGGCTGCTCCCAGCCTGGCAGCTGCTGCTCCAGGCCTGGCCGCTCCTAGCCTGGCAGCCGCTGTTCCAGGCCTGGCCACACCAGACCCAGCTGCTCCGGGCCTGGCCGCTCCCAGCCTGGCCGCCGCTGCTCCGGGCCTGGCCGCACCCGACCCGGCTGCTCCGAGCCTGGCCGCTCCCAGCCTGGATGCTCCGTGCTTGGCTACTGCTGTTCTGGGCCTGGCTCCTCCCAACCCAGCTACTCTGGGCTGGGCTTCTCCGGGCCCAGCCACTCCGTGTCTGGGTGTTCCTGGACTGGCCACCCTGGGCTTGGCCGCCTCTGCCTCAGGCCTGGCTGCCACTGCCCCAGGTCTGGCTGCTCCAGTGCTGGCCGTTGATGCTCTTGTTCTGGCTGCTGCTGCTCTGGGGCCTGGCCACTGCTGCTCCGGGCCCAGCTGCCACTGCCTTGTGCCTGGCCACTCTAGGCCTGGTCGCCGCTGTTCCAACATTCTGTCCCTTTTTTCTCTCTTTTTTTTTTTCTTTTTTAAAAAAAAAACAAAATGCATTTATGTTGCAATGTTGGCTGGTGCGTTGAGTTCTGACTTAGTCTTTGATTTTTCAAGATCTTCTTTGTATTCTTTCTTAAGTAATTTTACTATCATTTGCTCTCACTTGATTTCTTCACATTGAGAACTTCTTTGGTTTCTTCCTCCTTGTCCTGGGAGCTCAGCAGGTTGGCCTGTGGCACCCCTTTGTTCTCCGCGGGCTCCCGCGCTGCTCCAGCCTGTTGCTGGGGTTGGCGCCGCCCAGGAAGCAGCCCCCATCCTTGGCTCCGTTGCCGGCGCTCAGCAGTTGAAGGCTCAGGGGCACCCCCCCCACTGGGGGCCCCGTCGCCCGGCTCCTTGCCGCGCCCGGCTGGCTGGTGTCCGGCAGGGGCTCCTGCTCCTCGTGGCGTTCCTCCAGTCTGGAGCTTTCTTTCTCCCTCCCACTAGGGGAGTCCAGAATCAGAGTCAACAGACTGTCCTCTGCGCACAGTGTGCGCGACTCCGGGGGCTCGGCCTTTCGCCGCACTCCCAGGACTCCACCTCACAGCTCCGTCTCCCCCTGCCCGAGCTTGGGTCCCCAGGGACTGGCCCAGACCTGGAGTTCGGGGCGGTCTGGACTGAGGCTCAGAGCTGCCACCGGAGGCTTTGTTTCTTCCGGCTAGGGTAATCCAGCATCAGAGTCAACATTCAGTCCTCTGCGCGCCATGTGCGCGCGACTCCGGGGGCCCCGCATTTCGCCGTCCCCCGGGATTGTCTCCCCCTGCCGGAGCCTGGGTCCCCAGGGTCTGGCACATAACTTGGGGCTCAGCGCTGCCGGTTCGGGGGTTCAGCCCAGGCTGGGGGTTCTATTTCCTTCCTGCTAGGGAACGCCGGGCAGCACCCAGCCCTCTCCTCCTCTCCGGCTGCGACCTCTCCGGAAGCTGAGTCTTAAAAGGCTGTTGGGAGGGTCAGGGAGGGACAACCAAGGAGTGGGCAGGGCACCTGAGGTTGAGGGGACAGCTGGACCCAGGCCAGGGTGCCTTCACCCACCCTGCTCCCCTTCCTGCTCCGCCCTGTCACCTCTGTTATCTACCTCCATCCTCTCCCCAAGTCCAAGTCCTTTCCTGATTTCTAACACAAGCCCCCCCCCCCCCCATGCCTGTCCTGGGGCCCACACCTGCTTGCCTGCCAGGTCTCTGCAGCAGGACGAGCTTTGCCTCATTCAGGGATCTGGGGGCCTTGTTCGCATGTTGAATTGGCACTGCCACCGCTTCCCCCCCTCCCTCCCCGGCACCTGGGGAATCCCGTCACCACACTATTCTCCTTTGAACCCACCACTCTCTTGGCCCCTGGCCAAGTAGGGTCATTGTGAAATTTCCCTTATTTGTGTCTTTGTTTTTTTTTAATATATTTTTATTTATTTCAGAGAGGGAGGGAGAGAAACATCAATGATGAGGGAGAATTGTTGATCACCTGCCTCCTGCACACCCCACACTGGGGATCGAGCCCGCAACTTGGGCATATGCCCTGATCGGGAATCGAACCGTGACATATAACCACTGAGCCACACCGGCCAGGCCCCTTATTTGTTCTTAAGGGAGCTGTCAACTTAGAGAGGACACCCTGAGGGGGACAGGGGACGAGGAGAGCCTGGGAAGGACGTTGGCCTCAGGGGCTCAGTGGTTGAGTGTTGACCTATGACCAGGAGGTCAGGGTTCAATTCCCAGTCAGGCCACATGCCCGGTTGTGGGCTCGATCCCCAGTGTGGGGTGTGCAGAAGGCAGCTGATCAATGATTCTCTCTCACCATTGATGTTTCTATCTCCCTCTCCCTTCCTCTCTGAGATCAATAAAAATATATATTTTTTAAAAGGAGATCCAGTGTGGTCTGCCTGACTCCAGCCGTTCTTTGAAACCCAAGAATATCCCTATAGAGTTTTCTAGTAACTGAAGTGAGTGTCCATTCTGAAATGCAAGTTAATTAAAATAGAATGAAATTAAGAATTCTGCCCCTGGGTGGCACTAGCCACCTCACAAGTGCTCAGTGTCGCCTTGCAGCTGTCCCTTTGGCCACCAGGCTCCTGCCCGCCCAGTCCTCCAAACGCCAGCGGCTCTGGCCCCGAGCTGCTGGTCCTGGTCCTGGGAGAATGCTCCCGTCCCGGACCGTCTTCCCTGGCCGCGGCCTACGGGGCCCCTGGGAAGCTGGTCCCACCCCCTCCTGTGCCTGCCCTCCTTTTCCTGGGAAATGTTTGCATTCCAGACGCTCAGTGGCTCCCCAAGGCTCCTGCAGGCCCTGCATTTTTCACATAGCTGAGCGGGACCTGGGCGCCAGGGGCTCCGGCTGGTCCCTGCTGCCCTCGCAGCCATGTCCAGGGCAAAGAGCCAGGCCCGAGGACGCCTCCACACCTGGTGTCCGCGGAACAGGCCCCCGTGGAGCTGCCCCCGGGCCCGCCCCAGCATGGGGCCTCCGCCTGGACCCCGGGCCTGGACAGCAGGCGGGCAGCCGTTGTTTGCTGAGTTACCGTTCCAGCTGTCAGATTATTTTTGTTTTCTGTAATGTGGGTGTCTGGTGGGAGCCGGGAAGGGACTCGGCTCGGCCGCGGCCTCTGGGACGTGTCTGTAGGCCGCGTGGCTGTCATTGCAGACGGTGGAGCATGGCTTTCCCCACCAGCCCAGCGCCCTCGGCTACAGCCCCGCCCTGCGCATCCTGGCCATCGGCACCCGCTCCGGAGCCATCAAGCTGTATCCTTTCCGTGCTTCAGCCCCCCGTGGACCCCACCACCACCCCCCTCCCTCGGGAAGCCCCCAAAGGGGCGAGGACCCCGCTCTCCAAGAAAGAAGCAAAGCAAGTTTGGGGTGGCCCTTCTTGTTCAGGGGTGGCCCAGACAGCCTCTCAGGAGGCAGCCCTGCACGCAGACCCTGGAGGAGGCGGTGGACCAGGCTTTTCCCAGGGGAGCCCGTGGACTGGCCCCGGCTCCTTGCAGACCAGAGGGCAGCGCCGGGGCCGCTCTTCCAGGTTCTCCACCCCGCACTGCCCCGTAGACACATCACACACACACCCGCACACAACACACACACACCCGCACACACACACATCACACACACATACACACACACACATCACACACACACCCACGCACACACACACATCACACACACACATCACACACACGCGCGCACACGCGCACACACACACATCACACATACACCCGCACGCACACACACACATCACACACGCACACACACACACACATCACACACACACCCGCGCGCGCGCACATACACACACACACACATCACACACACATCACACACACACACACAGTAAAGTGGACTCCCGCACTGGCTGAGGCTGGTAGTTTCCAGTTGGGTTGTCGTCTGTCTGAAGCCTTAGCTCTGGGCCCTTTCGGGGGCAGCAGTGGGTCCAGGACAGAGGGCGCTGCTCAGCCAGGCCGGCTGGGCTACACATCTCAGCACACTCCTGCCCTCTGACCTGAGCCCCCGGGGGAGCCCCAGGGGGAGCCAGCAGAGGCGGGAAGGCTGGTGCCTGCAGCCTCGGGCTGGGCTGGAGGTGGTGTAAACACAGCAGGGCAGGGGCGCAGTCCCACTGCTGGCTCAGCCCTCCCTCGCGGTTAATCATTGCCAGGCCGTGGCCATATCCTGGTGGCCAATCCCCTTGCCCAGACTCCTGGTCACAGCTCTTGGGGTTGGGCCCACAGGGATACCCTCAGCTTCTCACAGGTGCCACCAAGTGGCAGCTGGTGGGCCTGTGGCAACTCAGGTTGCAGGACAGGGGTGAGGTGGGAGGTTACCAAGGGGTCACCCCTACACAGTCCTCCCCACCTGCCTGGCTGGGAAAGCTCCCCTGGTTGGCTGTCCCCACCCTCAGGGGTCAGGTCACTGGCCAGGGCCCGCCTCTGCCCCCAGGCCTCAGGCCTGCTGTCTGGGGGAAGGGTGAGCCCCCGTGTGCTACCACCACCGTATGCTACCGCCTTGCCAGGCAGGGAGGGGTGGCGCTGCCTTCTGGAGGTTTTCCTGACCCTCTGCTCGCAGCTATGGCGCCCCCGGGGTGGAGTTCATGGGGCTGCACCGGGAGAACAACGCGGTGGTGCAGATCCACTTCCTGCCCGGCCAGGTGAGGCCCTCCGCCTTCTTCTCTCACATCTTCCGAGGAGACGGGCATCGGGGTGTGGGGCTGATGGGAGGGCCTGGGCCACACCCTTCCCCCTAAGGGGAGGGCTCTTTGGGATTGGGGCTGAGACCACCCCAGTGTGTACATACTGGTGCTCCGTCCCCTCCCCAGTGCCAGCTGGTCACCCTGCTGGACGACAACAGCCTGCACCTGTGGAGCCTGAAGGCCAAAGGCGGGGTGTCCGAGCTGCAGGAGGACGAGAGCTTCACGCTGCGGGGCCCCCCAGGGTGAGGACTGGGCCCCCTTGCTCTCCCGCCCCGGGGTGGGGTCACCCTTTAAAGGTCCTAGGAGCCTTGGGGGTCCTAGCAGGCGTCTGAGCCACTCTCAACCCAGAGGTGCCGTGGGTGAGGGGACAGGGACGTGGGCAGGGGTGTGCAGGAGGCTCCCGGGGTGGGGGGGAGAAAGGTCTCTGCTCCTGGGCAGACTGCCATCTGATTCCTGTCTCGGTAGAAGGTAGCCGATATCTTAGTCCCGGCCCGAGACTCTGGACTCCTTAAAACAGACCGCACAGCCTGCTTTCCTGGGAATAGCCTTCCCCGGGGTGGGAGGGCAGCGGGGCCAGAAGCCCGCCATGAGGTCCCTGCCTGGGCAGCCGCCAGCTCACGGTAGCTGTCCCCCTCCCAGGGCCGCCCCCAGCGCCACCCAGATCACCGTGGTGCTGCCACACTCCTCCTCCACGACGCTCTACCTGGGCACCGAGAGCGGCAGCGTGTTCACGGTGCAGGTGCCGGGCTTCCGCCCGCTGGAGGACCGGACCATCAGCTCGGACGCCGTGCTGCAGCGGTGAGCCCGCGGCCCCGTTCGAACCCGGGCCCCTCTCCCTCCGGTCCCGGGACACGTCAGGAGCTTATCACCTCTCTCCCAGGGAGTCCGTGCGGACGGGGAGTCTGTGTCCCCAAAGTGAGAGTCTTAGAATGTATCCCCTCTGGGCCTCTGCCCCGGTGCTGTGTATCTCACAGCCCCGGGCTCCGCAGTGGGCTCCAGCCGGGTGGCGTCTGCCTGTGCCTGTGCCTCGGCGTCTGTGTAGCTTCCCCTTCACGCAGGCCCCGCGGCCAGAGGTGCCGACAGCCACAACCCGGGGTGCAGAGATCGGTCCAGAAGCTGTCCCCCGAAGCTTTGGTGCGGCGTCCACCGCGGAAGGCGGCGGATCAGGGGGTCCGGTCTGGGCGAGGGGAGCAGATGAGGCTGCGGCAGGAGAGCGGCCTGCAGTTCTGGGGGGCGGGGGGGGCTCAGGTGCTGATACTCTGGAGAGGGAGCTCCCTGAGGGAGGTCCCTGGGGGGGAGGGGCATCAGCCCTGCTGCACAGCTTCCTTTTGATAGTATTCTTTTTTTCTCTCTCTTTTTTTCTTTGTGATATTATTTCTTCTCTGTATTTTCCAAGGTGGTGTAATTCTCACATTGTTCACTTTTTAAAAAATATATATATTTTATTGATTTTTTTACAGAGAGGAAGGGAGAGGGACAGAGAGTTAGAAACATCCATGAGAGAGAAACATTGATCAGCTGCCTCCTGCACACGCCCTACTGGAGATGTCCCTGCAACCAGGGTACATGCCCTTGACCGAAATCGAACCCTGAACCTTTCAGTCTCGACGCTCTATCCACTGAGCCACACCGGTTTTGGACATTGCTTACTTCTAAGTGAAGGGGAAAAATGTTTATTATATAAGTTGTAGATCACTATAAAACCCTTCAAAAGCTGAGCCGGTACAGATAAGGATTCAGGGGGTTGACTGCCCACTGGAGGCCGGTCTCGCAGGCCTGCGGTACAGCCCTGGGACGGGGGCTGTGGTTCGGGCATCGACATGCTCTCAGGGTCCAGGCTGCTTCATTTCCCGCTGACCATCCTCAGTGTTGGCTCTTGGCCCATGCCTGCCACCTCGTGGCCTCCTGTTGGCTGCAGCAGCTCCAGACTTCACATCCCCGTTCCAGGCCCAGAGGAGCAGGAGAGAGGGGGTTAAGGCTCAGGGCCAGGCCGGCTAGTAGAGAGCCGGGTTCTGTGGGTCCTAAGAACTTGCTTTGATGAAATGCAGGAATGCACTAGGTGTGGCTGTGCAGGTCAGTGGATTGTACAGGAAGCATCCCTACAGCCACCCCCGAGCCTCCACGTGCCCTTCCCGATGTGGGCTCCCTCCCTCCCTCCCACCACACCTACGTTTCTAGAAGCCACTTCACTGCCTTTCCTTATCGGTGTGCTGGCGGCATCTTCCTCCTGGCAGAGCAGCACTGTCCTAGTCTGTGCGCTGCTCCTCTCTCCCCCGGATGCTGTGTGCCCGCAGCCTCCCGTGCTGCACGTTCGGTGCCCGAGGCCATGGGGAGTGTGCGGCTGTGCCCAGTGCGGCTGTGCCCAGTGCGGCTGTGCCGTGTGCGGCTGTGCCGTGTGCGGCTGTGCCCCGTGCGGCTGTGCCCGGTGCGGCTGTGCCCGGTGCGGCTGTGCCCCGTGCGGCTGTGCCCCGTGCGGCTGTGCCCCGTGCGGCTGTGCCGTGTGCGGCTGTGCCCCGTGTGGCTGTGCCCCGTGTGGCTGTGCCCGGTGCGTCTGTGCCCCGTGCGGCTGTGCCCGGTGCACGCCGGCGTGGCTAACGGCGCTCCCCTCGCCCAGGTTGCCGGAGGAGGCCCGCCAGCGGCGGGTGTTTGAGATGGTGGAGGCGCTGCAGGAACACCCTCGCGACCCCAACCAGGTCCTCATCGGCTACAGCCGCGGCCTCATCGTCATCTGGGACCTGCGGGGCAGCCGCGTGCTCTGCCACTTCCTCTGCAGCCAGGTGGGGGGCGCCGATGGGGGCAGCGCCCGGGGCTCTCCCAGACCCCGCTCTCACACCCCCTCCCTGTGCGGGGCTGGGGGGGGGGAGTGGGTATCAGGACCATCGCCGTGACCCGAACCTGCGCCCTCTCCCTTTCCTCCCCTGAAGCAACTGGACAGTGTGTGCTGGCAGCGGGACGGCCGCCTGATTGTCAGCTGCCACTCGGACGGCAGCTATTGCCAGTGGCCTGTGAACCCCGACACCCAGCAGGGGGAGCCCCTGCGCAGCTGCGTGCCTTACGGTCAGTGCCCCCGCCCTGCCACCTGGGACTGCCCCCCCGCACTGCTACCTGGGACTGCCCCTACCCTGCCACCTGGGGCAGCCTTCCTGTGGGGACCAATGTCCTCCTGTTCCCAGCCGGCCTCCCCTGCATGCGGCTGGAGGCACCTGCTCAGAAAAGCAAACCTGTGGCCCGGGAGGTGACGGTTTGTCCAAGCCCCACGGGGGCGTTCCTGGCGCCTGTGTGGCCTTCTCAGGGCAGAGCTCCCAAGCATGGGCCTGCGGAGAGGGCGTGGGTGAGAGACCTGCTCGTGCAGACCACGCGCCTCTGCGGGCGGGCAGCCCCGTTCCAGCTGATTCCTGTTCTTGCAGGTCCCTTTCCCTGCAAAGCTATTACCAAAATCTTCTGGCTGACCACCAAGCAGGGGTAGGTACCGGTCTCTGTCCTTGGCCCTTCCAGATTCTCCCTGGAGAGCTGAAGGCCTCTGGGGGAGGGGAGCCGGGTGGGGGGTTGGGGGGTGGAACTATGTCTTAGGGTCTGACTCCAGGGAAGGAGAGGGCCGTTCACACCTCATGGCCAGGTCCTGAAAAGACATTCCTCCTCTCTCCCTCCTACCCCCCCCTCTCCCCCTCTCCCCCTCCCGCCCCCCTCCTCCCCCTCCCGCCCCCGGGAAGTGGCTCAGAGCGGCAGGTTTCGGACCAGGTCAGCAGCAGGCCTGTGTCTTCACAGTCACACAGGGAGACCGTGGATGAGCAGGAGGGGCTGCAGACTCAGCCCCCAGCCTGCCTGCCCCCCTCACCCCCAAGGCCCCCTGGGCTGCTGCAGTCAGGAAGAGATAGGGGTCTGGCCTGTTGACCCCCCCTCCTGGGGACCTTGAGGGGTCACTCACCCTGAGACGAGGCTCCCTCCCGGCCCCCGCTCCCAGCTCAGCCAGCGCGTCTGCTCCTGTGCCCAGCACCCCGGCCCACTGCCTTCCCTCTGTGCCCGCAGGCTGCCCTTCACCATCTTCCAGGGCGGCATGCCGCGGGCCAGCTACGGGGACCGCCACTGCATCTCCGTGGTCCACGACGGCCAGCAGACCGCCTTCGACTTCACGTCCCGCATCATCGACTTCACCGTCCTGCGCGAGGCGGACCCCGCGGCGGGTAGGCGCAGCGGGGAGTGGTGTGGGGGCGGCCGGCCTCTGGGGGGGCAGACAGGCCGCCTGTCTGTGCATCAAGAGGAGGGGCCTGCACAGAGGTCCCCAAACCGGCCAGCCCCTCTCTCCCTCTCTGCCAGCCCGGTGGCTCCGTCCTCGCTGGCCACGCCTCCTGCCCACTCCACTCTCTGCCCCTCGCTGGCTCCAGTGGGGTTTGGGCCGAAGGGGGCAGCTCTGTGCTATCGGGTTTAGCACCCGCCCCGCTGAGAAAAAGGGGCCCCGTGTGGACATGGGGAGGGCCGCATGGCTTGGGGCAGGGAGCACCGCACGGGGCGAGCTCTGAGCCGGCCTCCTGGAGTTCCACCGGGCCAGCAAAGCCCTGGGTCAGCCTCCTAACGGTGGCTGGCAGGACCCGAGAGGCTGCTGTCACACCTGGAGGGGGGCCTGGCGGGTGAGGTCAGCTGTGAGCCCGGACAGTTTTGTGTCCTCCGTCCCGGTCCGCACACCAGTTCCCTCTCCTCTCCTTGCTGCCTTGGCTGCACTTAAACAGGAACCTGTTCCCGCGCTTAGCGGCGAAGCTTCGTGTCTCACATGACGACGTGAGCTGCAGCTTTCCCATAGATGCTTCGTCCGGGGGAGGAGTTCCCTCTGGTCCTAGTTTCCCGGGAGTCTTGTCCTCAGGGGTGGGTTTGGGTTTAGTCAGAGGCTTTTTCTGCCTGTGATCCGGGGCTTTTCTCCGTGGCCTGTCCACGTGGTGGTTTTTTAAGGCTGAAGCAGCCTCGCACACCGGGGCTAAACCCCGCCTGGTCGTGGCGTGTGTTTCCTTTCATTCATGGCTAGATTTTGAGCTTGCTTTTGAATGCAGATTCCCTGGTTCCAGCCCTTAAAAGCATCAGATTCCTCCGGGCCGGGCCGGGCGAATGGCTTCCTGCTTGCTCCGGCCGCCCTGACCTTGTCCCGTCCCCCAGCCTTCGACGACCCCTCTGCGCTGGTGGTGCTGGCCGAGGAGGAGCTGGTGGTGCTGGACCTGCGGACGGCGGGCTGGCCGCCCGTGCAGCCGCCCTACCTGGCCTCGCTGCACTGCTCCGCCATCACCTGCTCCCACCACGTCTCCAACATCCCCCTCAAGCTGTGGGAGCGGATCATCGCCGCGGGCAGCTGGCAGAACACGCACTTCTCCGCCATGGTAGGCCCCGCCCCGCGCCGCCCGCCGCCCACCGGGAGCCCGGCTCCCCCGCGCACTCCTCCGTCTCCTCCTCCAGGAATGGCCCGTGGACGGCGGCACCAGCCTGGCGCCCACCCCGCCCCAGAGGGACCTGCTGCTCACCGGGTAGGTGGCCGGTGCAGAGCAGGGCGTGCGGGGCGGGCGCGGCCCTGGCGCGGCCCCGCCTCCCGCTCACGGCCCCGCCTCCCGCTCACGGCCCCGCCTCCCGCTCACGGCCCCGCCTCCCGCTCACGGCCCCGCCCACAGGCACGAGGACGGCACCGTGCGCTTCTGGGACGCCTCGGGCGTCTGCCTGCAGCTGCTCTACAAGCTCAGCACGGTCCCCGTGTTCCTCACCGACTCGGACCCCGGCGAGCACCTGCACGCCCAGGGCGAGGACGAGTGGCCCCCGCTCCGCAAGGTGAGGCCGGGAGCCCGGGCGCCGGGAGGGAGGGAGGGCGGGGGGCAGGCCCGGCCCGGGCTCACGGCCGCTCGCCGGCCTCCTCTCCCGCCAGGTGGGCTCCTTCGATCCCTACAGCGACGACCCCCGCCTGGGCATCCAGAAGATCTTCCTGTGCAAGTACAGCGGCTACCTGGCGGTGGCCGGCACGGCGGGGCAGGTAGCAGGCCGGGGCGGGGCGGGGCGGGCGCAGGGGGAGGAGCGGTCAGGTGGCTCGGGTGACGTCCAGGCCCCCGAGCTTCCTTCTCAGGATGAGGGTGCAGCAGGACAGGAGCCGGCCCGCGCCCCTGGGTGCTGCCCCCGGTGCCGGGGTTGGCTCAGCCCCTGGGTGCTGCCCCGGTGCCGGGGTTGGCTCAGCCCCTGGGTGCTGCCCCCGGTGCTGGGTTGGCTCAGCCCCTGGGTGCTGCCCCCGGTGCCGGGTTGGCTCAGCCCCTGGGTGCTGCCCCTGGGGGCCGGGGTTGGCTCAGCCCCTGGGTGCTGCCCCCGGTGCCGGGGTTGGCTCAGGCCCCGGGGGCTGCCCTGGGGGCCGGGGTTGGCTCAGCCCCTGGGTGCTGCCCCCGGTGCCGGGGTTGGCTCAGCCCCCCGCCCTCCCGTCCAGGTGCTGGTGCTGGAGCTGAACGATGAGGCGGCGGAGCACGCGGTGGAGCAGGCGGAGGCGGACCTGCTGCAGGACCAGGAGGGCTACCGCTGGAAGGGCCACGAGCGCCTGTGCGCCCGCCCGGGGCCCGTGCGCTTCGAGCCCGGCTTCCAGCCCTTCGTGCTGGTGCAGTGCCAGCCGCCGGCCGTGGTCACGTCCCTGGCGCTGCACTCCGAGTGGCGGCTCGTGGCCTTCGGCACCAGCCACGGCTTCGGCCTCTTCGACCACCAGCAGCGGCGGCAGGTCTTTGTCAAGTGAGCAGCCGCCCGCGGGGCGGGCCCGGGGCCGGGGGACCCCGGGGCCTGGCCGTGCTGAGGGTCTGCCGTTCCCCCCAGGTGCACCCTGCACCCCAGCGACCAGCTCGCCTTGGAGGGCCCCCTGTCCCGCGTGAAGTCCCTCAAGAAGTCCCTGCGCCAGTCCTTCCGCCGCATGCGCCGCAGCCGGGTGTCCAAGCGGCGGCCCGCGGGGTCCCCGGGCGAGGTGAGGCCGCCGGGCTGAGCGGGGCAGCCGGCAGCGAGCCCCACCCCCCCTCGCTCCCGCTCCTGTGGCTGCAAGCGCAGGCCTGGGCCCCCCGATAGGCTTACCTCCTGCCCTCTGCCACCGCCCTCTGCCCACTGCCCTCTGCCCACCGCCCTCTGCCCACCGCCCTCTGCCCTCTGCCCACTGCCCTCTGCCACCAGTGATGGGGCCTCAGATTTGTCCCACTCTCCTCTGTGCCTCAGCTTCCCCGAGTGTAAGAGGCAGTGACTGCAGCACCTCAGGGTCAAGGCCTCAGTGAAGGTCACCGGGCGGGGAGTGGCGTGAGCCGGGACCAGTCTCCCCCAGGATGATGGGAGCTGAGCCATAGACGCCTCAGGGAGGTCAGGCAGAGCCCCCCCTCAGGCCGCCCCCCACCCCCCGACCCCCGCAGGTGCCGGGGCGGAGCTGCCGGGCAGAGCGGACGGGCCTGCAGAACATGGAGCTGGCACCCGTGCAGCGCAAGATCGAGGCCCGCACGGCGGAGGACTCCTTCACCGGCTTCGTCCGCACCCTCTACTTCGCCGACACCTACCTGCGGGACAGTGAGTGGCCAGCCGGGGTGGGGGCCGGGCTGCGCCCCCTGGCGCCAGGGCAGGCTGGAGGGCCCCTCGGGTTTCCCTCTGTGGGCGGTGGAACCAGGGCCTGCCTCTCCCTCCCCCCCGGCCTCCTGTCCGGTCCACCCCTCCCTAGAAGGTGGGCCTCAGCCTGTCCCTGTAAAATGGGGGAATGTCTTCCTAGAACGGCTGTGGGGTGGGCCATCCTGCTGCTACGCCATGGGCCTGCACAAGCTCCCTCATTGTCCCCCTTCCTCCTCTCCTGTCCCCTCCCTCCCCCTCCGCCCCCCCCAGGGTACGGGTGGGGCGTGGGCTGTCCGCTCCTGCAGTGCAGGGGCCGCTGTCCAGGCTCAGAACCAGCAGTGTTTAGGGCCCTCGGTTGTCAGAGCCGCAGGCGGAGGAGGGAAGTGAGGCTGACAGGGTTTGCTCACGTGACCTTGGAGTCACACAAGGGACTGGAAAGGCCAGGACGGAAGCCTCGGCCACCTGGCTGCCCTGACCTCAGGCCCAGGGTCACATCTGAGCCTTTGCCTCTGGGCAGGCTCCCGCCACTGCCCCTCGCTGTGGGCCGGCACCAATGGGGGCACCGTCTACGCCTTCGCCCTGCGTGTGCCCCCGGCTGAGCGGAGGACGGACGAACCCGTGCGGGCGGAGCAGGGTGAGTGCTGAGCCCGGGGGGAGCGAGGGGGCCGCCTGCCGGGCTGGGGACAGGGCGGTGCTGCCGGCCTCGCCCTTCACTCGCCAGCCCCACCGCCGGCCCTTCCTCCCTGCAGTCAAGGAGATCCAGCTGATGCACCGCGCGCCCGTCGTGGGCATCCTGGTGCTGGACGGACACAGCGTGCCCCTCCCCGAGCCCCTGGAAGTCGCCCACGACCTGTCCAAGAGCCCGGACATGCAGGGGAGCCACCAGCTGCTCGTGGTGTCCGAGGAGCAGTTCAAGGTGCTGCGCGGGGGGACGGGGTTCCCGGGAGCCCTCGGGCCACCCAGGGGCTCACACTCGGGCACAGTGACAGTGGCTGGGACCCGCTTAAAGCTGTGAATGCAGTTGGCATGTGCAGTGCGGGGAGGGGAGGGGTCTGTGTGGTGTCCCGGGCCCAGGTCCGCGGCGGGGACACCGAAACAGGACCGTCCGTGGGAGGAAGTGGCCAGTACCCTCCGGCCCAGGTGCGCTGAGCGCCTGTCCCGGGGCCGAGGGCGGCGGTGTTGGGTGGCGTCATGGACGCCGGGCAGTGCTAAGCGGGCCTGGCCGCGGGTGTGACCGCGTGTTCACCCTGCGCCCAGGTGTTCACCCTGCCCAAGGTGAGCGCCAAGCTGAAGCTGAAGCTCACCGCCCTGGAGGGCTCCAGGGTGCGGCGGGTCAGCGTGGCCCACTTCGGCAGCTGCCGGGCCGAGGACTACGGGGAGCACCACCTGGCGGTGCTCACCAACCTGGGCGACATCCAGGTGGTCTCGCTGCCCCTGCTCAAGCCGCAGGTGCGCTACAGCTGCATCCGCCGCGAGGACGTCAGCGGCATCGCGTCCTGCGTCTTCACCGCGCACGGCCAAGGTGCGGGCGGGCGGGCGGGCTCCCGCTGCGCGCGGGGCTGCTGGGGGCACTCTGAGGGAGCCCTGGTCCCCCCCCCCCCCCCCCCCCCCCCGTGTCCCTGGTCGGAAGCCCCGTTGTCAGCAGCCGCAGGCTCTGAGAGGCCAGGCTGGCCTCGCCTACTGGTCTCCTCCCCCAGGTTTCTACCTGATCTCGCCCTCGGAGTTCGAGCGCTTCTCCCTGTCCACCAAGTGGCTGGTGGAGCCCCGGTGTCTGGTGGACTCCGCGGACACCAAGCACCACAATCGTCCCCGCAACGGGTCAGGCCCCGAGAAGGCCCTGGGCCGAGCCAGGTGGGTAAGGGCAGGCGGCCTTGGCCTCAGCCCCGCCCCCGCCCCCGCCCCCGCCCCCGCCCCCTCCCGATGCGCCCACTGGGAGCTGCCACACTCCCCTCCCCTGTGAGCTCGGCCCACCCTCCTGGGCTGGCTCTTTGTCGTCGTGTGTGTGTGTGTGTGTGTGTGTGTGTGTGTGTGTGTGTCCCGCCCCCCCATGCCCCTTCTCCCCTGTGAGCTGGCACCCTGGCCGGGGCTTGGCTTGCCTCCCAGGCGCCCCCTGGCCTCATGGGACCAGAGCAGAGAGCCTAGTGCCCCCCCCCCCCCCCCCGATCTTGACTCTCTTTCCCCCACAGGAACTCAGGGAGCCAGAGTGATGGCGAAGGTGAGACGGCAGGGGAGTGTGTGAGCATACCTGGGCCAGCCTAGGCCCAGACACGGGATGGAAGGAGAGGGGACCCCAGGGGAACAGGGGTGTGTGTGTGTGTGTGTGTGTGAGATGGAAGGAGGAGAGGGGACCCCAGGGGAACAGGGGTGTGTGTGTGTGTGTGTGTGTGTGTGTGAGATGGAAGGAGGGGGGACCCCAGGGGAACAGGGGTGTGTGTGTGTGTGTGTGTGTGTGTGTTTCCAGGCTGGGGGTAGAAACAGCCTCCCCTCCAGCTCGGAGCCTCCTAACCTGGCCTCTACCTTCCAGAGAAGAGGCCGGACCCCGTGATGGCGCACGCTCTGCTCAGCGATGAGAGTGAGTTGGGTGGGAGTTGGGGGCTGACGGAGGGATGTTCTTGGGCGGGGGGGTTTGGAAGGCCAGGGTGGAACTGAGGGAGGCAGACCCCCCAGCGCCCCATCAGTGAGGAAGGGACAGGCTTGCGTGTGGCCCCGCCTGGCCTCACAGCCGCCCTCCCCCAGGGGTCCTGAAGGAGATCCAGAGCACACTGGAGGGAGACCGGGGGTGAGTCACTGCCGCGTGCAGGGGGGCCCTGGTGCCAGGAGACTGCCACCCCGTCCCGCGGAGGGTGACTGCCCTGTCTTTGCCCACGCAGGAGCTACGGCGATTGGCGATCGCAGCAGGTGGCCATGAGGTACGGCCTCAGCAAAGGGGAGGAGGGCCCTGAGGACGCTGCGCGGGGGGTGGGGCGGCCGGGAGGGCAGCTCCTGGGGGGGGGGCATGGGAGGAAGAGCCCCATCCCCAAGATCCTGCCGGCCAGTGTCCATCCGCCCGGACACACACCCCGCTGTCCCGAGAGCTCCGAGTCCGCGCTCAGGGCCCATGACGGGACCCCTCCCGCCCAGGACGCCCCTGAAGGTCCGTCTCTCTCTCCTCCCGCAGCCAAGTGAGCCGGCCGGGCGCCCAGGCTGCGCGGTGAACACTACTGAGGGCTCTGCCTCCGGGGCCGGCCAGCTGGAGGGGCCGCACCGGCCGGGCCGCAGGCCGGGGCTCCCTCAGCCTCCACTCTGCTGCTGCTCCGCCCCGGGCAGGGGGCTGGCCCCGGGCTGTCCCTCCCGGGCCCTGTCCGGCTCGGTCCTTTTGTCAATGTTGCACAGTTTTTATCATCCCCCTCCCCCTGCTATTTGTAGTGGGCTGGGTTTTAAATTATAAATTTTAACTGCCTCTGGGTGAGAAAGTTTTTAATAAACACCTTATTACCTCTTCACTGGTCCAGCGACCTCAATTTTTCAACTACGCAGAAAATTCCAGAATAAAACCATCAGCTGGCTCCGGCCTCTGGCCTGGAGCTCGTCCTGGGACCAAGCTGGCTCAGGAGGGTCCGCTGCTTCGGCGTTGGAGGCAGAGCTAGCGGTCCCTGGGGTCCGAGCACCGCTGTGCTGCTCTTTGGGAATAAAGGGCAGGAGTTCACCATCTGGATGCGTCTGACCACATCCCTGCGTCAGGGCAGAAGGAGCCCCCTTGCTGTCAGGAGGGGAAGACACCCAGCCTGGCCAGTGTTGCTCAGTGGTTGAGCGTCGACCTATGAACCAGGAGGGTCTGGTTTGATTCCTGGTCAGCGCACATGCCCGGGTTTTTAATCCCCAGTGGGAGGCGTGCAGAAGGCAGCATCACTGATTCTTTCTCATCATTGATGTTTCTCTCCCTCTCCCTTCCTCTCTGAAATCAATAAAAATATATTTAAAAAATAAATAATACAAAAATCTGGTTAGCTAAACTAACTCAGAAATGAACAAGTGGCCGAAGCCGGTTTGGCTCAATGGAATAGAGCAGGGGTCCTCAAACTTTTTAAAGTGGGGGCCAGATCACGGTCCCTCAGAGAGCTGGAGGGCCGGACTATATGAACTACTAATTCCTACTGTAACACCTCGGCTGCGCTCACTGCCCAAAAAACCTGGCGGGCCGGATCAGACTCCTCTGCGGGCCGCATGTGGCCCGCGGGCCGTAGTTTGAAGACCCCTGGAATAGAGCGTCAGCTTGGGGACTGAAGGGTCCCAGGTTCGATTCCAGTCAAGGGCATGTACCTTGGTTGCAGGCATATCCCCAGTGGGGGGTGTGCAAGAGGCAGCTGATAGATGACTCATCGATGTTTCTAACTCTCTTTCTCTCTCCCTTCCTCTCTGTACAAAATAAAATATAAAAAAATAACCGAAATCAGTTTGGCTCAGTGGTAGAGCGTCGGTCTGCGGACTGAAAGGTCCCGGGTTCGATTCCGGTCAGGGGCATGTACATTGGTTGTGGGCACATCCCCGGTAGGGGGTGTACAAGAGGCAGCTGGTCGATGATTCTCATCGATATCTCTAGCTCTCTATCTCCCTTCCTCTCTGTAAAAAAATCAATAAAATATATTTTTAATAAATAAGTAATTAACTAAATAAAAATTTAAAAAAGGAAATTCTTAAAAAACAAAAAAGAAATGAACAAGTGACATGAAGGTTCCTGCCAAGAAGCTGAGAATTAAAGATAATGGTGATATCGACAGCACCAGCTCAGGAGAACATGGCACAGCCGGGAGCAGGATGCTTTCTGGCGGCAGTAGGATCTGGCTAATCAGGCTGAACAAGATGTTCCCTCTCTCTCTCTCTCTCTCTCTCAGGCTGAACAAGATGTTCTCTCTCTCTCTCTCTCTCTCTCTCTCTCTCTCTCTCTCTCTCTCCCTCCCTCCCTCCCTGCCTCCCTCCCTCCCTCCCTCTCTCTCTCTCCTGAAAAGATCACAGACTCATTGACAATGGATTTATACCCACACATTAAGGATGAGCTTTGTGTTAAGTACACTGTGCGTTGAAATGTTAGCTAATGTCGGCTGACATTTCAGTTGGCATGTTTCAGTTCTAAGAAAACACCCTCATACTGAGAGTGAGACCAACGGTTTTCACTGAGAGCTGCTCACAACGGAGGGGCTTGGCAGCCTCTGGAAAGTGAATGAAGCCGGTGGCACGGAGAGGAAGGCAGGTCCTCCGGCAGCAGGCCGGGGAGAGGTGACTGAGGGGCGAAATGGGGACGTGAGAGGCTGCACTGACACAGCCGCCATGGAGAAGGCGAATCAGGAAGAGGGGGTCACTGCCGATCCCAGGGCAGGGGAGATGTTCAGAGCAGCGGGACACCTGGTCTGGAGACGTGGACCTTAGAACAGTGTTTCCCAACCTTCTCTCATGATGAGAATCACCTGGTGGAGTTGTTAAAACACAGATTCCTGAATCCCAACTAAGAAGTGCTAAACTAGAATTTTTGGGAACATATAGGTAAAATTGTATACTTGACTAGTGCTCTAAGACAGATTTTATATACAGAGCACTAAGTTAGGTATGCAATTTTACCTATATGTTCTCAAAAATTCTAGTTTAGCACTTCTTAGTTGGGATTCAGGAATCTGTGTTTTAACAACTCCACCAGGTGATTCTCATCATGAGAGAAGGTTGGGAAACACTGCCTTAGAAGCCAGGCAGACCCAACCGCTGGCCACGGGCTTTGCCAGTGACTGGCCGTATGACCTTGGGCAAATGACCACAGTCCTGGGCCTCAGTTTACTTCTCTGTAAAATGGGGCAGAATAATAGGGCCTGACCAGAGGGCTGTAATGATTAAACCAAGAGTCTAACATCACACAGCACCTGGCTCCTAGGAAACACCCAACCAACGGAGTGAAAGTCGACGGTGGATGGGTGAGGCCGGAGAGGGGGAGGTGGTTCTGGAAGGAGGGAGGGTGTAGTCAGAAGAGGGCTGGGCACAGGGTGCCAGCGTCCACAATATGCGTGGACTGTGCCGAGCCGGCACGGCCAAGGGTGAGCCTGAGAGGGGGCCTGTAAGCCATCTCTTGGGCAGTAGATTCTATCAGGCAAAGGAAGGGCGCGGTCAAGATGTTTACAGCATTCTCAAGGGTTTCCAATTTACACAATTACATGCACCTGAACTCTATCAAACCCACATCACTCAGACACGTGGGGCCATGAGTTCAGACCACAGGTTCAAGCTCACAACCACAGCAGTTGGCTGTCATGGTGCTGGGAAGCTCTGCCCTCCACGCTCAAACTTGCACGTGGCCTCGAGAGGACTGGGTCCCCTCATGAGTCCCAGTCTTGAACCTGTCCACATGCTGCAGCCCCTCTCCACACAGCACCCTCCAAGCTCGTCAAGGTCATTACAAACAAAGACGCCTGGAGACACTGCACAGACGGGGTTCTGGGTAGATCCTCCAACAGGAGAAGCCTATCAGTGAAAGACTAGGGAAACACAAGTCTATAGTCCGGTTCAAGCACGGCACCAGCACTCACTTGTTAGCTGTGTCGGCGCTGGGGTTACGGAAGCTGTGAACAACCGGACAGACTAGCTAAGCAGACCTGTGCACAGGAGCCCTGTACTCACTGTGCAATTGTGGGGTAAATCTAGAATCATTCCCAAATTTAAAAAATAATAAATTATTTTTTAAAAATGTAATGAACAGCTCTGGCCAATTATGTTCAGTGGTAAGAGCAACAGCCCTAGGACTGGTTTGTTGGTCCCACCCCTCAACAACCATTGGGTGAGTTTGGAAGATGGTCCCGCCCATCAACTACCATTGGGTGAGATTAGAAGTGGGACGAGCCTCTCAACAACCATTGGGTGAGGTTCCAAAAGGGTCACACCTCTCCACAACCATTAGGTGAGGTAGGCAGTGGGACCAGTCCCTCAACTCCCACTGGCTGAGATTGGCTGTGAGACCCACTCCTCCATTAACATTCCCTGAAATAGGCAGTGGGACCGGACCCTCAACTACCATTGGGTGAGGATGGCTGTGGGACCCGTGCCTCAGCTACCATTGGCTGAGGTAGGCAGTGGGACCCGCCCCTCAGCTACCATTGGCTGAGGTTTATAGTGGGACCAGCCCCTCAACTACCATTGGCTGAGTTGTCAGTGGGACCTGCCCCTTCACTCCCATTGGCTGAGATGACAGTGGGACCCGCCCCTCAACTCCCATTGGGCAAGGTTGGCAGTGGAACCTGCCCTTCAACTCCCATTGGATGAGGTTGGCAGTGGGACAGCTCCTCAACTACCATTGGCTGAGGTTGGCAGTGAGACCCGCCCCTCAGCTACCATTGGCTGAGGTTGGAAGTGGGACCCGCCCCTCAACTCCCATTGGGCGAGGTTGGCAGTGGGATCTGCTCCTCAGCTACCATTGGCTGATATTGGCAGTGGGACCCAACCCTCAGCTACCATTGGCTGAGGTTGGCCATGGGACCAGCACCTCAATTCCCATTGGCTGAGGTTGGCAGTGGAACCAGCCCCTCAACTCCCATTGGCTGAGGTTGGCCATGGGACCAGCCCTTCAACTACCATTGGTTTAGGTTGGCAGTGGGACCCGCCTCTCAGCTATCATTGGCTGAGGTTGGCAGTGGGACCCGCCCCTCAACTACAATTTTGTGAGGTTCAAAGTGGGTCCCACCCCTTAACAACCATTGGGTGAGGTAGCAAGTAGTAGGTCCACAAGGCAGGACACTAATTACAGAAATACAGATCTCTCTGAACAACCCCCATCTTTAGGCCCAGCCCACTTTTACTGGTCCCGCCTCCTCCTCACTGCTCATGGCCAATCAACCCTCAAGGACCCGAGGCAACTGTGTCATCCCTAACATGTGTCGTCGTCCCCCACCTCTCCCCGCCTTCCTCCCATTACCAGTTGGCTCTATGTGTCTCTCTCCCAGTGCTCACTGTGGGATGGAAACCACAGCAGGTGTACAGTGAAGACCCTGGCAGACACCCCAGGATCCTGGTGACCAAGGCCTACATCACCAGGGATCCATGGATAAATCGTGTTGGTACCACGTGCCCTGACTCTGGGCAGTGAGCATGCTCCACACCAGTGGTGCCCTTCCCTCAACCCCAGTCTGTTGTGAGGAAAACATCAGAGAGTCCAAAAGGCACCCTTCAACTCTCGCTGTTGGCTGTCGTTGTGCTGGGAGGCTCTGCCCTCTGAGCTGGGACTTGCAGGTGGCCACGAGAGGACTGTGCCCTCTCACCAGTCCAAGGCTTGAACCTGTCCAAACTCTGTAGCTGTTCTCCCCAGAGGACAAAGCAGGGGAGGGGCTGCATGGGGAAAGTGGGAGGCAGAGAGGAGAGGAATCTGCTCTGGGGGGTGGGGCCTCCCTTTCCTGGGGGTCATGTTGACCAGCTGAGGGTGTCCATGTATGTGGTGCTGGTTTCTTTAATTATATTTCACAATCTCAAACGACAGCAAACTAATAAAACTCATGCAGTGTTCACTGTGCACCCAGCTCAGCCTAGTCCCCGCCTGGGGCAGTCCAGGGGCTAAGGAAGGTGGGTGGATGCCTCCTGGAGCCCCAGGACTGAGAGGAGGGCCCAGACCGGCTCCTTCCTCACCCCTCACCCCGCCCGCCAGCAGCGAGGCAGCGGCAGCTCCGCGTGGCCGGGTGCCAGGCCGGCCTAGCAGGCAGCGACTCCCTGGTGCCGTGGTCGGCAAACTCATCCGTCCACAGAGCCAAATAGCAACAGGACGACTGAAATTTGAGAGCCACATTTTTTAAACTTAAACTTCTTCTAATGCCACTTCTTCAAAACAGACTCGCCCAGGCCGTGGTATTTCGTGGAAGAGCCACTCTCAAAGGGCCGAGGAGCCGTACGTGGCCAGTTGCCCTGTCCTCGGCCTTTGCCTGCAGTGTCAGCAGCATCTCCTCTTTCCTGGGCGGCTCTGCTCCATTGTGTGGAGGGGTCAGGACCCGTCGCCACCTGCATTATTGATGCTCACGGCTGAGGCGCTGGTGCGGGCGGGCGGGGAGGCGTGAGGCTGCAGACCGGCCAGGGCAGAACCAGGGCGGCGCACTGCGGAGTGCGGAGGGCGTCGGAGGGCTGAGGGGGCCCAGGGCAGCCAGGACGCAGGGAAGGGAAAGGGAGAGGAGCAAGCCACCGGGAAGCCCCTCTCCCCTGCGCCTGCCATGGGCGGGAGAAAGGGCAAAGCGCCCCGGCGCCCGGAGGGACCAAGGAGGCCAGACTCAGGGGAGCAGGAGTCCGGCTCTGCCAGCGGCGAGGGCGCGGCCCGCGGGGACCGCCGCGGGGGCCGCGGGAAGGCCGGAGGCCGGGGACCTGCCTTGGATCCCGCCCCGGGAGGCCAGGGGAGCCCCGGTGGCCGCAGGAAGCCCCGGGCAGAGGGGCAGGGCGGCTGCCCGCGGCCCGGGGCTGGTTCTCCGCCAGCGGCTCAGGGGGGGAGGCCGGGCAGCACCAGGCCCCGGGGGCGCGGGCCTGGGGAGAGCCGGGAGCCCGGGGACGGCCGCGGGGGGCGCCTGGAGGACGGTGCCCCCCGAGGAGAAGGGAGGACCGGCGGGCAGGGCCGCCGCCGGAGGAAAGGCAAAGGGCGGGGACGCCGGGCGCCGCGGAGCCCCGGCGGCGGGGACACGTCGGGCGGGGACCGGGGCAGCTCCTGCCCGGACAGCGAGGCCCGCGGGGACCCGGACAGCGGCAGCCGGGGCGGCGGGACCCCGGAGCGGCGGCCCAGCCCGGAGCAGACGGACGCGAGCTCGGGGGACCCCCAGCCCGGGCCGGCGGCAGCGCGGGCGCAGGGCGCGCCCCGGAGCAGCGACGGTGGGAGCAGCGACTCCGAGCCGCACTGCGCGCCCCGAGGCCGGGGAGGGTCCCTGCGGACCGGGCCCCGGGGAGCGACGGCGGGCTCCGGCTCCGACACGGACCGGAGGCGGGAGGAGGCCGGGCCTGCGCCGGGCCCGCCGGCAGCCCCAGGGCCAGGGAGCCGGGCCCCGGAGGCGGAGCCGGGGGGCGGGACGGCCACGACCGCCGGCGCCCTCGAGGGCGGCCCCGCCGGCGGCCCCACGAGCTCGCGGGCTCCTGGGGACCGGAGTGCCGCCGGGTCACGGCCAGAGGCTGAGCCCGGAGGGGCCCCGCGCCGCCGGGTGGGAGCGGAGCCGGGGAAGGGGCGGGCGGCGGCGGGCGAGGGCGCCGCGGAGGGCGGAGCGGGGGACGCGCCCGGGGACCCCGCGCCGCTGGCCGCCCTGGTGGCGCTGCACCGGCTCCGCGCGAGGGCGGCCCCGGACCCCGCGCCCCAGGATGCGGGTCCCCATCGCCCAAACCTCAAGGAAAGGCTCCTCCGCGTGGCCCGGGCCCTGGGCCTCGTGCGCTGGCTCTGGCGGCTGCTCGGGCTGCGCGGGGGCGCGGGGCCGGGGCCGGGGCCGGGGCCGGGGCCGGGGCCGGGGCCGGGGCCGGCGGACGAGGGCCCGGGGCGCGCGCGGGGGCTGCGGCGCCGTCTGGGGCAGCGCCTGGCCGGCGTCGTGGGACTCCGGGGGCGGCCGCGGGCTCCCCCTGCCGGCGGCCCGGGCTCCCCGCAGGTCGCCTGCCCGGACCCGACCCCGGACCCCAAGTTCGCGGTCGTGTTCCCCAGGATCCAGCGGGCGGGGAGGGCACCGAGCAGCCGGAGCTCAGAGGACGCGTCCGCGGGCGCCCCCTCCAGGCAGGGGCGCGTCTGGCCCGGGGCAGGGGCCGCAGGGGCCGGGGAGGGGCGCCGGGAGTGCGGGGAGGGGGCGGCGGGCCCCCCGCGGGACGGCAGCGGCTCCGGCAGCGAAGCGGAGCCCGGGTCCGCGGCGGCGGCGGCCCCGGGGCACTGGGCACGGGACCCCGGCGCCCGCGGGGACCCCGGGCCCGGCGCCGGCGCGCTGCTGCCCCAGCTCGCCCTGGAGAAGCGCCCGGGCCCCTCCCGTCCCCGCGGGGACCCCTGGGAGCCGGAGGACGAGGCGGAGGAGGCGCTGGAGCGGGAGCTGGAGAGGGAGCTGGAGCGGAGCCTTGGGCCGGGCCTGGAGGCGCCGTGCTTCCCGGGCGCCGAGGGCAGGCCCCCGGGGGCCCTCCTGGAGGACACGGAGGACCTGGCCCGGCTGCGGTGAGCGCCCTGCCCACTGCCCGGCCTGGGCGCCTCCTCCTCCTTTTCTGTAGCCTGTGGAGGGGTGGCCAGGCTCAGGGGCCGGGGGGTGGTGACCAGCAGATGTCCCTGCTTGGGACTTCCTTCTCCAACCCACGCGAAGCTTCCCTGTTTGCCAGCCCCTTGGGTGGGCTGCTTACCTAGGATGGGCCCAGAGAGGGGCACTGCCCAGTGTCTGCAGCCAGTGGCAGAACCCCAGTAACCTGGGACCTCCCCCCTCCTCTCTCCCCGCCCCCCATGCTGGCCGCCTGCCCGCAGCCCGCTGTGTGACAGCGCCGTCCTGCTGTGCCTCAAGAGGAGGTTTCGCCTGGGCCGCATCTACGTATGGAGCACCCGAGGGGACGGGGGCTGGGACTCCCCTTCTCCCGGGACCCGAGGGCCCGCCAGCACCCAGAGCATCTCCTCTCCTCCTTCCTGGCTGGCCGAACCCTCTTGGGCCCTGCAGAGCGGGCCGGGGGCTCGGCGGGAAGCATCGAGCCCGGTTCCATCTGCCCCTCCCGCCCGCTCCAAGTTCTGGTGGGAGCTCGTGCTTCCCTCCCCAGACCTTTGGGGGGCCCCTCCTGCTCGCTCTGAACCCCCGCCGGCCGCTGCCTGTCTTCTCGCCTGAGGTCCTGGCCAGCCACGGCCCCCGGAAGGCCCCCAGTGCCAGCCCGTGAGTGACCTTCTCCACCCACCTTTGGTTCAACCCCCAGCGGCTAGCCTGGGGTCCCGGGGGGACGGTGGGGCACCCTGCCTCCACCTGCGAGGGCCCAGAGGCCCTGTGGCCTTCCCGCCAGCCCGCCCTCTCCCCAGGCACGTCTTCGCCATCGGGGCATCGGCCCGCAGCCTGGCTCAGAGTGCGGGGCGCGACGCAGGCATCCTCGTCAGGTGAGGCTGGCTGCCTGGCCGGAGCCCACGGGCCACAGGAGGCGGCCGGGCGGGGAGGGCTGTGTGCAAACTGCCGCTCTGCTCCACGGCCTGGCCGCTCCGGACGCGGAGGGCCTGGTGCTGGCTGGCGTCACCGCCTGTGCCCTGGACCGAGGCAGCTCGGGGGCGTTTGCTGTTGGGTCTCCCTCCGTGCCCCGGGGCTATCTGCCTTTGGGGCGTGTCCCCACTGCCCGGCTCAGTGGGGTGATGCGATGGGCCCTCCCCGGAGGCCCTGCCAGCCCCTCCCTCCCGCAGCGGGCACAGCGGCTCAGGGAAGACCGAAGCCGCCAAGCAGATCGTGCGCTTCCTGAGCGGCCTGGAGCAGCGGCAGGCGGGGGACGGAGGCTGTCAGGTGGGGGCAGCGGGCCGTTTCCCGGGACCACCCCTCTCCTTCCGGCCGGGACGGGGCCTTCGGGCCCTGGCGTCTCCTCAGGGACAGCCCCGGGCATTGCCTGCTGGGGGGGCACCAGCCGGGTCCCAGGCACAGAGTGCCCACAGTGGGGAGGCCTGGCCAGGGGCTCAGTGCTCTGCTGGGCCGATCTGAATGCCCGTCCCCACCAGCTGGACCACGTGCTGCCCTGGCTCGGCAGCTTTGGCCACGCCAAGACAGTCCTCAACGCCAACGCCAGCCGCTTCGGGCAGGTCCTGGGTCTCTGCCTGCAGCGGTAAGTGAGGGCGGCCAGGTGGGCACGGGGCCTGAGACGGCCGCCCATGGAAGGTCCCATTCTCAGCGGGGCACCCCCCCCCCCCCGGTGTCCTGTGCCCACAGCGGGGTCATCGTGGGAGCGTCTGTGTCCCACTATCTGCTTGAGACCTCGAGGGTGGTGTTTCAGGTGAGACCCATGCTGCAGCTCACCCCTTCCCAGCCCCTAGAGTGGGGAAGGGGGAGGGGTTACGGGGGAGGGGGGAGGTTCCTGGGCCCCCAGGCCTGCCCTCCCCAGGACCTGTCCTTGCTGCCCTGGGCACAGGACCAGGCCACGGTCCCCCTAAGCCAGGCCTTCTCCGCCAAGGCCCAGGCCGAGCGGAGCTTCCATGTTTTCTATGAGCTGCTGGCGGGGCTGGACCCCACGGAACGGGAGCAGCTGTCCCTGCAGGAGCCGGAGACCTACCACTACCTCAACCAGGTGGGGGCAGGGCCCGCCCAGGGAGGGGTCTTGGTAGGGGTGTCTGAAGAGGAGCTGGGGTAGAGCAAGGCCGGGGGGCCAGGCCCTGCTGCCCACCCCTGCTGTGCCCCGCAGGGCCAGGCCTGCAGGCTGCAGGGCAAGGAGGATGGCCAGGACTTCACGGGACTGGTGAAGGCGCTGCAGGCGCTGGGCTTGTGCCCGGAGGAGCTGACCGCAGTGTGGGCCGTGCTGGCTACCATCCTGCAGCTGGGCAACATCTGCTTCTCTTCGACAGAGGTGGGCTCCCCGGAGGCTTGTGTGCATAATCAGGGCAGCAGTCACGATGCCCAAGCTGCGTGTCTGTGGGAGACTGTGCAGCCCGGGGCCTCCCCGCTGCCCTCGGCCAGCCTGGGGCCTCCCAGCTGCTCCGGAAAGCAGGCAGATCCCCCCCAGCCAGATGGGCAGCAGACCTGGAGTTTTGGCATCTGTGCCACTGCCTGTACCACTCAGCTGCCACCCCCGGAAGCACACCTGGTACTAACTGAGCAGCTGTTATGGACCAGGCCCTGTGTAAGCCACTGTACATACGTTTTCTAATTTGGTTCTCAGGAAAACCCTGGAACGTAAGTGTGCTGGGCCAGCACGGCCATGGGTGAACCTGAGGCGGGGGGGGGGGGGGGGCGCGGCAGTGAAGGATTACAAAAGACAGACAAGAGAATAAAGCTGGGGCCAGGTGGGCGCTGCCCTCTGATTAGAGACAGTGCCGCGGCCTGCAAACGGAGTGTTTTATAGCCAGATCCCACCAAGCAAAGGAAGGGCGTAGTCAAGATGTTTACAATGATCTCGTGGGTTTCGAATCTCCTCAGTGACACGCACCTGGTCAAGCTTTGTTTACTTGCTGCACCTCCCGCAGCCCGCATCCCTCAGCCCCCTGGGAGCCGCCCTCCACAGTAAGGGCTATGTCTCCCCTTCTGCAATAAGACAGTGGCGGTTCAGAGAGGAAAGAGACGTGTGAGGCGGGCCAGCTAGTGAAGAGGTGACGTCAGGACTCACACTCAGGGCCCTTGGACCCTAGAGCGGGCTCCTGCGGCCCAGACCCATCCATCTACCTTCGGGGAACCGGGCAGCTGCTGTGCAAAGCAAGGCCGGCCTCTGCCCTGTGGGACGTGGCCGCTGCCCGAACACAGCGCCCCCTGCCCCTGCCCGCTCCTTCCTCTGCCCAGAGGGAGTCCCAGGAGGTGGCCGCCGTGTCCAGCTGGGCCGAGATCCACACCGCAGCCCGGCTGCTGCGGGTGCCGCCCGAGCGCCTGGAGGGCGCTGTCACCAGGCGGGTCACGGTGAGCCTGGGGGTTCCGGGGAGGCGTGGGCACGGCCGGACCGCCCGATGGCTGGCCGAGTGCCCGTGTGGGCCTAGGCCTGACGTGCCCCGTGCACACGCTCTGCCCCCAGGAGACTCCCTACGGCCCGGCCTCGAGCTCGCTGTCGCTGGAGGGGGCCATCGATGCCAGGTGCCCTGGGGGCGAGAGAGAGCCGCGCCTCACCGGCAGCCCGCTGCACCTGCTCATGCCCGTGCCCACAGGGACGCCCTGGCCACAGCCCTGTACGCGCGGCTCTTCGGCTGGCTCCTGAGGAGGACCAACGCGCGGCTGGCCCCGCCCGGGGAGGCGGGCAGCACGGAGACCATCACCCTCGCGGACGTCTACGGTTTTGAGGTCAGCCCCTGGCGGTGGGGCCCGGACAGGGTGCCCACTTCATACTGATTGTTTCCGGGGGCCCCAGCAGCGCCAGCTCCCCTGTGAGGGCACCGGTGACCTGTTAGCCTGCCAGGCCCTGATGGCCCATGAGTCAGCTGCACACCCCGTAGGGGCAGCCCGTCTGCCCTGCTCGGTCCAGGCCCGGCATCGCCTCTGGGGCAGCGGGAGGTGAAGGCCCAGCATGGGGCGGCCACAGCCTCGCCTCCGGTGCGCCACGGGCCCTCCAGTCCCCTCCCCCCGGCTTTCACAAGCTCTCTACCCCTTCCCAGGGGGGCCTGCCTCCTCAGGGCAGGGAGGAGGGGCTGGAACAAGAGGGAGCGCCCCCCCCCCCCCCGGACGGGCACTGTTCGCTGCCCGCCCCTCCTGGGTGTCCTTGGTGACCCTGACAAGTGTGTGTGCGCCCGTGTGCATGCGTGCTCTTGTGTGTTTAAGATAAGGCGACCAGACACCCCGCTTTTGGCGGGACAGTCCCGACTTTGAACAATTTGTCCCGCCTCCCACGGCGTTTTAAAAATGTCCTGATTGGGACTTTTTTTAAAACGCCCCGGGACGCGAGACAAATTGTTCGAAATCGGGATGTCTGGTCACCTTAGTTTAAGAATGTGTCAAAGCCCTCTATCCAAAGCTACAGGAAGTGGGGGCTGTGCTGGGGGGCACCAGGAAGGAGTCTGTAATCCCCTACAGGAGCAACATGCAAAGGCTTCTGGAGGCAGCAGCCTGGAGCCCTGCTGATGAGGGTGTGGGATTCTGAGAGCCAGCAGGCTAGGTGGTAGGCAAAGGAGTCTTCCAGACCACAGGTGTCCGTGGCTCATGCTGAGGCAGAGGGCAGGGGTGGAACCCTAGGGGGAGGCCTGACTGTGCCTTGTGCACCTGACCCTATAGGATGCACCGTTAGCCCCGGGGCACCGCTCCGCCCTGCATGCTGGGAGGATGCAGGCAGCCTGTGGGAGGGGGATGAAGGGCACCAGGCCTGTGTGCCCACCCCCCACCCCTGCCTGGTGGGTGCCCACCTCACTGCCCATGTGCCCCCAGGCGCTGCGGGTGAACGGCCTAGAGCAACTGTGCAGCAACCTCGCCAGCGAGCGCCTGCAGCTCTTCGCCAGCTGGATGCTGCTGGCCCAGGAGGAGGTGAGGGACCAGGGCATGGACAGGGCCGGGGGACACTCAGAACGGAGGCCACCTCTGCTGCAGGGAGGGCACGGCGCCGAGAGCTCTACCCCAAAGCCCGCTTGCTTGCTGTGGGCTGCCTCGGTCCTTCTGAACCTCCGTTTTCTCATCTGTAAAATGGGAAGGCCCTCCCTGCTCCGGCTCAGATGAGGTCGCCCGTGAATGTGGGTGGCTCCATAAACGGCCAGATGCTGGCTGTTCCCAGGAGGAGTGTCGGCGAGAGCTGCTGCCCTGGGTGCCCATCCCCCAGCCTCCGAGGGAATCCTGCCTGGACCTCCTGGTAGACCAGCCCCTGAGCCTGCTGCGTATCCTGGATGCCCAGACGTGGCTGTCCCAGGTGAGCCCCCTGTGGCAGGACAAGGAAGGGAGGAGCACTAAGGAGATGGGTCCAGAGACACCACTCACACCTTCAGTACAGCTTGGGAAAGCAGTGGCCAAACTGGGTTCAAACCCTGTGCTGGGTGACCGTGAGCAGGAGGTCTGACCTCTCTGAGGGTCCCCGAGTCCTCGCTGCAGAAGGGAGGCCATCATGCCTGAGGGGCACGGAGGAGGGGACTGAGCAGCGCCCCCCGGAGGTGAGCAAATGCTGCCTGCCTTCCACCGCCCGGCCTCCGCTCCCTGCTGCTCCCGGGCTGCTGCCTTACAGGTGGCCACCCTGAGTCCATGGCAGTGGCATTGCATATTTACTCACTGACTCTCCCGGGGTATCTGGGCCCGCCCCTGGAGGGTTTCAGCCCCGTCTCAGCGCCTGGCACATGGTTCAGGGGCACTGAATACTAAGTGGATGAATATCTGTGCCAGGATAAAAAGGTGAGCAAAATACGCAGCCCCTCCCTTAGAGTCCGCAGCGTAGCAGGAGAGAGGTGTTGACATGCACAGAGCACGCACACCGCACGGTAAGCCACGCCTGCGTGGCGCGGTGCACGGATGTGCAGTGTGGGCCTCCTCTGCATGTGAGGCCATGGAAGCTAATTGCACCACGACCCGGATATAAGGTGGCACCTTCCCGTTTCCCACTTCATCAGAGGCTGAAGATAATGGTGAAAAACATTATTATTATTATTATTATTATAAAACTCCAACGTGATAGTATTTCATTGATCGATATAATCTTAATATAAAAGTATTCACATGTAGCCCTGGCCGGTGTGGCTCGATTGGAGTGTCATTCTGTACATCAAAAGGTCCCGGGTTCAATCCCTGGTCAAGGCACGTACCAGGCTGCAGATTCAATCCCCGATCAGGGTGCAGAGGGAAGGCAACCAGAGGATTTTCTCTCTCACATCAATGTTTCTCTCCCTCCCTCCCCCTTCCTCTCTGAAATCAATAAAAATATATTAAAAAAATAAAAAGACTGCCGAAACCAGTTTGGCTCAGTGGATAGAGTGTTGGCCTGCGGACCGAAGAGTCCCAGGTTCGATTCCAGTCAAGGGCATGTGCCTTGGTTGCAGGCGCATCCCCGGGGGGGGGGGGGGTGTGTGCAGGAGGCAGCTGGTCGATGTTTCTCTCTCATCGATGTTTCTAGCTCTCTATCCCTCTCCCTTCCTCTCTGTGAAAAATCAATAGAATATATTTTTAAAAAATAAAAAGGCTGATGTAGAAACACCTGCAGCGGGAGTGCCCGCTGCACCGGTCTTAAAGGCCCCGTGCCTTTGAATGGTCGGTGTTTGGTGACAGAGGCGTTTCCGGGTCTCAAACAGCACTTTGTTGTCCAAACAGTTCCTGGGAAAGAGGGAGGCGCCCTTCCCAGGTCACAGGGACTCGGGTTGGCAGCGACTCCTATCGGGGCGTCTGGGGAAGACGCAGAGCCGCCTCGGTGCATGGGGCACGGGCACAGGGCAGGGCGGCAGGGCCTGAGGGAGCCATCTCTCTTGTCAGGCCACCGACCACACCTTCCTGCAGAAGTGCCACTATCACCATGGCGACCACCCCTGCTACGCCAAGCCCCAGCTGCCCCTGCCCATCTTCACCGTGCGGCACTACGCAGGGGCCGTCACCTACCAGGTATCGGGGCGCCGGGGGGCCCTGGGACCTGGTGTTTCCCTTCGGAGCTGAGGCACCTGGCAGGTGACAGGAGCGGGGAGGGGAGGCCCCCTCCAGGGCGTGGCCATCTTTGGTTGTAGAGGAAAAAACACAGACTACCCCAACACTAACACAAACAAGAAACAAAAGGAGTATGTCAATTATACCTCCAAAAAAAATCACAGCAGAAAGAGAGAAAGACAGAAACACATGGCGATTGAATGGAAATATAGTATAAAACTGTAGCATTGACGGTCACAAAGATTTAAAAGCGGAGGGACAGTCCAGCTGGTGTGGCTCAGTAGCTGAGTGTCAACCTCTGACCCGGAGGCCATGGTTTGATTCCCAGTCAGGGCACATGCTGGTTCCAGGCTGGTTGTATATAAAGGAGCCGGGCACATGACCCAGGTGGCCTTAAAAATGTCACAAACTATTCATTACATCGATTTTACCATTTTAACCACTTTTTAAAAATGTGTTTATTGATTTCAGAGAGGAAGGGAGAGGGAGAGGGAGAGAGAGAAACATCAATGATGAGAGAGAATCATTGATTGGTTGCCTCCTGCACAACCCCTGCTGGGGATCGAGCCCGCTACCCAGGCACGAGCTCTTGACCAGAATCGAACCCAGGAACCTTCAGTCCTCAGGCCGACGCTCTATCCACTGGGCCAAACCTGCTAGGGCCATTTTAACCATTTTTTAAAAAAAATATCTTTATAAAAAAATATTTTATTGATATTTTACAGAGAGGAAGAGAGAGGGATAAAGAGTTAGAAACATCGATGAGAGAGAATCATCAACCAGCTGCCTCTTGCACACCCCCTACTGGGGATGTGCCCGCAACCAAGGTACATGCCCTTGACCAGAATTGAACCCGGGACCTTTCAGTCCGGAGGCCGACGCTCTATCCACTGAGCCAAACCGGTCTCGGCCCATCTTAACCGTTTTTAAGGGTCTGATTCAGTGTCCACCTTCAGCTGAGGATGGGCACGGGAGTGGCTGCTGCCTTCTTGGCTGCTGTGACTAGAGCTGCTGTGGACACGGTGTGTGAGCATCTGCTCAGTCTCTGCCCTCTGTCCTCGGGTCTCTCCCCACACCAGGATGGCTGGCCTTACGGTGGCTCTGTGTGCCGAGGTCCGAGGAGCCACCGGATGGCTTTCCTCGGCGGCTGCACCGTTTTAATTCCCACCGGCGGGTAGGAGGGTTCTGATTTCCCCACGGCCTTGCCAAAATGTGTTATTTTCCATTTAAAACATTGTAGCCGTCCTCGTTGGGTGTGAAACTGTATCTCAGTCGGGCTGTTTGCATAGCTTCGGAGAAATGTCTGCCCGAGGCCTTTGCCCGTTTTTTTGTTTGTTTGTTTGTTTGTTTTTTAAAATATATTTTATTGATGTTTTACAGAGAGGAAGGGAGAGAGATAGAGAGCCAGAAAAGTCGATGAGAGAGAAACATCGATCAGCTGCCTCTTGCACACCCCCCACTGGGGATGTGCCCGCAACCAAGGTACATGCCCCTGACCGGAATCGAACCTGGGACCCTTCAGTCCGCAGACCGACACTCTACCACTGAGCCACACCGGGTTCGGCTGGCCTTTGCTTGTTTTGAATGGTTGAGTTGTAGTCCATCCCTTATCGGCTCTGCAGTATTTCCTCCCGTCCTGTGGGCGGTCTCTGCTCCCTGACTAGTGGGTTTTGACACACAGACGTTTGTAGTTGTGCTGACATCGAATTGAACTACTTCTTTCTTTTGCTGTCTGTGCGCTCAGTGTTGTGTTCAGGAAATCGTTGCCAAGTCCAATGTCATGACGCTTCCTCCCTGTTTTCTTCTTCGCGTTTTGCAGTCCCTGGTCTCCCGCCGAGGTCTTTGATCTGTGCGTTTGGAGTTAACTTTCGTGCCTGGTGTCCGATAAGAGTCCAGTTTATTGCTTTGCATGTGGGTTTCCAGGGTTCCCGGCACAGCCAGCGAACGAGACAAAGGCGGCCTTTAACGCCGAGGGGAGAGGCAGAACGTTTGGCAAAGGGGCGGCCTCCACACCCTTGGCTTCCCCCGCGTCCCCGCCTTGTCGTTTGCAGGTTCACAAATTTTTAAACAGAAACCGGGATCACCTTGACCCTGCTGTGGTAGAAATGCTTGCCCAGAGCCAGCTCCAGGTGCCCCTGCCAGCCCTCCGGCCCTGCCCCTCCGCACTCTGCCCCCCCCCCCCGCCCTTCTTGCATGGACACGCTTGCTCAAGGGGCTGGCCCTCCAGGCCCTGGCACCGTGGGCAGTGGCCTGAGCTTGCCAGGGTCTGGGTGCCGTGGGCTGGTCCACCCTAGCTCCCCCAGGCGGGGGCGGGCTGGGCTGTGGACGACCTTCCTCTCTCCCCACAGCTGGTGGGCAGCCTGTTCCAGGAGGCAGAGCCCCCGGGCGGGGGCGGGCTGGGCAAGCCCACCCTGGCCTCGCGGTTCCAGCAGTCCCTGGGGGACCTCCTGGCCAGGCTGGGCAGGTGAGAGCGGCGCCCCAGAACCAGCGGCGGGCGGTGGCTAGGAGCCTGATCTGTACCTCAGGGCCCCCTCTCACCCCTCAGGAGCCGCATCTACTTCATCCAGTGCCTCACCCCCAACCCCGGGAAGGTGAGCTCCCCCCTCCGCTCCTGGCCCAGCCCAGAGCCCTCCCGCTGCCCCTGCCCTGCCCTTCTCACCCCTCCCCTCAACGGGCCCCGCCCTACATCCCTCCCCCCCCCCAATGTAAGCCCCTGACTCCTCCTCTTGTTGGCTCTGTCCGGCCGCAGCTCCCAGGCCTCTTTGATGTGGGACACGTGGCCGAGCAGCTGCGCCAGGCGGGCGTCCTGGAGGCCGTTGGCGCCCGCAGCGCCCACTTCCCCGTGCGCCTGCCCTTCCAGGCCTTCCTGGCCAGGTAGGGCTCCAGGGTGGGGGCGGCCGGGGCACACAGGAAGGCCCCCCGGTGGCTGGTCCACCTGGGGTTCCCTCCCCGTGGGGTGCACCGCGCTCCCAGGGACCTCTGGCCCGGCAGCCGGCCCTTCCTCCTGTCACTCTTCTCTCTCCTCCTCTCCCGCCATCGCTCTCTCCTTTTCCTCTTCACTGTCCGTCCTCCCTCCGCGCCTGCGGGGGCTCACCTGCCCCTCCTCCTTTCAGCAACCCTCTCCCAGGCGCCCAGCACGTAGTAGGTGCTTTCCAAATCATCGTTGAGTGTCTTAGCGGCCGAATGGACACCATGAGGCTCGGGTGTCCAACCACTGTGGCTGCGCCTGCTCCGACCTTGGCCCTGTCCTCCCGGCAGGTTCCGGACCCTGGGGGCCGGGGAGCAGGGAGAGCCCTCCGACCAGGAGAGGTGTGGCGCCATCCTGAGCCGGGTGCTGGGGCCCGAGTCGCCCCTCTGTCACCTCGGAACCACCCAGGTGGGGGTGTGCCGAGGGGCAGCCTGGCTAGGAAGGGAGAGGAGGGTTTGGGGATATGCCCAGGGTTTGGGGGTCCTTCTGGGCGGCCGGGAGATGGGCTGGGCTGGCTGGCAGGTGTCCTGGGCAGCTCGGGAGAGGAGACCTCTGGCTGGAGGGAGGAGGCACCCCCGCCTGGCCTGCCCCAGCGCCCCCTCTGGCCCAGGTCCTGCTGCAGGAGCCCGGCTGGCAGCAGCTGGAGCAGCACCGGGCCCAGCGGCGAGCCCAGGCCCTGCTCATCCTGCACCGGGGGCTGCGGGCCTGCATCTCCCGCCAGCGCCTCCGCCTCCTGCCCCGGCTGCAGGCTCGCGTGCGGGGGCTCCAGGCCAGGTCTGCAGGGGTGGGGCCTTGGGGCTTTTCAAGGTGGTGGGGCAGGGTGGAGACACGTAAGGTCTCAAGGCCAGCCCAGTGCCCCGTCCCATCAGCACTGGGCTCTCCTTACAGCATCCCTGCCCTTAGCCGTTGTCTCTGCTTGAAGACCCCAGTCACAGGACACTCAGGGTCTGGCGAGGCCACCCAGCCTGCAGTCTTTTTTTTTTTTTTTTTAAATATATTTTATTGATTTTTTACAGAGAGGAAGGGAGAGGGATAGAGAGCTAGAAACGTTGATGAGAAAGAAACATCGACCAGCTGCCTCCTGCACACCCCACACCGGAGATGTGCCCGCAACCAAAGTACATGCCCTTGACCGGAATCGAACCTGGGACCCTTGAGTTTGCAGGCCAACGCTCTACCACTGAGCCAAACCCGTTAGGCTACGGTTAGCTTTTTGAGGAGCCGCCAAACTGTTTTGCAAAGTGGCTGCCGCATTTTATCTTCCCATCAGCGGTGTAAGAGGGTTCTCATTTCCCTACCTGACAATACTCCTTTTCCTTTTTCTTTTTAAAACAATGACAGCCCTGCCCGGGGGTGTGAACGGGCCTCTCTGGGTGGGGACAGGAGACTGCGGTGTGGTTTGCATTTCCCTGAGACTCGTGGTGTGAGCTCCTTTCATGTGCTTGTGGGCCATTGGTGTGTTTTCTTTGGACAAATGCGTATTTAAGTCCTGTCTGCTTTTTAATTGGGTTATTTGTCTTTTTGTTGTTGAGTTTGGGGAATTTTTTTTAAATATATATTTTTATTGATTTCAGAGAGGAAGGGAGAGGGAGAGAGAGAGAGAATCATTGATTGGCTGCCTCCTGCACGCCCCACACTGGGGATCGAGCCCCCAGCCCGAGTCGATCCATGACCTCCTGGTTCCTAGGTCGATGCTCAGCCCCTGAGCCACACCGGCCGGGCGCCTCGGGTCAGTTCTTACCTGCTTGTCTTGGCGGGGAGGGTCCAGGAACCGGGTGTGAGCTTGGGCTCCCCGCCCTTTCCCGGCTCCCAGGAAGCGGTACCTCCTGCGCCGGGCGGCCCTGGGACAGCTGAACGCCGTGCTGCTGGCGGCGCGGCCCCTGCTCCGGAGGAGGCGGAGGCTGCAGGTGAGGCGGCCTGGCCCCGGCGGCTCAGGCAGAAGCCAGGCACCGGTGCCGCCCTCCGAGCCCAGCCTCGCAAGGTCAAGGCCTCAGGGCATGGCCGGCTGAGCTCTTCCCACCTCTGTCTGCCTGGCCAGGGCGGGCGGGGGCCTCGGGAAGCCATTTGCCTTCCAACATCCCTGCCCCCGGCCCAGGGCCCCGGCCGCGGCCCCTCCCTGCCCGACGCGTCTCCCCATCCCCTCGGACCCTCCTGGGGCCCACCTGCTCCCCTCTCTCGTCTGATGACTCCTAGTTGAGGCCATAAAGCAGCTCAAAGGTCAGTGCCCAGACACTGCCCACTCCCGGCCGCTCCCTGGCTGGACTTTGCCCCCGAGACCATTCCTTCCTGTCTTCCTGCCCTCCCACCTGCTCCTCTGCCCTGACAGCCGGGCAGGGACGCTCACTCAGGCGGGTGAGGGCTCCGGGGAGCTGGGCGCAGGCAGCTCCGGGTCTGTGCTTGCTCCTCTGTCCGAGTTGGGGCCCCCAGGGGGGCAGGCGGCGGGGCCGCTGAACTGCCTGGCTGGGGAGGGCCCTCTGGGGACATCAGCTCCTCCTGCGTCTCCCCTGGCAGCTCGGGCACTGGTGTGGCTGGCACGGCGGGTCCCCCGGGAGCGGGCCAAGCATGGTAGGTGGCCTGGGAGCTGAGGGTGTTGCCGGTTATGGACCCGGTGAAGCGGGCGCGGCGGAGGGGGCATATGGGCTGGGAGGGAGCTGTCCCTCAGGGGCATATGTGTGCGCCCAGGGTCTCGGGAGGGGAAGCCATGGACCTGGGGGAGGACGGGCACCGGGGCCGGGCCCCTTCCTCACCCCGGGTCCCCGCCCTCCGGCAGGAGCTGGCGCGCCTGGAAATCCCGGCCGAGCTGGCCGTCCTGCTGAGGAAGGAGGAAGGTGAGTCCTGCCTGGTGGGCGTCCCTCTGCCTGTGACCCCCCCCAGCCCCTCCGTTCTGTGAGGGTCTGTCCCTGTGGCCTGTGGCCTCTCCCTCTGCTGCCCCAGGCCCCTGCGCGCCCCGTCCGGCCGGATCCCTCTGCGCGGGGCCCGGGGCCCAGGGTGATGGTGAGGGCTGGCGGCGGTGCCAGAGCCGGCGCCTGACCCCGCACCTCTGGCCGCCTCCCGGCGCCGTCGGTCCCCAGGCCGCCAGCACACGCTGGCCCAGAGCATCACCGAGGCCAAGCCCCCCGAGGTTCCCGCGCGGCCCAGCCTGACGCTGCCGCCCGACATCGACCGCTTCCCCTTCTCCAGCTTCATCGCCACCGGCTTCCAGGTGGGCCTCCGGCCGCAGCCCTCCCCGGCGGGTCCCACAGGCCCCCGGTGGAAGCCCCTGCCAGGCAGCGGCTGGCTGTCCATCCCTGTCCCCACCCAGCCCCTCCCTCCCCGCCTGGGCTGTGGACACAGCTGTCTTCCCCGGAAAACAGTCCCTGAGCCGCAGTGACTCACTGGCCCGTGTTGTTCCTCTGAAGCCACACCTGGTCCACCTGTGCCCGGCGGCCGGTGCGTGTTAAAGCGTGTGTCACGGCCAGGCCGCGGTCCGGCTGCAGTGCGTGCTCCAGAGCCGCACACGGAATAGAGCCTCGGTTTGCAGGAACCGCAGCAGGGGGCGGCGATGGCTGTATTTGCGCCAGAACTAGGAAGCAGGACGAGAGAGGGAGGCCAAGAGGCCAGCCGGCTGTGCCTGGCGGAGGATCTCCAGGGCGGTTTTTATTTTCTCTTTTTCTGTGTTTTCTGAGGTTCCCGTGTGCGTGGACACCAATATTCTCATCAGAACAAGCAATTAAGCCTCATTTTAAATATGTTTGTATTGATGTCAGAGAGGAAGGGAGAGGGAGTGAGAGAAGCATCGGTGATGAGAGGGAATCATGGATCGGCTGCCTCCTGCACGCCCCACACTGGGGATCGAGCCCGCAACCTGGGCCTGTGCCCTGACCCGGAATCAAACTGTGACCTCCTGGTTCCTAGGTCGATGCTCAACCACGTTAGCCAGGCTGAGCTGCACTTTAAAGATGGTCTTCCATGCCAGTCTGTCCTGGCTCCAGCAGGCCAGGGGGGCAACTGCTCAGGCTCTGGGTCGCCCTCCTTCCTTGCAGGAGCCATCTCTGCCCACGCCCGGGCAGCTGCTGGACAAGCCCCTGACCCGGCTGGATGGGGAGAACCCTCAGCATGCCCTGGACATCAACAAGGTGGTGAGTGACACCCGGGAGCTGGGGGGGACAGGGCAGCCCGCGCCCCCTGCGGGCTGGGACCCCGGAGCCCACACCCCGCCCTCGCCTGGCCTGCAGATGCTGCGGCTCCTGGGGGATGAGTCCCTGCCGGCCTGGCAGGAGCAGACCATGGGCGCCTACCTGGTGCGGCAGGGCCAGCGCCGGCCGGGCCTGCGGGACGAGCTCTTCAGCCAGCTCGTGGCCCAGCTCTGGCACAGCCCCAGCGAGCAGCAGAGCCTGCGCGGCTGGGCCCTCATGGCCGTCCTGCTCAGCGCCTTCCCCCCGACGCCCGCCCTGCAGAAGCCGCTGCTCAAGTAAGAGGCCCAGAACCAGGGGCACAGGTGGAGGCTGGGGCAGGGGTCAGGTGGAGGCTGGGGCAGGGGTCAGGTGGAGGCTGGGGGGTCAGGTGGAGGCTGGGGGGTCAGGTGGAGGCTGGGGAGGCGTCAGTGGAGGCTTGGGGGGTCAGGTGGAGGCCGGTAAGGAGGCACAGGTGGAGGCCGGGGGAGGGTCAGGTAGAGGCTGGTGAGGGGGCACAGGTGGAGGCTGGTGGGGAGGTCAGCGGCCGCCCCACCCCCAGCCTTGGGCTGTCCCCACAGATTTGTGTCGGACCACGCCCCCAGCGGCATGGCAGCACTGTGCCAGCACAAGCTGCTGGTGGCCCTGGAGCAGGCCTGGCTAGCCCCTGAGACCACCCGCGCCCACCCCCCCACTCAGCTCGAGTGGACGGCCGGACGGCGCCGGGGCCGCATGGTGCTGGACGTCTTCACGCTCAACGGTGATGCCGCCCGCGGGGAGCCAGCTGCCCCTCCGGCCCCGGACCCTCCCCGCCCCCCTCCCCCCCCCCCCCCCCCGAGATCCTGCTCCCCCTCCTGCTGCTTCCGGACCCCCTGGGGACAGCCTCCCCCTCCCCCTGCCGCCCCCAGATCCTGCTCCCCCTCCTGCTGCTTCCGGACCCCCTGGGGTCAGCTCCCCCTCCCCGCCCCCCGCCAGGCGAACACGGCCGTCTCTCACTCCGGTCCCACCCCTCGTCCCGCAGACGAGTGCCTCTCGGCAGAGGTGGAGTCCTGGACGACGGGGGAGCAGCTCGCGGGGTGGATTCTGCAGAGCAGGTGCGGGGGCGGGGGCGGGGGCGCCTGGGCTGGGAGGGTGCAGCCAACACCGAGCCAACACCGTGGTCCCGTCCTCCTCAGGAGCCCCCATCCTCCCAGCCACTCTCCCGCCAAGCACCTCCTGCCGCTGCCCCGGCCCAGGGCAGAGCCTGCACCCATGGGGCTGGCGGGGGCGGGTGGTGGGGGTGGGGGTGGTGGTGAGCGGACAGGATCCAGAGCACATAGGGAACAGGTTCCAATCGAATAGGTGAATGAAGGAACCTGTTCGTCAGAGCCGACAAGTGGGAGGGTTGTGAGGTGCAACCTGTGCGCAAACCGGAGTCTTCCCCCAGGTCCTGTCCCCTCCGCCCCTCACCCGTGGCCCCCTCAGGCCCTGGCCCTTCCGGGATGTCCCCTGCCCGGCTGACCGCACCCCTAATGCACACCTCTGTCCATCCAGAGGCCTGGAGGGGCCCCCCCGTGGCTGGTCCGTGTCACTGCACTCCGGGGACTCCTGGCAGGACCTGGCTGGCTGCGACTTCGTGCTGGACCTGATCGGCCAGACCGAGGACCCGGGGGACCCTGCTGACCCCCACAGCTACCCTATTGCCCCCCGGAGCGTGTAGGTGCTGCCCCAGCACCTGTCCCCGGCCTGCTCCTGTCCCTCCCCTGACCCCACTGCGTCACCCTGGTGGTTACAGGGGCTGCCAGACCCAGTCCCCCCGACCTCCGACCCCCACAAGCCTCTTCCCCCTCCACTGGGACAACCCCCCCCCAGCAGCTTCGATACCTCGCCTCCGCCTGGCACTGCCCGCAGCCAGGTGCCCACTCTCTCCCGCAGAGCTGAGGACATCCCTCCCGCCCCTGACGTCCAGGCCCCCTCCCTGTCCGCATGCCCCCCTCCAGGTCCAGCCCCAGCGCTGCCCAGCAGGGGCCACACAGGTGAGGCTGGGGTGGGCACACTGAGGTTGGCAGAGCTGGGATGGGGGTGGAGGGAGCCCATGCCCAGGCGGTGACCCTGCCCCCCTCCGGCTCCACAGGTGGGCCCCGGGCCCCAGGGAGCCTGGACAGCTACCTGGACCACATCTTCGAGCCAGTCCTCTCCCCGGGCCTCAGCGTGAGTGTCCTGCACACAAACTCCACCCTGCCCCTGCCCCTCCCATCTCTCCCAGGGCTCCAGCTCTGACCCTATGACCTGTGATCTTTGTCCCTTCAGGATCTGGAGCAAGCCAGGGCCCTGAGCAGCCGCATGAAGGGCGGGGGCGGCATCGGGCCCATGCAGCAAGGAAGCTACCCTATGGGTGAGTCGGGGGCGGAGCGGCCCAGGCGAGCATGGCCTAGGGCAGTGGTCGGCCAACCGCGGCTCGAGAGCCACAGGCGGCTCTTTGGCCCCCTGAGTGTGGCTCTTCCACAAAACACCACGGCCTGGGTGAGTCTATTTTGAAGAAGTGGCGTTAGAAGAAGTTTAAATTTAGAAAATTTGGCTCTCCAAAGAAATGTCAGTGGTTGTCCTGTTGACATTTGGCTCTGTGGGCTGATGAGTTTGCCGACCCCTGGCCTAGGACCCTGGATCTGGGGTGAGAGCTCCAGCCGGCACCCTGGGCCTGAACTCTTGGCCTGGAGCTGGAGGGAGGTGGTCCAGGGGCCCAGCTAGGGACCAACCTGGGAGGGCCCATTCCCTCAGTGTACCCAGGGATGATGCAGATGCCTGGATACCAGCCAGCTATGATGCCTGCTCCCATGCCCATGATGCCGGCCGTGGGCCCAGTCCCTGCCATGCCAGGTAAGGCTGGGCTGGGGCACCGGGTCTGGAGGAGGGAGGGTCCTGCCAGAGGCCCAGAGGGCACTGTGGGCAGAGGGCTTCCAGCTTGGCCCCGGTGCTCACCTGCCCCGCCCACCTGCCACCCTGCAGCCATGATGGTGCCACCGCAGCCGCAGCCACAGCCGCTACTCCCCAGCGTGGACGCCAGGCAGCTGGCAGCCCAGCAGCAGAGCTTCATCAACCAGCAGGCGCTGCTCCTGGTGAGGGCGGGCGGGGCCCCGGGATGCCCGGCGGGGAGGCCCGTGGGCAGGGCCGGCCAGCTCTCACCTGGTCCATCCTCCCTCAGGCCCAGCAGATGACTGCCCAGGCCATGTCCCTGTCCCTGGAGCAGCAGACTCGCCAGCGCCAACGCCAGGCCCCGGCAACCTCAGCCGTGGCCCCGAAGCCCAAGCAGCCCCCGGCCGCCCGGAAAGAGCCGGAGCCGGAGCCGGAGCCAGAGCCAGAGCCGGAGCCGGTGGGTGTCTGCCTGAGGGTGTGAGGGAAGGGCGGAGACCGGGAGGCAATCCCCAGAGGGGCCGCGGGGCTGAACGGGCAGGGGAGCAGGAAGATCCAGAAAAAGGTCCCAGGGGTTTGAGGGGTTCACCGTGAGAGGGACAACTTGGCTGGCAGGGCTGTTCCCTCACTGCCCCTTCCTGACCCCCCAGGAGACCCCGCAGGAGACCCCCCAGGAGACCCCGCAGGAGGCCCTGCAGGACGAGGAGAGGCGCAGGAGCTTCCAGCAGAAGAGGGACTATTTCCAGAAGATGGGTGAGGGCCTCGGGGTGGCAGCCCCGCCCCAGCCCGGCCAGGGGCCAGCGGAGTCTGTGTGGCCCGTCCAGGGCATGGATGGGCGGCCGGGCGGAGGGTGACGGCCATCGGCACTTGCAGGGCAGCAGCAGATCAAGGTGAAGGTGGCGAAGCCTCCGGCCAAGGTGCAGATCCCCCGCGGGGCGGGGCCGGAAGAGGAGGAGCCCGGTGCAGGTGGCAGGGAGACGGGCGGGGCCCGGGGCGGGGGTCGCCGGCTCTGCGGGTTTGCACTGGGTCTCACGTGTTTCCTCCTCGGCAGCGCCATCCGCGCCTCCCGCCCGGGTAGTGAAGAAGCCCCCGGCACCAGCACCGGGTGGGGCCCAAGCCGTCCGGAAGGCGGAGGCAGAGCCGGCCCGGGAGGCGAAGCTGGCCGGGGAGCCGGGGCCGGGGCCGGAGGGTGCTGCGGGGCCTGGCTCGGAGCCCCCGAGGCAGCCCAGCAGGGAGATCCGTAACATCATCCGCATGTACCAGAGCCGCCCGGGCCCCGTGCCCGTGCCCGTGCAGCCAGCCAGGTGGGCGGGCCGCGGCCGGCGCTGCCCCTCCCGGGGAGAGGCCTGCGGACCCCTGACCTTTCCCTTCCCTCAGGAAGCCCCCCCAAAGTTTCCTGAAGAAAAACAACCCCAAGGACGAGGCTCTGGCTAAGCTGGGGATCAGCAGTGACCAGCTGCCCCCCCAGGTGAGGCCCGTCCCATCCCATCGGGGTGCGGCTGCTCTGCTCAGGGGTCCGAGGCTCTCAGGGGCCCACGTGGCCTTCTCCCCAGACCCAGCTTGTGTGGTGAGCGCCCCCTGTGCCCCCGCAGCCGCTGTCCCCCAGCCCCGAGAAGGGCCCTCCGCCCGCTGTGGCCGCCCGGCCCAAGGCCACTCCCCGGATGAAGACCTCCAGCACGATCCGGGAGAAGCAGGGGCCCCTCCAGGAGCTGTTTGGCCATAACCCACCCACTGCCCAGGCACCCGCACCCCCACCAGTGCCCCCACTGCCTCCACCGGGGGCCCCGGGGACCCCTTCGGCCGAGCCCCGCGGTAAGCAGCCCAGGACCCCGTGCGGTGGGCCTCCTTGGCCGGAGGGGTGGCGGGGGCCGGGTTCCCTGCGGCCTCTGGGCGCGCCTGGCTGGCTGAGGTCAGCTGCTCTGGCTTCTGGACTTTGGAGCCCCAGCTTCCACGTTCCTGCCCAGGGCAGGGCCCGGCACCCCTAGGACCCGACTGGCCCGGAGGGACAGTCACACACAGGGTGTTGTCCTCCACGCAGAGCTGGCAGCTCTGTCAGAAATTAATGGCCCTGCTGAGGTCTAGGACTGGGGGAAAGTCTGAGGCAGGAGATGGGGCTGGGGGCGTGGCCATGCGGCGGGGGCGTGGCCATGCGAGGGGATGGGCGGGGCTAGGGATGGGGGCGTGGCCTGGGCCAAGGGGCGGGGCCTGGGCCGAGGGTCTTCCCTTCCCCAGCCCGTCATTCAGGCTCTGGCCGCTCCTCACCGGTGCTCCCGCACCTCCTCCGCCAGGCTCCCCGGGGGCCATGGGAGACCAGGGGGTCAGCACCCAGCTCCTCGTGCCCTCCGGCAGCGTGTGCTTCTCCTACACCAGTGCGCCCTGGAGGCTGTTCCTGCGCAAGGAGGTGGGCATGAGGGCTGGGAGGGGGGCAGGCTGTGCGGGACCCGCTGGGAACCCCAGTATCTGCTCCTCATGCACAAACACCTCGGGGAGGGGATTTTCTGTCTGTCCTGGCAGGCAGGGGCGGCGGGGGGCGTGAAGGGGCTGCAGGGACGCCATGCCACCCTCGCTCTGTGCCCTCCTCCAGGTCTTCTACCCCCGCGAGAGCTTCAGCCACCCCTACAACCTGCGGCTCCTCTGTGAGCAGGTGAGGGCACACCCACACCTGGGCGGTGCCACCCCTCCCCGTGGGAGGGCAGGGTAACAGCCCGCACTGGGGGGCACTTGTGTGGTTCGAGCCCCACCTCCTCTACGTAAGCCTCACCCCTGTGAGGGGGGACCCATGAGGATAAGGGAGTGTACACAGCGCCCAGCAGGCTCCCACACACAGGAGGGCTCGCTGGTGTGGTTCCTTGGCCGCCTCTGGGTGCTCCCAGTGCCATGCTGTCCCCGGTCTCCATAGCCTCCCCCAGGGGTGCTGCTCCAGGGCGGCGACTCCGCTGGCCAAGGAGCGGCTGGCGCTGGGGGTCAGGCGGGGCTCTGGGTGGTCGAGCCCTGGGCTTGAAGCCCCATGTTTCTCCTGCCCCGTCTCCGCCCGGGCTCCCCATCTCCGGGGTGTGTGGGGGGCACTGGCCTCGGCACCTGGTGGTGACCGCCGGCTCTGCCCCAGATCCTGAGGGACACCTTTTCCGAGTCCTGCACCCGGATCTCCCCGGACGAGCGGTGCAGAATGAAAGACCTGCTGGGTAGGTCCGGGAGCCTGGAGGCAGGGGGCGGGGTGCTGGGGCTCGCTCTGCGGGAGCCTCAGGACAGGCCGGGCCGTCCCTGCCCGCAGGCGACCTGGAGGTGGGCCTGGACTCGCTGGGCGCCGCCGAGGACAACGTCAAGAAGCGCATCGTGGTGGCCGCCAGGGACAACTGGGCCAGCTACTTCTCCCGCCTCTTCCCCGTCTCCGTGAGTGCGCGGGAGGGCCCGGGGCACGGCTGGGCTTCTGCGCAGGGATGGGAATCGGGGATGGGGTGGGGTGGGGTGGGGTGGGGTGTGGTGGGCCCCAGAGGAAGCATAACAGCATCGTGGATGTGGGGGGGACCCAGCAGCCTGTCTGTGACCCCCTTTCTGGGCAGGGCGACAGTGGCAGCAACGTGCAGCTGCTGGGGGTGTCCCACCGGGGCCTGAGGCTGCTCAAGTGGGCCCGCGGCCCGGGCATCTGCCTCCAACAGCTGAAGACTCTCTGCTCCTACAGGTGGGCTGGGCTGGGAGGGGGCGGGGCTGGCAGGGGCGGGGCTGGCAGGGGGCGGGGCTGGCAGGGGTGGGGCTGGCAGGGGCTGGGCTGGCAGGGGGCTGGGCTGGCAGGGGGCTGGGCTGGCAGGGGGCTGGGCTGGCAGGGGGCTGGGCTGACAGGGGGCTGGGAGGGGGCTGGGCTGGGAGGGGCTGGGCTTGGAGGGGGCGGGGCTGGGAGGGGCTGGGCTGGCAGGGGGCTGGGAGGGGCTGGGCTGGGAGGGGCTGGGCTTGGAGGGGGCTGGGCTGGCAGGGGGCTGGGCTGGCAGGGGGCTGGGCTGGCAGGGGGCTGGGAGGGGGCGGGGCTGGCAGGGGGCTGGGGGGGACAAGAGGGCCCCCAGCTCATGCCCGCACCCCGTGCACAGCTTCGCCGAGGTGCTGGGCGTGGAGTGCCGGGGCGGCTCCACGCTGGAGCTGACGCTGAAGGCCGAGCAGCTGGTGCTGCGCTCGGCCCGGGCAGGTGCCATCCGGGCCATGATCGAGCTCTTCCTGAGTGAGCTCAAGAAGGCAAGTGCGCGGAGAGGGCCGTCTGGGTTGGCTGGTCTCGGGCTGTGAGCCAGGCTCCCCCTGCTTCCTGGGTGGGGGTGGGTCCCTGAGACTCTGGGGTGCTGAGGTGGGAATGGGCCGATAGAGGGCGAGCAGGTAGGGCGGCAGGTCAGGGGTCACAGGCAGGCTGGCCGCTCACCCTCGGCCACGCCCCCCCCTGCCGGCAGGACTCCGGCTACGTGATCGCCTTGCGAAGCTACATCACCGATGACCGCAGCCTCCTCAGCTTCCAGCGCGGGGACCTCATCAAGCTGCTGCCGGCCATCGATCTGGAGCCAGGTCTCTCCAGGGGCAAGCAGGGCGCTGACGAGGGAGGGTGGCGCGGGGAGGGGGGTGAGGGCCGGGGGCAGCGGGGAAGGGGGGGAGAGACGGCTCTGAGGACGGAGGGGCAGGTGGGTAAGGCGCGGTCCCTGCGTGCCTTCCAGGCTGGCAGTTCGGCTCTGCCGGGGGCCGCTCCGGGCTCTTCCCCGTGGACATGGTGCAGCCGGCGGCTGCCCCAGACTTCTCGCTGCTGCGCAGAGAGCCGAGCCCGGCGCAGCGGGAGAGGGCGCTGGAGGTGAGGGAGTAGACGCTGAGGGCTCGATGGCCCCAGAGCAGTGAGGATCGCCCTGCCCCCGCTTCCCAATGCCTCCTCATCTCCGCAGCGGGACTGGGAGCTCCCTGCGGGCCGGCCGGACTGAGCGCCCTGCCCCCCCACACACACACGGGTCCCCGGTGCTGCCCTAGAAGATGCTCAATAAAAAGCTCTTGACTCTCCTGACTCTGGTGTGCTCACTGCAGCTGCTCTCCTGCTCCTCCGGGTGGGGCGGGGCCGGGTGGGGCTGGGGAGGGGTCTCCAGAGAGGCCAGGTCTCGGGGTGGCACCAGGTCTCCTGTGCTCCCAGGTCCCCGCCAAACGCCAGAGCCAGGCACTCAGTGACAACTCGGAGGCCAGCAGCCTGCCCCTCTCCGGGGTCTCGGCCTCGCTGTCCGGTGTCTCCCACAGCTACACCATGCAGGACTTTGCCTTGAAATACTTCCGGAAGCCCCAGACCCTGTGAGTGCCCTGAGCCACCTACCCGCCTGTCCCCCGCTCCTGTGAAGGGGGCTCAGGGCCGCCAGGCCACAGCCTGGGGCGGGCGGACGGGCCGAGCAAGCAGGCTGTGCTCTCTCTGCCCCTCAGGCTGGCCCAGGCAGGTGGAGACGCCCAGAAAGCCATGGCCAGCCTGGTGCAGTACTCCAAGGTAGGGGGCCGCGGGGGAGTCGGCCAGTGGACCTGCCCCCTGGGTCTCAGAGACCCCAGACCCACGGCCCCGCCTCTCTGCCTGCAGGCCCCCATCCGGGAGTCGCTCATCAGCCTCAGTGACGAGGACTTGAACAGGCGGGCTGTGGACAGCTTCCAGGGTGAGTGGCCGGCCTGGGCCCATGTCCGTGGTGCCTTCTCCTATGAGCTCGCCCCTGCAGGGTGGCTCAGGGGCGACTCCTGTACCCCGGCGGCCTCCACCCACTTCCACTCCTGCCCGAGAGGCTGCGGGTTGTGTCGATTCTGGGCTGGAAGGCCGTGGGGGTGCACCGTGGGGGGCTGCGGGCACCCACAGAATCTCTGAGCTTGTCTCCCCATCGGGAAAGCGGCGTCTGCCACCTTTCCTGGCTCACACACATTGTGAGAGCGAGGCATCCGATGGGGGGGAGGCCCCGTGTGGGGACGCGTGGGCCAGGGCCAGGGCCAGCCAGGCCCCGCCCGGCTCCCACCTTCTCATCCCGCCTGCAGTCCTGATGCAGTTTATGGGGGACCAGCCGAAGCCCCGGGGCAAGGACGAGATCGAGCTGCTCTATGAGCTGCTGAAGGTAAGCGAGGGCTGTGCGCGCTGGAACTGGGGAGACACCCTCGGTCACTGTCCATTCAAATCATCCTCGGTGTTTACTGAGCACCTACTGTATGCTGGGGGTATGGCAGCGAGCCGTACGACTAAGGCCCCGCAGAGCTGACGACCCAGGAGGAGGAGCCAGGTGCAATGTGTCAGGGGCTGAGTGCCGTGGGGACGCAGGGGAGGGGCTGGCACATGGGCAGAGGGAGGGAGGCCTGTGGGCACCGGGGCAGCGCATTGGGCAGAGGGAGGGGCCGGGTGACCTCCTGGTGGGAGGGTGAGCTCAGCACCAGCAAGGCCAGCCTGGCTGCAGCCAGTGGGCGAGGGGCAAGTGGAGGATGCGGCCCTGGGACGGACAGTGGGTCCAGGTCACGGCAGGCCTTGCAGGCCATTGTCAGGACTTGGATTTTGAGAGAGAGAGAGAGAGAGAGAGAGAAAGAGAGAGAGAGAGAGAGAGAGAGAGAGAACCGCAATGGAGGGTTTTAAGGGGGGATGTAGCTTGTGTTTGCTGGGTAGCTCCAGCTGTGGCGCTCTTCTGGGGGCCTAAGGGCAAAGGAGGTGATTACGGTGATGCCAGTTGAGAGGCGGTGCCAGCGGGGGCTGAGAGGTGGCAGCAGGGAGCGGAGCTCCGAGCACGGGGTTCCAGGAATTGCATGTGGGGTGTGGGAGGGGCCCGGGAGGCCGCAGGCCCTGGCCGATTGATCAGGAAGCCGGGGAGGGGCGGGCCTGAGCTGCTGGAGGAATCTGAAGGGCAGGTGAGGTCTGAAGTGTGAGCAGGAGGCAGGCACAGTCACCAGCAGAGGGGAGCCGTGAGAGCATCCGGGAGGAGCGCACTGCGGCCCTTAGAGGTCAAGAGGCAAATAAGAGGGACAGAGAAGGCGGAGGGCGGGCCGGGCACGGCCGGAAGCGGGCGGAGACAGTGACTGGAGTGACAGTAGTGCAGACACCATTAAACCGAGTGAGATGACAGAGATGACCACCAACTGGGCTGACACCCCCATTGACCCCCAGCCTCTAGCCATCCGCCCCCACGCCACCCCTCCCTCCACTGCGCTCCGCCCGCCCCTGGCTCCCTCTCCCTGCCACCTGCCCTCTCTGTGCCGTAGCTGTGCCGGGAGAAGGAGAACCTCAGGGATGAGATTTACTGCCAGGCCGTCAAGCAGGTCACGGGACACCCCCGGCCGTGAGTGTTGGGTGCAGGGTGGGCGGCGGGCAGCCCGCCGTGTGGCCCGACAGCCCGAGCCCAGGCTCTGTGCCCGCAGGGAGTTCTGTGCTCGAGGCTGGAGCCTCCTCAGCCTCCTCACCGGCTTCCTCCCCCCGTCCGCCACGCTGATGCCCTACGTGACCCAGTTTCTGCAGGACGCGGGCAGGAGCCAAGGTGCCCGTGGGAGGGGTCCGGGCTGGGGCTGGGCAGCGTGGGGAGGGGTCGGAAGAGGCTGCTCACCACAGCCCGGTCCTCTGCAGAGCTGGCCCGCACCTGCCAGGAGCACCTCCAGCGCACGGTGAAATTCGGGGGGCGCCGGCGGCTGCTGCCCCCCGGGGAAATGAAGGCGTTCCTGGTACAGGGTTGGGGGGTGCAGGCGGCGGGCGTTCTGGGTCTCCCTCGGGGGCTGGGGGGAGCCAGGGCCTTGGTCCGGGGAGGACTGACCTGTCACGTGCCTCGCAGCAAGGGAAAATGGCCCGCCAGCTCCTGATCTACCTGCCCGGAGGCGTGGGCTACAAGACCAACATCGGCACCTTCACCGTGAGCGCCCCGGAGGGGCTCGGGGGAGGGGGGAGCTGCGGGCATCCGGCCCGGCCCGGCCCCCGTCACGCCCTGTCCGCGTGCCCAGGTGGCAGCAGAGGTGCTGGAGGAGCTGTGTGGGAAGATGGGCGTCACAGAACCCGAGGAGGTCCAGGAATTCGCCCTGTTTCTCATCAAAGGAGAAGGTGAGCGGCGGGGAGGACGGCAGGCTGCCCTCAGGGGGGCGCCCCTGCCCAGTCCCCCTCTGCGCCCCTGGGGGAGGCGGTTCCCACCCTGCGGCTGGCGGGGGGGGGGGGGGGGGCACGGGCGGGGCCTGGGCCGCAGGGGGCGGGGCCTGGGCAGCAGGGGTGAGCGGGGCCTGGGCAGCAGGGGGCGGGGCCTGGGCAGCAGGGGTGAGCGGGGCCTGGGCAGCAGGGGGCGGGGCCTGGGCAGCAGGGGGCAGGGCCTGGGCCGCAGGGGTGAGCGGGGCCTGGGCATCAGGGGGCAGGGCCTGGGCCGCAGGGGTGAGCGGGGCCTGGGCCGCAGGGGGCGGGGCCTGGGCCGCAGGGGGCGGGGCCTGGGCAGCAGGGCGGTGAACCCGAGCTCCGCCTGCAGGGGAGCTGGTGCGGCCGCTGGGGCCCGGGGAGTACCTCAACAACGTGCTGGCCGCCCCGGACACCAGCCTGCACAGCCGGCGGCTCGGCTGGGAGACGCGCCTGCACTTCGATAACCCCACCTACATCGGCACCCGCTACAGCCCCGTGCGCGGGCGGGCCTTCCGCGCCTCCCCACCTCCCACAAGGAGAAGGGACGGTGGCAGGACTGTGGGCGGCTTTAGGGCACAGCTGCCCGCACTGCGCTCTGCCCTCAGGTGCAGCGAGACTACCTGCAGGGGAAGCTGTTGGTCAGCGCCCAGGCAGACGCCCAGGTCGCCAGGCTGGCTGCCCTACAGCACGTCAGCAGGCCCCACGGGGCGCCCCCCTCAGAGTGAGTGTGCACCCCCCCCCACCTCCTGTCACTCCCCTGTCCCTCCTGGGGCTGAGGCCCGCCGCAGCATCCACCCCAAGGGCCTCGCCTCAGCCCACCCTCCGAGGTCAAGGCCACCTGACTGGTACCCTCCCGGGCCCTAACCAGATGGGGCTGGACCAGTGCAGGCCCTGTCCTCCCCAGCCCAGCTCGTGGGCAGGGACACCCACAGCAGCCACTGGTTCACTCATTCGGCACCGGCTGTGTGCCAGCTTGACCCACCGCTGTGTCCCAGGCAAGACCTGCTGGCGTACCTGCCGAGGCCGCTGCAGGGCCAGGTGAACATGGCCGCCCTCCGGGGCCTGGTGGACCAGGAGCTGAGCCAGCTGCAGGGACACAGCGCCCAGGAAGCTCAGATCGGCTTCATCGGTGCGTGTGGGGCCGGGGGCAGCTGGGGAGGAGGCAGGAGGTGGAGGCCCGGGAGGGAGGAGGGGAGGATGGAGGGGCCGAGAAAGCTGCTCCACCTTCCCTGTCCCTCACTCCCCCGGGGGCCAAGGAGGGCAGGTCCCCAGGGGCCAGCACCCCCATCTTCCGTCTCACCCCTGCACCCTCAGAGGCGGCCAGCGAGCTGCCCCTCTTCAGCTACACCGTCTACGTGGTGCTGCGAGCGAGCGACCCGACGCTGCCCAGACCCAGCCTCCTGGGGCTGAACCGCCAGCACCTCGTCCTCATGGACCCCAGCTCCCAGGTGGGCGGGCTCCGCTCCTGTGCAGGCCGGGCACCGGGGCCGTTCCCCTCCCCCCACCCGCACTGCCCCCGTGAGAGGGTCACGCCTGCCCCTCTGCCCCAGACGCCCTGCCGCTCCATCGCCCTGCGGGACCTGCACCGGCTGCACCTGCTGAGCCCCCTGGAGGGGGACAGGCCCCCGGGCCTGGAGCTCAACTACGGCGCCGTGGACAACCCCCAGACCGTCTGGTTCGAGCTGCCGCAGGTGAGTGGCGGGGCCTCTGACCACTGGGAGGCTGGCACGCCCGGAGCCTGGGCCCAGCCGATGCCCACTGCCCGGGCGTGGTGCGGGCGGGCGGGCGGTGGGGGCGCGGGGGGGGGGGGGAGCTGTCCTCACAGCCTGTGCCCGCAGGCCCAGGAGCTGCAGCACACCATCGCCTTCCTGCTCAGCAGCAGCGACAGCTCCGCCTAGCGGCCGCCTCCCCCAGGAGCTGGAGGTGGAGAGGAGGAAGGGCCCCCCTGGATCCAGCCTTGGGTGCTGTCAGGTCACGTTGGTTTGGACTTGGTGGCTGGGCTGTTCTGGACCCTGCCTGGCACAGCCCGCTGGATGGGGTCACAGGCCGGGCTGCTGCAGGGACATCACCGGGGGGAGGGGGACTAGAAAGACCCCTCCTTGGGGGCGCAAGGGACTGTGGGAACTCAGCGTGGGCAGCTAATGTGCCCGTCTGGGGGAGAGGGCACCTGGCCCCTCAGGGTGGCACAGCCCGGACCTGGGAGCAGCCGCTGCGGAGGAAATAAAGCCCCGAGAGAAAACTGTGCGTGCACGTGTCCCAACGGCCTTTATTCCTCCGGGAGCGCCTTCCCGAGCAGCAGCCGAGAGCGGGGCTGGCCGCTGCCCGCACCCTCAGCTCTGCCCTGGAGCCCCCCGCCGCGCACGGGGGGGCCTCCCCGGCTTACAACCCGGGTCCAGAGGTGGAGGGGCCGTTTCTTCCTCCTGTTCCCCTGGCAGCAGCCACGCCCCCATGGCCTCCGAAGGCAGAGCTCCGTGAGGCCAGGAGAGAGAGGGCCTCAGGCCTTGCAAGTATGTAGGAAGGTGGGCTGACCTCTGGCCTCTGACCCTGATTTGGGAGGTGACCGGGGCCATCTCCACGGCGAGGTGTGGTTGGAAGGGGAAGGACCCTGAGGAGAGATGCCCTGAGCAGAGATGCCCCTGGCGGCCCAGGCTGTCCGCCTGCCCATCCCTGAGTCGGCCCAGCGGCCCTCGGAGGAGTCGGGGGGAGGGGGGAAGGGATGCGGAGAGGACACCGGCCCGCTGGGCACCAGTCGGTCATCTCTGTGGGTCACACAGGCCGTGCCAGTCAGCTTCGCTCTCGCAGCGGGCGCGGCCCCGGAAGAACTGCTTGATGAGGTGCTGGGCCTCCTCCTTCACTAGAGAGTCGGGGGGTGGGGGGGCCAGTGTGAGGGTCACCTCCCTGCAGGGCCCCCAGTGCTGCCTGGCCGGGCACCCAGGCACTCACCGCTCCTCCCGGGAGAGGGTTTCTGAGCCAGTGAATGGGAGAGGTGGCGGGCGAAGGCTTTGAACAGGTCCTGCGGGTGGAGTGAGGAGCAGAGAGAGGGCTCAGACCCCAGCTCTGCCCCGAGCGGCCACGGCCACGGCCACGGCCACAGGGCGAGGCAGCCGAGGGCGGGCAGGGGCCGGGCTCGCCTGCTGCCCACGGCTCCCCTGCCCTGCCCTCCCCCCACTGTGCCCAAGGCCCGGGGAGGGCAGAGCCCACCCGCTGGCCTACCTTGGAGGCAAACTTGCCCTCCTTGTAGAAAGGGGTCAGGCACTGGACCACAACGCTCGCCGCCGCCTTCAGGGAGGCGCCCGGGGCCGCAAGCTGGCAGGAGCCCTGGGCCGCGCGGCTCCGGGCGCTCTGACCGCTGGCCAGGATGTTGTCGTTGGCCTCGGCTAAAACGGAGGCGCCGGCTGAGGGGTGAGGCCTCTTCCGAGCCTGGCTCTCCGGGTTCTCCTGGGCAGGGCCATGGTGGAGGGTCACTCCTGGCTCCCTGTCACCGGCCCCTCCCCTTCCTCTGGAAGGCTGGCCACAGCACGGGCTGCCCGCTCCCGCCCAGCCCCCCTGGACGCAGAGACAGAGCAGAGGGCCTGGCCCGCAGCCCCCTCCCTGGCAGTACCTGCTGGGGCCTGGCCCGCTTGCCCCTCCGTGCCCCCTCAAGGAGGGTGAGGCCTTCCGGGGGCCCCGGGTCTCGCAGTGGGCAGGCGCTGGTGAGGAGAGAGCAGGCGTCAGGGCTCTGGGCAGCCTGCAGAGCCCACTGTCGGAGCGGGTCACAGAGGACCATGAGGGAAGGGGATTCCTGAGGCTCCCAGCCTGCCCGGCCCTCACCTCGGCCCCTCCCTGGCGCACGCAGCCTGGGGGTGAGCGGCCGAACGTCCCAGGGCTCCATCCTCCTCCCGTATCCGTGTCTCTGGGTCCTCAGCCAGGGCTCCCCGCGCCCCAGCACGGGAAGGGCTGGCACCCTCGGGCCCTGGGGCTGCAGCCAGGCCAGCCGGGCTCTCAGCCCGCTGGCAGAGGAAGCGGGCGATGTTCTGAGAGTCCTTGCGGGCCGCCGCGGCCAGGAGCTGCCGCTTCTTGGCCTGGGCCTTGGCCGCGGGACTGCCCCCCGAGGGGCCCTTTGCCTTCTCAGGGGAGGGCCCCCCACAAGGAGCACTGCTTCCGAGGGCCTCGCTGGGCCTGGGGACAGGCTCACTGCTGCCCTCATCCTGGAGGCCACACGGCGGGCTGGGGGGCTCCTGCTGGCCTCTCCGCTCAGGCCCCGGGGCCTGCCCCCCAGCCCGCATCTCCTCCATCAGCTGCGAGGCCGTCTGGAACGGGATGGAGCCTTTGGGAAAACCGGCTCCCACCCGCTTGGGTTTGAGCTGTGAGGAGGAGAGAGGGTGCTGACCAGCAGGCCCCTCCAGGGCACTCCCAGGCTGGTCCAGGTATGGCCGTGCCGGTGGCGATCTGAAGGGTGGGGGAGGGTCAGGCCGTGGGGCTGGAGAGACAGGCGGGAGCAGACAAGCTCACGGGCCTGCCTGGGGCACCCCAGCGCCAGGACTGCCATGTCAGGGGAGGCGGGGCTGTGCCGTAGCTGGAGGACAGGAAGTGGCGCCCTCCCCAGGCCGCTCACCGAGTACACCTGGGAGGCCGGCAGGATGTCGTGCTCACTGGGCTCTGGGGGCTCGGCCTGGGCACTGCAGCCCTTGGCACTGCCTGCTGGGTGGTAGAGCTGCCCGTCCTTGGAGGTCCTATGGATCTCGGCCACCTGGGGCAGGATGGGCAGGCTGGCAGGCATGCTGGGCACCCACAGGCTCCCGCAGCCCCCACCCAGGCCCCCACAGGCGGGCTTCTGTGGTCTGTGAGCATAGGCGCCTGGACACTAGCCAAGGTCCAGTCCTCAGGGGCTTGGCTAGAAGGGCCTCCGGCTGGCAAAGCGGGGAGTGGGCTCCCCCCAAATGAGTGGCTTGGTGAGGAGTGGATTCTGGGCTGCCTGGGCCGGGGGGTGGCAGCCAGCCTGGGGGCTACCTCTCCCACCCTGACCGGGAGCAAGCTCCGCCCACCTTCTTCAGCACGCTGGCCTTGTACAGGTTGGCAGCCTTGGCGTTTCGGAACATCTCATGTTCTAGCTCCACGGCCTTGGCCTGCAGGTCCGGTCTGAGGGAGGGAGTGGAGGTGACGGGCAGACCTGAGCCCTCTGCCTGCTGAGCTCCGGGTGGGTGCTCCTGGGGGACCCTGAACATGGCTCTGGGCCAACCTGGACATCCCGGGCAGCCTGCAGCCCCTCGGGGTGACCGAGCCCGCCCTGTGGTGGAGCTGTAGGGGGTGCATCCCCTGGGAGTAGGGTGGGCCACAATCAGGAGAGGGAGCCCCCAAACAGGCTGGGGACCCAGAGTTCCAGCAGCTTCCACAGGAACAGGCTGTGGAGAACCCTCCCCGGCCCCGGGACCTGGGACACTCACCCCTGAGCGGTGCCTGCAGCCTGGCAGTTGCTGCCCAGCGCCTCCTCCAGCAGCCGCAGGCAGTGCTCCCGGGCCTGCGGGGGGGAGCGGGAGAAGGCGCTCACACAAGCCTGAGGCCGGGGGCCGGGGTGAGGCGCCGCCACCTCTTACCTTCACAGTGAGCCTGGGGATCTTCCTGCTAGAAGCCTCTTTCAGCGGACAGTCCTCATCTGGGGGGAGCGGGGGGGCTTATACTCTCTGGAGTCCCGACCCCCCAAGAAGGCACCCTCCCTCCACACCCGGAAACAGCCCACGGCCCCTACACTGACCTGGGGCCACAAATTCTTCTGTCTTGGGGTCTTTGCCCTGGAAGAGGACAGGAAAGGCTGGTGAGACATCCCGCCCGCTGCGGGACAGCATCCAGGTCAGCACCGGGGAAGGGGTGCTGAGGGTGTGAGCGAGCAGGCAGCACCTGGGCCCCCAGAGGCCCCACCCCTTCACCTTGCGCAGACTCATCTGCTTCTGGAAGAAGAGGTTCCACTCCCGCTTGTGGGCCTCGTCTCGGCCCTCATCCCCGCTGCCTCCAGAACCCTCGTCGTACCTGGGGGCAGGCTGGGCATGAGCAGCCCTGCCTGGCCTCTGCCCCCCTCCACACCTCGGGAGGCCTGGCAGCCCCAGCGTGGCCCATGGTGCAGGATGGCCTGGCCGTGGCGCCGGGGAAAGAATGCCAGGCGTTCCCAGTGGGCGGGGCCCCGGCTGCACGGGCCTCACCTGCTGAAGCCCCCGTAGCCCCGGCGGCCGCCCTCATACAGCTCGGGGTCGAAGCCGCTGCCCCCGGAGGGCCCGATGCAGGTCCTGCTCCAGCTGCTGCTGCGCTCCAAGGCGTCCAGCTGCTTCCGCACGGCCGCGGGGTTCTGGCAGTGGTCACAGCCCTTGGTGCAGGCGGGGGGCGCATCCCCAAAGTACTTGGCAATGGCGGCGTGGCGGCACCTGGAGCAGGCAGCACAGCAGAGACGGGTGAGGGCCCAGGCAGTCCCTAGCTCGGGCTGAGCATTGCTACAGTCGACAATGAGTTAAGCATCGCAGACTCCTCTCTCATAGGAGCTGCTCAGCTCTGTCCAGTCCCTCACAAATGGCCAGTCCAGCTGCAAGCGTGTGCGTGTGTGTGTGTGTGTGTGGGGGCAGAGCTGTCCAGGTGCCCCATCCCAGGGACAAGAGGAGCTGGTGCGAGAAACCCTAACAGCTGAGAACTGAGGAGCAGCTTCAGGAACAAGAGCTGACTGTCACCCAGCCCCCGGGAAGCCGGTGTGGCTGCCTTCCTTAGCTGAGCCGAGGATGCTCGCTGAATGGCCAGAGGCAAGGAGGCCAAGACGGCCACCAGAGGGCGCTGCCGGCGCCGCTCCGAAAACCAATGAGTGACGCGTTCTGTCGCCAAAGCCGGTACCTCGGCACAGTGGCCGCCTGTCCGGCCTCAGGGAGGCCCTGGCATCCAAGTGGTGTGGCCGCAAGGTTGGCTTCCTTACCCCTCCCCTCCCCCAAGCCTGACTCACTGGGGTTTTGTGCTCACACTCAAAGGGCTCCATTGACAGCTCGGAGACGCAGGCTGGGGTGGGCTCCTGTCCTGTTCCAGGCACAGTCTGGTCGACGGGGTGGCACAACCAGCCAAATGCCAAAGGGCCCGGCCTGGCCTGGAGCCTGCCCCGGCAGCCGCCCGAGGCCCCGAGTGCAGCCACGGCCTGGCACGCTCTTTGGCAAGGAGACGGCAGGGTCCTCTCCCCTCCCCGCCGGAGGCACACTCCCGCCAGCAGGCCGAGCACGGCCACTCCCAGGTCACTGGGACTCCTGAGCCGTCCCCAGAATTCCTGTGGGGGGTGGGGCTGGCTTCTTGGGTGGTCGGGCACCTCTCCCCCCCCCCCCCCCTGCTATTTACTCTTTCCCTAGAGAGGCGGAGTGAGGACCAGCGGGGAGTTAGTTGCCTGAGGTTGCAGGTTGGGGTGGTGGGATGTGAGCCAGAGGCCCTCCTGAGGGGAGGGCAGGAGCCAGGAGCGGGCCTCCCTCCCTCCGGCCCGGCCCACTCCACACCTCGGCGGGAAGCTCCCTGGGGTCATCGCGGCTGGGGAACGGAGAACCCTCCCCTTCATCAGCTCCCGGCCAGGCCCAGCCCACACGGCTTAGCTCACACCCACCAGGAGGGAGAGGAAGAGGAGGAACAAGCCAGAGACAGCCCGGAGCGGAGCGGGGCCGTTCCTGGGACCTCCTGGGCAGGGCGAGTTCTCGGCAGGCTCCCGCCCGTGGCTCCCCGCAGTGGCCGGCTTCCCCCCCAGGGGCCGCCCCTGTAATTTGACACTTGGATCTCCGGGACGACCGACCGACAACGAAAAAGCTGAAGCCCAGATAGCAGCTGGCTGTCAGCACCGCGGAGGGAGGAGGAGCGCTCGCTGGCTCCAGGGGAGAGGCACCGGGAGCAGCACTGGTCGCCAGAGGCAGGTGACCAGCAAGGCGAGGTGCGGAAGGCCCAGGGCAGGCCCGGGAGGAGGGCCGGGCTGCCTGGCCCCCGGCACCGCCGCGGCAGCGCCGGCACCTGAGCTCCCAGGTGAGTGGCCACAGCTGAGGGGCGGGAGGAGGGATGGAGGGAAGAGAGCAGGACGAGGGCTCCATTCACCATGGGGGACACACCTGGTCCCAGTCTGCATTGGCTTCCCGTTCCAACCTGGGCTCTCCCTGCTTTGCAGGGCCCAGCACCGGGCCGGGCCGAGGGGCAGGGCCGCTTACTCTGCACATCAGGGTAAGCGCTGTCCATTCGGGGCCTCCACGGGGCATGGGGCTTGGGAGAGGAACGCCTGCCACGGAGCTCCCCTTTCCCAGGACCGAGGCAGCGCCGCCCTGGCCTGCTCCCCCTGCGCAGGAGGCGCGGGCAAGGTCCACCGGCCATGTGGCGGGCCCGGGCGGCTCTGCCTGTGTCCCCTACCAGCACCGCCGCTGCCATCTCTCGTGGGGGCTTGGTCTGCTGACCACCCGTGACCTCAGCCCGGGGCTCAGCCACTGAGAGCCGGCGAGCCCGCATCTCCCTACAGGCTGCACAGGAGTGAGGGGGCCGGTCTCCCACCCGGGCCAGGGTGGGGGGGGAGGAGAGGACGGTGGGGCTGAAGTTGGGGGGGCGGCAAAGAGGGGGTCCCTAGTGCCTGGCCCTCTGCTGCGCAGGTAATACTGTCCTTAGCCGTCCTCCAGGCAGCATGGAGAGCGGCCCTGCCCCAGGCTCACTCCACTTCCCTGTCCTCCAGCCAGGGTTAAAGTCTCCGGGCAGGCGTGTCCCCAAACAGCCTGTCTACGGGGAAACAAGGCCCGCAGCCACCTGGGGCCAAGGGTCGTCCAAGGCTGTGGGCTCTGGCCTGGCGGTGACTGGGGAGACTCTAGGCAGAGGCTGTGGGCTCTGGCCTGGCGGTGGCCGGGAGACTTGGTCCTGCAGCCCGGGCAGCACACGGGAGGAGACAAGTCACTGGGCTTAGAGGCAGCGGGTAAGGTGGGGAGGGTCCCACTGCAAGACGGAGCCGAGACAGAAAGGGGTGTCCTGGGGCGGCTCCCTGCGGCACACGGGGGGCAGGCACCTCTGCCCTGCTGGCCACCCAGGCCTCCCACCCGTTCAGGATACTATTCATTCTAGCTCTTTCTCCATGAGACATGCCCCGGGGCAGGGTGGCTACAACCCCCCAGCTCCCAGAACAACAGGCTGAGCCGGCAGCCGGGCCCTGAGCTGTACTTATCAGTCACAAACAGGCCCGCCGCTTCCCGGGGCCGGGGTATCAGCCCTGCGGGAGGAAACAGGGAGGCTGTGTCCCAGTGGCAGGTGTCTGGCCGCCTGGCCGCTCGGCTGCAAGGCTGTCTGTTCCAGATGACACACTCAGGAATGTGTCCCGTCCGGCCAGCTCGGCCAGCCTTGCCCTCTGCTCTGCTCACCCCCCCACCCGCCCCCGCCGACGGCTCCAACGGGGAGCACCCTGGGAAGGTCCAAAAAGGGCCAACGCTTGTTCTGGCTGCTTCTGACGCCCTGCCCTCTCCCCGTCCCCATCCCCCCCAGCACGGGGTTGGGAGGGACTCGTTCCCTGGTCCATAGGCGGAAGGTAGTTTTACAGAATTTGGAGGCCGGAGACAGAAAGTTCAGAAAGACGGAGAATTCTCAGTAGCCCCACTAGACTGGCCTGCCCCCCGCCCTCCAACCAGCCGGGAGCACCCCTGTCCCCAGGGCTCCCTCCAGAGCGGCAGCTGGAGCGGCAGCTCGTGGTCACCTGACGCTGCCGGCTGGCGCCCCCTTGGCCGTGGCTTTAAATAGCCCACTGGGAGGACGCGGACCGGCCGGAATGTGCCGCTCCCCCTCAGGAACGGGCCCTCCAGCTCCCGGGGGCCCTCACGGAGCTCCTGCTCCAGCCCAAGCTGAGGAGCTGGGCTGCTGTGGGGCTCCGGCCAGGCAGCAGCCCCACGCCTGTTCCGGCGCAGATGGGCCCAGGGAGCAGCCCCGATGGGCGAGGCTGGCCAGCTCTGGTCTCCAGAGGCCCTGGGGCAAGGCCAGCATGCCACCCGGTCCACGCCTGCTGCTGCCCAGTCCCCCTGGGGGGCCGGGTCCTCCGGGCAGGGGTCTGCGCTCTCTGACTCTGACATCCCGGGAGGAGGCTGACTTTAGAGCTGAGGCTTCGGATCAACAAACCCGGCCTTTCCCAAGCCGGCTACCTCCCTCCTCCCCACGCCCCTCCGCCGGCCTCCACGCCACACCCTCTGCGCCCTCCTGGGGCTTTGGGTGGGAGCACCAGGGAAGCGCTCCCCCGGCCCTCCATCCACTGCGTAAGGAGCGTGTCTGATGGATACATTAGGCAGTGCCGGCACCGGGCCAAGCAGGCTGGAAAAGCCGAGAGTGTGGACGAAGAGGGAGGGAGAAGGCTCCTCAACCCAGTGCCTTCCCCCTGGAATGAGACCCGAGGGAGGGAACCTGGGGCGGGGTGCCCACCGGCCTCGGAGCGAGGGAGCGGCCTGTCCTGGGTCAATGGGGGACAGCGGTGCAGTGACCACCGGAGAATGGCCCTGGGAGGAACATGGAGGACCTTCTCTCAGAGCAGGGGTGGCGGGCCTGGGGGAGCCGGGTCTGGCGAAAGCAGTGCTCCGGCCGCCCCACAGAGCCCACCCGCTCCCCAGGGCCCAGGGCACCGAGCCGAGCCCCCGCTGGGCTGTGCGCGGCCCGTGGGCGGTTAGCTCGCTGGTCAGAGAGGAGCTGCCGACGGGCCTCCGCTGAGGCAGGGTGGGGCGCACAGGGAGGGCTGGTCAGACCTGTCCGGCCGGTGACCTCGGGAAGTCACTTCCTCTCTCGGGTCTCAGTTTCCCCATTTGTAAAAGAAGGGAGGCAGGAGTGATGCCTGTGGCATTCTGGGCGTCCGCGCCTCCGCACCTTTGGAACCGGGTCCCAATCGCCTTTGCGGAAGCGGCTGCCCCTGGAGGGGCTGAGAGAAGGAAGGTCCCGCATTAGACAGGAGAGCAGCTCGTTTCCCACGGAGCCATCACCGCCTGCCGCCCCAGCATCACTTAAAACGGCTCCGTCCCCAGCCGGCCTCCCTCCCGCCCCTCCCACGCCATAAACATGCCGGAAGGAAGGACGCAGTGAAACTGCCCGGGTGCTGCAGGAAGGTCCTACCCCACAGCCACCTCCACTCGCCTGCGCTGGCCAGACCCCGCCCAGGGGGAGCCCCAGGGGCTGGGCTCCTCCCAGTGCCAGGCTCTGTGCTGCCAGGTGGCCAGTCCCCCCCCAGCCCCGAAACTCTGGCACCTCTTCCTCCCGTAACGAGAGAGACTCAGAGGAAACATCAGTCGCCGAAGCAGGAAGAGGGGCAGCTTCAAATCCAAGACGGGACACACAGAGCTACGGCGGGCAGCTGGCGAAACCGCCAGAGGACCTGGAGGCGGCCCAGGGCAGAGGGCGGCTCTGTGCAGGCACCACAGCCGCCCCGGACAACCCCTGGCTGACCCCCGGACGCGGCGCAGTCACCAGAGCCCAAGGTCTGGCTCAGCCCCGGCCACCTGTCAGCCGCCCTGGCATACAGCTGCCTTGGAGAGCAGGTTCAGGCTGGGGTGGCACATGGCACTGCCCTGTCCTAAGAGGCCAGGTGAGGCGGAGGGCGGGGCCTCTGTCCAACAACACGCCCGTGCAGGCACGCTGGCCCTTCGCTTCGGCCCCGTTCTCCCTGCCGGCACCCCGGTCCTGAGTGACCCAGGGCCTCCAGGGGAGCCGCCCGTCCAGGGCACCTGCGAAACCTAGGACTGGTGTCTGAGACCCAGCAATGTGAGCGCGAAGTCACCCCAACACAGACAACGGCCAACCTCGGCAGCTGGCAGACCCCTCAGCCGCCATCACCAGCTTCCCTCCCCCCGGGCAGTGCCAGCTGCGGGGCGCTGGGGACCACTGCTGAGCGGGGGCCCACGGCTCCCTCCCTCCTGAGCCGCCAGGTGTGCTGAGTGGGGCAGGGTGAGACCTGACAAACCCGTTCCGCGGCCCAGGGGAGGGAGGGAGGATCTCGGAGCCGCCCGCCGCCCGTGGGGACTCGGTGCTCTGTCTCTGCAGCACCCCGGCGGAGCCGGAGCGGCCCGGCATGGGGGCCGCAGACTTCCTGCAGGAGATGCGCTGGGTGGGGGAGAGGCTGCTGCTGAAGCTGCAGAGGCTGCCACAGGCCGAGCCCGTGGAGATCGTGGCCTTCTCGGTCATCGTCCTCTTCACAGGTCAGTCGGGCTCCGGCTCTCCTCGGCTCTTCCTGCACCCGGGAGGGGGGACCACGGTGCTGACTGGGGGTTTGGGGGGCTGACGGGGTGGCTCGGGTCTCCCAGGCAGAGGAGGGGAGGCAGAGTGCCTTGGGGGAAACAGGCATTTCCCCTGGTCCCGGGACATGCCTCCCAGGAGGGGCTGGGCGGTGCGGGGACCCGAGGCACCCAGCATCCTGCCCGGGGATGAAGGGACCAGAGCTCTGGAGGCGGCGGAGGTGCCACGGGGAGGAGGGCCGGCTCCAGGGCCGCATGGAGATCCAGGGCATTTCTGCCCAGCGTGCCCGGCTCTGGGCAGAGGCCCGCACACCTCCAGGGGGGCTTGTGGGGAAGAGGTGGGCGTTCCTTCTCTTCCCACCTCGGAGCTCGGTGCCCTCTGCCTGTCCCGTCTCCAGGCACCGTGCTGCTGCTGCTGGTGGTGGCCTGTAGCTGCTGCTGCACGCAGTGCTGCTGCCCCGAGCCCCGGGCCAGGAAGGCCCGGGTGCGGCCCGTGACCCCGCCATGAGGCCGGGGGGCTGACCGAGAAGCTGGAGGAGACTGACGCCGCGCCCGGTGTCGGCCTGGCCCCCAGCCCTGACTCCTCGAGACCAAGTCCGTGGCCGCGGCTCTGGCCCCGCCCAGGACCCGGACCCGGACCCGGACCCGGACCCGGCACGTGGGGGCTTGTCAAGGAAGCCAGGGCCGTTACGGTCACAGGACCTCCCCCCGCAGTGAGCGCGGTGCCGAGGAGGAGCCGCCATTTCAAGGACAGAGCCCACCACCGGGGATCCTGGCTACCTGCACTTTTTAGCAAAACAAGAAAGCGGGGTCCCCAAACCTCGACGGAGAACAGCCCGCACCTGGGGCAGCTGGCCTTGGGGTTCTGCTGACCAGACCACGCCAAGAGGAGCCGCCCAGGCGCAGGGACTTTGTGAAGGGCTCCTGGGCCCTGCCCCCCGCCAGAGGGAGCGTGTCAGCATCCCGGCCCAGGGTCTGCCTGTTTCTTTCCCAGTAAAAGCTTTTGCATTATGTTTCCGGGCATCAGACTCGCTGGGCTGGGTTCTGTGCGTGAGCAGCGCTGCATGCCAGATACCAGGGCATGGCCAGTGCGCTCCTGTGCCCGAGAGAGCGGGAGGACCACGCAGCGGGATGCAGGGGGACCAGGCCGGGGCCGGGCGATGCCTGTCACCACCAGCGGCTGAGGGCTCCGGCTCCAGGCGCCCACTGGGCAGCGATGGACATCCCAGGCAGGTGCTGGCTCCGCAAGGCCACTCGGCAGCCACCACTGCCGTTAACTTGAGCCCGCACCTGCGTGCTGGAGGCTCGGGCCTCTGGTCTTCCCCAACTGCCGAGAAAGAGAGGGGCCCCGCCCCAGTTCTGTCCACGCCTGCATCCCGACGCCCTCGCCCTTGCCCCGTTGTGTGCCCGATGCCCGGTTCAAACCCTCGCCAGCCTCCAGCTGGAACGCAGGTCAGTGAGGCACCCTGCCCCAGCCGCGCTTGCTCCCTGGGAAAAGGGCTAGTCCTGTCACTGCTCCTGGGCGCGCTCAGGATGACAGAGATGGCCTGTCCAGCACTGGCTCAGCGCAGGACACGTGCTAAGAGCTTGCAGATGTCCCGCTTGCACCTCAGTCCGCTCTCTCCCAGAGAACAGGGCACGGGGGTGCAAGCCCAGGATGACGCAAGGAGGCAGAGGCTCCTCCGTCCCCACTGGTCCCCAGAGCCACAGAGGTGTGCGTGTGCCTCTGTCACCTCGGCCGGGCAGCCCATGCTCTGGCCGCCTGAGGGCAGGAGCCCGTGGCCCAGGAAACGGGGTGGGGAGGGGACCCAGCTCTGCCACCACCGCCCCCTCCAGCTGGCAGGCGGGCGGGGAAGCTCTCTGGCTGTTTCACTTCCTGGTGTCCAGGGACTTGTGGGTTTGGTTTTGATGGAAGATTCAGAGAGGAAGTGCGTCTGTACAAAGTAAAAGAAATCCAAGATCTGCCGAATTCTCAACCCACCCCCCCTCCCTGAAGAATGGGATTCAGAAAGCTGATGACACAGGGACGATGGTGCGGCCATAAAGGCAACAGAAACCCAGAGGCTCACAGGCGGGTGCTCAGGCACTGTCGTAAGAGTCTGCGGCATCATGTAATCATCGCAATGACAAAGCTGCAGATAACACTAGCACCCGCTTTTTAAAGACGAGAAAATTGAGCCTTAGTGACGCTGGATAATGTGTCTACGTTCAGCCAGCTGCAGAGGGCAGAGCCGCCTCCGGGCCAGCCTCCCCCCTCCCCGCCCCCCTGCCCCCGGCCACAGAGCCCCCACTGCCACCCCCCAACCCTCAGCTCTGATTCCTTCACCTCCACCAAACCCCACATCCCAAACCCCACACCCCAACTGTCTCCGAATAACCTCCCTGAGCGGGTGGGGCCAATCAGGCCTCGCTCCTGGAAGGAAAATTCCAGGAGGAAGGTGAGGGGGGGGGGAGGCCCTGCTCCCTCAGTCCCGGCACCACCGCCTCCACACCGGCTGGAGGGTCCCCAGGAAGCCCCGGGCCAGGAGCTGCTCCAACAGCCAGCGGCCAGTCCCTGCGACTTCACCCGCATGGAGGTGTCCCCTCCGTGCTCGCCTGGCAGCACAGACACTAAAACTGGAACAACACAGAGAAGATGAGCATGGCCCCTGTGAAGGATGACATGCAAAAACATACATATGTGCACATACACACACACATACATGAAGGATGTCCTTCCTGGGGGTGGCTGAGCACAGGCCTCTTTGTTAGAAAAGAGCCTCGCTTCCTGGTGCAGCTGCCAGGAGGTGAGGACACAGGGACAGCCCCGGTGCTGACGGGCGGGCGGGCGGGCTGGTTTATTTGCATTTTTCTCCTCTGGGCCACACAGTACTAACTGCTGTGTCCAAACAAGACATGTCCCTGTCCTCAGGGGGCTGGCTCCTCCCCATTCCTTGGCAAAAGGGCACACCCTGAGCCCTCCCCACCCCCTGCCAATCGGGCCAAGCCCCAGGCTGGCTTCAATCACACCCAGAGCTGCGTCAGTGAAGGCAGCTGCCAGCCTGGGTGTCTCTGGGGCAGGTGGGATGGACAGACGGCATCAATCCCACCCCCAGCCCCCTGTGGTGGGAAAGGAGAAACAGGCACAGCAGGATGGGGGGTGGCCCTGGAAGGGGCGCCTTCAGGTTGTCTTGGGCTCCGAGACCAGACTGTCTGGCTGACTCCAGACCAACACTTCTCCATTCCCCTCTGGACCGCAGCCCCTGGACCGCGCCGCAGCCGCGGCCGCCTGCGGTCGCTGCCCGTGTCTGAGGCGGGCTCAGCGCGCCCAGCAGGCTCTCCGGGCCTCCCCGTGGCCCCTGAGCTCTCAGTTCCCCAAAAGGGCTCGCTCTGCACTGAAGGCCGTGCAGCCACCGTCTGTACAACGTGCCTTTTCAGACGCCACCGTGCAGCCACCCGTGCAGGAGTCTCATTGAAGGCTCTGCAAAATGTGGCGCAGAGCCCGCAAACCGGTTTGGTCCTGCAACCTGTCTCTCAAACATTAACCACCGAAAGCAATCACAACCAAACCTTTCCGGCGACGAGCCTATCTGCTGTGGGTAAAACCAGTTCCAGACCATAAAACACTGAGGCGAACCAATTCGTCCTTGAAGACAGTTCCCTCACCGTCCTCGGGGCCAGCCGCCTGCCACAGAACTCAGCTCCCAATTCCAGGTGTGACCTAGCCGCGGTGTGTCCCTGCAAACATCTCTCCCCCGGGGCGTCCCCTCAGGCCCCGGCCAGGCTCCCACAGGCACCAGCACCGCTCCCCCTCCCGGCCCACTGCTCTCCACGGGGTCCCCTGAGCAGCATGTTCTGGTCGGGGCCAGCAAGTGACTGAAAAAGCTGGTGAAAGCAATGGTTTTCCTGACGCCGGTGGCCAGGGTCCCCTGGGCGTGTGGCTCGCTGCCCAGAGCTCCTGGGTTGTCTCATTGGTTTCGTGGAAGCAGAGCAAGAACATAAAAACACCTCCAGAGACCCCCGAGTGGGAGATCCTCCTGCATTTGCACAGAACGTGCACAGCCGTCTGCACCGCGGCGGTATATGGGCGGGAACATAGGTGAGGGATTGCAGGGTCCCACCAGAGCGGTCAGAGAGGCAGTGACGGAGAGACGGCTCCCCAAGCACTGAGGTCCGCGCGGCTCCGGAGCGGAGTTCACACCCAGCACTCTCACTCCTTGGCCCTATGCGCGTGCCCGTCCCCAGCTGTGAAACTGGGGCTTCGGCTATCCCTGTTGCTTCATTTTCCACGTAACATTAAGCGCAATTATGTAATTACAATGACAACCGCCACAAACAGGTTCGGCATGACCGGCTGATTCTTGGTAAGCATCGACTTCACGGATGGAGCGGAAGTGCAGGGCATTCTACAGACCCGCCCAGGGCCGGGAGCGGTGAGCAGGCCACGGGCATTAGTCAGGTGGGCCTGGTCAGTGCAGCCCATGCTGCTCAGAGGGACTTGCACCTGCTGCACATCCGCACCACCTGGCCAGCTCTTCGGAGGGGACACGCCCAGGGAGTGAGTCAGTGGGAGGAGCCCGGCTGGGCAGGCGCTTAGAAAAGCTCCTAGGACGGTGGTCCTACAAGCCGGTGAGGACAGGGCGCTAGAATGTCAGCTCTGGGAGGGCCCGCCTCTCTGACTCAGGCTGGGCAGCAGTGCCTGGCACAGCAGAGCTGGACACCCGACTTGTGGAGTGAGCGGTGGCCGCCAGGCATCCCATGCCAGGGCACCGGCCGTTCCCGCTTCCTAGCTGCCTGTCACACCCGTGGGCAGCAGCCAACCACACAAAGCGGCTGCAGACAAAGGCCCGGGAGAAGGTAGGCCCACAGCACCCACAGCCTCCATGGGGATAAGCACTTCCGCCCAGAGAGGGGTTCCAGGAGGTGCCAGCAGGAGGCGCAGTTACCCATTGGCCCTGCCCCGCAGGAGGGAGCCTGAGGGGTGGTTCCAGCCCCAGGCCACAGCTCATCCTGCCAGAGGGAGGCAGGACCCGCTTCCGGAGGGGATGGAAGGCCTGGGGCAAGGGCCCTGGCTCCAGTCTCCTCCCCTACTCACCCAAGGCTGACTTCTCTTAGCCAGGACAGCTCCACACCTGTGCCCTGAGCAGCGCCGTGTCCCCCCTTCCTTCCCCCCGACTCCATGACATCAGAGAAGGACAGAATGCAGCTGAGGGAGGAAGTGTGAATGGCAGAAAGGGACCGGAAGTTGCTAGGCAACGGGCTCTGGCCCACCTTTGTGACAGCAATGAGGTCTGGTCAGGGCCACTTGGCACTGAGGACACCTTTTCCTCCCATCAGCTGCTTCTGAGTCAGAGCACAGCTCTGGTCACCTGCTGGCCTCTCCAGCTGGTGCCCCTAAGTGTGGGCTCCTAAAGGTCACCCCGTCCGCCCTCTCAGGACTCAGGAGTATTAACCGCAGAGTCAGGTAAGACTCCTTCCTTCTGCTGGCTGCAGGCTGTTTTTGGAGGGCCCCGCTCCGGGCTGTCCACTCCTCCGCAGCCATGCTGATCTCTCAAAATGCTCCCAATGTTTGCCCATCGAGGCAGGAAAACAGGACTAGAGCGAAGCTTTAGCCGAGCAGGTCTCAGGCTGGGAGGCGAAGTCCTGCTCTCGCCTCTGCCTCTGCGGTCTGGAGATGGCCGGGCGGGTGAACCTGGGGCGGGCCGGCGCCCGGGGCGGGTCGGAGAGGCCCTGCCCTCAGCGCCTCTGTGCCCTCAGGTCCGCATGGACATACTGGCCGGGGACCAGAGGCGCCTCTGGAAGGAAGAGTTCTGGCAGAACCCCTGGGACCAGGGCGGCCTGGCCGTGATCAGCATCTTCGTCATCACCGTGCTGCTGCTCATGCTGTTCGCCATCGTGTTTGGGACACTCCCGCTGCCTGAGAAGGCGGACCCGTCCGAAGAGTCATGACCTGCCTTTCGGGGCCCAGGAGGGGGGCCACCTGTCCTACCCTCCCCGAACACCGCGGACCTTCCCCTCACAGCCCCTGACAGCCTGGATTATACATTTTATGTGATTCTCTGATAGCGTCTGTCTGCTCACTGAGCCGAGCCCCCTATCAGCAGGTCCGTGTGCTCACCACTGAGTCCCCCACGGCTCCCCAGAGCCCAGTTCAATCGAGGCCAAAACACAGGGAGGCCTGGAGGCCGGAGGTCGCTTCAAACCTAACGGCCATTTCTTCTGACACCAGGAGGTAAAGAGCCGGGTCACGAATAGTCGAACGCTCCCCATGGCCGTAGCTCAGGAAGCGGAGGACGGAGGAGCGTTTAGACCGAAGGGCTAACAACAAGTGCAAGGGGGTCCCAGCTTGTCCAGAGCCCCCTGGACGTCCCGCCCGCACTGCTCCCAGCGGCCGGGCTCGGAACCTGCCGGCTGCCCCTGCCGGTCACCGCTGCTCCCGGCTCCTGGCGGCCCGCGGGCAGCACATGCGGATTAGACACTGAGTGAGTTCCCAGCGGGCAGGCTGGCGAGGGGAGGGAAGCTGATCTCTCGCCAAGCCCGTCACTCACCCCCGCCGAGAGAGAAGCCCCGCCACATGCCTGTTCTCCAGTGAAGCCAGAGGCCCTGCTCAGTGGCAATGATGACCACCATGCCAGGGGCTCAGGCCTGAGCTGCTCACGGGGCCAGCCATTCCAAAGGGGGGGGAAAGCAGGGTGGATGGACGACGACCCAAAACACTCAACGGTCCTCCCGCCGTCCGTTTCTGGGGCCTTCCGAGAAAGAAAGGGTCCCGACTTCCAGGCTGCCTGGCCGGAGACCCCCCGTGCAGGCAGGGTCCCTGGTGGCCAGAGTGGCCCCACGTTAGCTGGTTAAGGAGTGGGTGCGGGGCGTGGCAAAGATCGCAGTGACATTTTGTAAGGAAACACGCGGATGAGTTACTCACCCCAGTTCTTCGCAGAAGGTCACCAAGGCCTCGAAGGCCAGGAGGGCCGCTTTGTCAGAGGCTTTGTGCCCCCTCTTTTCCTGGAGACAAGAAGCGACATTTGGTCTGGTGGTGACCAGAGGGGAAGGGGGGGGGGGGAGGAGGGAGGGGGGGTTTCGAGGAAGGCCTGGCTTGGGGTGTGAACACACAATACAACGTGCAGGTGATGTGTCACAGAACTGGACACCTGGAACCCCTATAATTTTATCAACCAATGTCGCCCCAATAAATCCAGTTTAAAAAAGGCAACGACCATTTAGCACAAGACTTACATAAGTGAACTACCTTGTAGCTCAAAGAATGAGAGAAAAACATCAAATGAGAGTAAGAAAGCCACTTACAAAACAGAGTCCCAAACCTGACGGCGCACCAACATTACCTGGGTACCTAAGGGGGACGCGGGCCCGTCCCCGGGCCACACACGTGCCAGACCCTTCACTTGAGATGGCATGTATGTGGTCACTGATGGCCGTCTCCAGATGAGCTTTCTCATGTCCTTGGTTTTGTGCAGGGCGTGGAAGCTCTCTATTCAGTCTCAACTCCAGCCTTTTGTTTGCCTTCCACATTCTATATTTCTCCAGATCTATTTAGTTTATGGTTTCTTTTTCATTTCCATTCCTAGGTACTTATGCTAATGCACAGAAAAGCTGCTGCTTTTAAAAATAGGTCTTACATTCATCCGTCTTGCCAGGTTTTCTTTTTTTAATTTTTTAAAAATTTTTATTTCAGAGTGGGAGAGAGAGAAACATCAATGCTGAGAGAGAAACATTGATCGGCTGCCTCCTGCACGCCCCCTACTGGGATCAAGCTCACAACCCAGGTATGTGCCCTTGACTGGAATTGAACCTGAGACTCTTCAGTCCACAGGCCAATGCTCTACCCACCGAGCCAAACCAGCTAGGGCTCGCCAGGTTTGCTTATAAATTCTTATAAATGGGCAGACATGCATTGACATTCCTATCTCCTGGTGTCTTCTTTCCTGTCCTCCTTATCCCCGTGTGTGTGTGTGTGTGTGTGTGTGTGTGTGTGTGTGTAGTTCTGTTGTCCTTTTAGTGGGACTGGAAATAAGTACTTGTGTTTCATCATTCTTTAGGAAAACTCTACATGTATTCTTTTATATACGTATATATTTTTAATTGATTTTTTTTTTACAGAGAGGGAGAGGGATAGAGAGCTAGAAACATCCATGAGAGAGAAACATCGATCAGCTGCCTCCTGCACCCCCCCCATTGGGGATGTGCCTGCAACCAAAGTACATGCCCTTGACTGAAGTTGAACCTGGGACCCTTCAGTCCACAGGCCCGCTCTATCCAGAGCCAAACCGGTTTTGGCAACATGTATTCTTTTGCAACTTCACACATTATGCTTTGGGGGATTTATCCACGTTGATTCACGTAGATTTCCTGGGTCATTTTTCTCTGTTCTAGCCCGTTCCCCTGTGACTAACCCACTGTTTTCTTATCCAATGCTCTACAGAGGAAGAGTCTGACTATTAGGTGCTGCAGCCAGTATCCCTGTACCTCCCTGTACACCTGACAGGTAGTCTACGCAGACGTGGGGTTACCGAATCAGAGCACAGCATCCTCTCCTTACGTGTTATCACCTCCTCTCTTCGAAGCAGCCGTACGAGTTTCCGTTCCTGACAGCACTGTGAGTCACCCTCCCCACGTCCCCACAGAGGGTTTCCATGGCTGCCGCTCTGGTGGGCGTCAGCAGCTCGTCACCCAGCCTGCGTTTCTCCCGTCCCTCCGTGATGGCGAGCATCTCTTCCCACGCTCACCAGTCCGGTTTCCTTCCCTGTGACACTCCGACTTCCTGCTCCCAGCAGCCACCTTTCCCTCACCGGTAAGAGTTCCCTACGTGCTCAGTCACTTACGTATGCTGCAAATACTTCCCCAGCAATGGCTCCTTTATCACTGTGTTTATGGAAATTTTTAGTTTGAATTTAGTCAAATAAGAGTATCTTCCTTGATGGTTTCTGCTTTTCAAATCTTGATAGCCTCTTCCCTTCCTTTTTCTATTGATTTGCAATGCTACCTGTGTGACATCAATTTTCCTTATATACGTGGGTCTGTTTCTAAGCTCTGTACAAAGAATGCATGATCAGTTTTCTTTTTAAGACTAAAAAGAAAAAGAACTTATATAAAAATATGAGAAAGTGCTTATGTAACAATGCTGATTAAAACAAGGCAGGATTGATCTTGACTATGAGAAATAGCATGCACACACAAGACAGTAGTAAGATAAAGTAACATAAAGAGAGAAGTCTAGCCCGGGCTGGTATGACTCAGTTGGTTGGGCGTTGTCCTATGCACCGATAAGTTGCCAATTCGATATCCTGTCGGGGCACATGTGTGGGTTGTGGGCTCGATCCCTGGTAGGGGGCGTGCAGGAGGCAGACGGCTGATGTTTTGCTCTCACATGGATGTTTCTCTCTCCCCCTCCTTCTCTAAAAATCAATTTTAAAATCTTAAAAAGAAAAGAGTCTAACCAACTTGTTGCAATGCCCATCAACCAACGTACAATTCCCCCTTGCTATACCGTCTGGCCCCAGAAGCGCCCCTCCCATTTACAGAGTCTCCACCTGAGTTCGGATTCAAGCTGCGCGAAATCGGAGTGGTGAGCTTGGATAGAAAGGGCTCCTACTGCCTGGGACTTACCTGGAGTTTTGCTACTTCCTTCCTGACCAGGAAGCTCACTTGGTCCCGGTCGCTCCTGGAGTAATAGAGGCGGCACCAGGAGGGCTTCCCGTCCCTGCCCGCGCGGCCAGACTCTTGGTAGTACCCAGCCATAGACTTGGCGATATTCCAGTGGGCGACAAATCTGCAGGACCCAAAGGGCAAGCGGCATGAGGCGAGGCAGGAGACCGAGGGAGGAGTGGTTCTGAGCAGGTGGAGCAGGGCGTGCCACTGAGCAGGGCTGGGTGGGCGAGCAGGCAGAGTGGACCGCAGGGTGAGGTGTGGCTGGTACAGCAAGACGGTGTGTGCAGAAGAGCTCCGTAAGCCGTGCACTGACCGCTGCTGGGGTTATCCAGAACCCAGCGCTTCGGTCTGCAGCCCAAACGTCTCCCCCAGGCCAGACCCAACGGCCGCCAGCGGGGCCGCGGAGGCCGGCCGTCCGTCTCCTCCGGCCCGTCAGCCGGCAGTAACCAGCGGGTGGGAAAAGCACTCTCCCTCCGGCTTCCCGCGGGGAGCAGGTTAGGATGGTTCCTTCCACCTCCCACAGGGCCCGCTGGCGCTAGGAGGAACGCAGGGACCTGGTCCTCCTGGCAGCCCACCCGAGCCGGGCCCTGACCAGAGCTCACCTGACGTTGGCTTTGTCCACTCCCATCCCGAAGCTGATGGTGGCAACGATGACGGGGACCTTCTCCTCCATCCACTCGTTCTGCACCTGCGTCCTTCCGGAGGCCTTCAGCCCTACGAGGGGGGGAGGGGAGAAGGGAGCTCGCATTTCCCCTGGGTTCTCTTGGGGTCTGCCTTGGGTTTGACACTGTGCACACCCTGAATTCATTACTTTCCTGCACTTAGCCTCTCTGAGCCTGAGCTAATACACATAAAGGCCCCGGCTGTGTTCTCAGTGAAGGTTAGAGCCGAGGTTCAAACCCAGGTCCGCTGGCCTCCAGAGCCGGTGCTCTTTCCACACCGCCAGCAGCTGGGCCGTACCCACTGCTCCCCGCTGCTGGGCACAGGATGAGAGAGAGCGTTCAGAGTCCCAGTCTCATTTTAGACCCCGTTCTTGGCCAGACACCTTCTTGTGGACTTAAGGGAACCACTTTAGCTTTGCCCGGGAAGCGAGGACTGACGTCAGACCATCTGATTTCTCAGGGGCCCCGGGAACAAGAAATGCGCCAAGAGGCCTGAGAGTGGAGGGACCACGTGGCCCAGGCGGCCCTCACCTGCGTGGTAGGCCTTGGCACTCAACCCCCTGGAACTGAGCTCTATCGCCAGCTGCTCACAAGCCTCTCTGGTCCTGCAGTAGACGATGCCGCAGCCGGACAGCACCTGAAGGCGGAGACAGGACACGGGAAGGAAACCAGCGCTGGGAAAGCGAGCCATCAGCCCATCGTCCTGCGGCCTCCGTAGCAGGAGCTCTGCACAGTCTCCCATCAGCCCCAGTCTCCCTGAGGCAGGCCACCCAGCAGGGCTCTGCCCCTCACAGAGCAGGACCGAAGTGGCTCAGCCCTCCCGGGGCCTGGCCAACCAAACTCCTCTGCTCCTCCCTCAAACCCAGACCAGGTCTGCAGAGGCCACAGCCAGAGGATTTACGCCCAGTGAGGGGACAAGGCCAGGAAGCCAGAGGGACGAGTCTGTGCTTTAAGCAGCTACAGCTCGTCTGGGCTAAGAAAGCCAGGAAAAGCCAAGGTCTTAGACAAGCAATCCCAGCTCTGTGCTCCCAGCTCTGTGTTCCCCAGCTCTGTGCTCCCCCGCTCTGTGCTCCCAGCTCTGTGCTCCCCAGCTCTGTGCTCCCAGCTCTGTGCTCCCAGCTCTGTATTCTCCAGCTCTGTGCTCCCCAGCTCTGTGCTCCCAGCTCGGTGCCCTCACCCCTTTCCCAGCCTTCTGGCCGAGCGCCTTCAGGCAGAAGTCCCGCAGGCTCCCGTAGGGATCGGAAAGCAGCTCCTTGAACTGCACGTCATAGAAGAGATTGGCCCGGAAGCAGGGGGTCTTGAAGGCAGCAACCGGCTGCTTGAGGTGCAGAGCCGCAAACACATCCTCCCGGACCTGCGGGGTGGCCGTGGCGGTCAGCGCCACACACGGGGCATGTGCCAGGCGGGAGCGCAGGGCACCCAGGCGCAAGTAGTCGGGGCGGAAGTCGTGTCCCCACTGGGAAACACAATGAGCTTCATCCACCACCAGGTAGGAGAGCAGGTGGCGGGACACCAGCGAGTTCAGGGTGGGCTGGAAGGAGGCGGAGGCCGCCATCTCCGGCGTGATGTACAGGAGCTTGGTCCGGGGCTTCTCCTGCTCCAGGTCGGACAGCAGCTCCTGCTTCTCCTGCGCCGAGAGCTTGGAGTTCAGGGACCTCACTCGCACCTTCAGGGCCAGCAGGTGGTCCACCTGGTCCTGAGGGCAGAAGGGGAAACGCACTGAGCGAAGTCAACGAGCCCTCAGCATCTCAGGGCTATTTCCCAGTCATCCAGCGCCCTCTTCCCACCCTCCAATGCGTCCTTTCTCTGCCTGCAAGGAGGACTGAAGGGGACATGGCTCTCTGGAGCCAGACAGACCTAGATTATTTTTAAATATATTTTCATTGATTTCAGAGAAGGAAGAGAGAGAGAAACATCAATGATGAAAGAGAATCATTGACTGCCTGCCTCCTGCAAGCCCCCTATGAGAAACTGAGTCCACAACCCGGGCTTGTGCCCTGACAGGGAATCAACCATTGACCTCCTGATTCATAGGTTGACTCTCAACCACTGAGCCATACCGGCCGGGCAGACAGACCTGGATTCAATCCTTGCTCACTTACCTGCCACATGCTTTAGGGCTGGTTCTTAAGCTTAGCCTGTCCATTTCCTCTCTCTCTCTCCCTCTCTCTCTCTCTCTCTCTCTCTCTCTCTCTCTCTCTTTCTCTCCCTCCCTCCTATAAAATAGTGACCCCTAATAGGATTGTCGTGAGAATGAAACCTTCTGTCTCAAAGGTGTGATGAATGCACATAAAGCCCCAGCAACCACCCATTAAGCACTCTTATCGTTCTTTCCTGTCTCTTTCTTCACAGTTGATAGCTCTTAACCACTAGTACACGGCTACACTTCCTCATTTCTGATTCTGGCCGAGAGCAGGTGTTAACAACATCCCAATCGGCCCCTCACCGTTTTTCTATCCTAGGTGCACCCTTGCCAGAACAAAGCAGGACACCAGAGATCGGCGCCCCCCACCCCCACCCGACCGCATCAATTAGCACTCTACCCATCTGCAAGCGTGTGCACGACAGTTCCATGTCCGTCTGGACAAAAAGTAACACATGAAGGTAAGAGACCACGCAGTACTACGCACTAGTGGAGAAGCCCACATATGGGCAATTTAGAAACGCAGTAGAGAGGGGGATAAGCAAATCAAAGAATGTAAGCGGCAAAAGACCAAAGAAAGCAGAAGTGAAATTTCCAGCGATTTAAACAACCTTCATGGCCCTAAGCCTCACCTGAATCAGTGCAATGAGGGGAGAGATGACCACGGTGATGCCTCTGGCCAGCAGAGCAGGCAGCTGATAGCAGAGGGACTTACCTGCCCCCGTGGGCATGCACACGAAAACATCCTTGTCTCCTGAAAAGACACAAGAAGACAGCGTCTCAGTGCTTCCTGCCTTGTATCTCTCCTTCATCGAGGCTATTGGAAATTAAGCGAGAGTGTAGGAAAAGCCCTAGCGGGGGTAGGGAGTGGGAGGGGGGCGGGGCGGGAGGGTGTCTCAATATATTAATTCCCCTCCCATCCTTTCTATGAAAAGGGACACAGGGACATTTGGAAAAGCACACAAACCATTTCTGGTCATGGCAGTAACAACTACAATGGTAAGAAGTCTGAGTCTGCTAGGATGTAGAAGATTGAACTAAGTAGCCACAAAAGCTGATGCTTCTGCATGAGTGTGGGTATCTGTGTAGACATGGAAGCAACATCACTCAGATGTCTTGTTTATAAACATCACAGTGCAGTTAACAGTACACAGCTGCTCCCCTCTTGACAACCTCCATTTGTCCACAAATCTCCAAGCTGATAATAATTATGAATCCTTCCCTAGTTGGGACCCAGGCCACTCAGTCTTTAACAAAGGGATGACCTAGGTCAGCGACTGGCTGAGGCCTTTGCGGCCACTCCCACACAAACCAATAGGCATCGATGACCTGTTTTCAAAGACAGTCTGTAGCTCTGCCTATGCAATGTAAGAAACAGAACAGTTGGGTGGCTCTGCCCGTAAAACTGCAAGTGTGGGATCGATCAGATTTCCAAAACCAATTATGGACCAAGGGTGGGAGGTGGGAGGGGTCAGGAGGGTGCTGGACGACAGTGCTATGGTAGAGCCGGGGTCCATGTAAGCCCAGGAAGTGTGGACTCATTACCTTTCACTACAGCCATGGTGGCACTCTCCTGTAACGGTGTCTTAAAGGAGTCAAACCCGAAGACCTTCTTCAGTGTGCTCCGGACTCGATGCTCAGGGTCAAAGGGAGAGGAACGGTGGTGGGTGGTCATCTTAGCGACAGACAGTAGCCAAAGGTTAAGGCAAAGGTGTGATCACAGGGTTGTGACAGAAACCCTGTTCTGTTTTTAAAATACTGCTTATTTTTTTCTCATTAGTATAAATTTGCTTGATTACTCAAGCAATATATAATTTTCAAGTAATACACCAATAATTAACATCTCCACTTTCACAGCAGTGAAAATAAAAACACTGAACTATAATATATCCCGGGCCACCGTATGCACAGAGAAGCTAGAAATCAGACGAGCAGAAACGCAAACGTCTTCTGAATCGTTTGGAGAAGGTGGAATTGTCTAAGATCCACCTTCTGCAGAAACCGGTTTGGCTCAGTGGATAGAGCGTCGGCCTGCAGACTGAAAGGTCCCGGGTTCGATTCAGGTCAAGGGCATGTACCTTGGTTGCGGACACATCCCCAGTAGGGGGTGTGCAAGGAGGCAGCTGATCAATGTTTCTCTCTCATCGATCTATCCCTCTCCCTTCCCCTCTGTAAAAAAACCAATAAAATATATTTTTAAAAAATAAGATCCACCCCCTGCTCCTTCTATAAGCATAGCCATGAGTCCCATTCTTTCCCCCGAGGACCGGATCCCTTCTTCCCAACTCCCAGGGTGAGAGCTCCTCCCCTTTCCGTCTCTGAGCCCCCACTCCGCTTCACCCCAGGATATCAGAGCTGGCCGCGGGCCGCCCTGGAGCGGAGGGCTCTCGTTCGGGGGGCGGCCGCCGCCTGCAGGCTCCGGAACTACTCCAACACCCCCATCGCCACCGCCAACTCTGAGAAGCCAACCAGCTGGACACCACAATCGGGTGTTTCCGTCGGGCGGTAATGACGTAGCGCGAGCGCTGGGTGAGGGGCGGGGCCCAGCTCAGAAACAGTCGTCCTGATTGGCTCCCGGCTTGGAACGCGCGCGGGGCCTTCTGGGATCCGGAAGAGGCCGCCTTTCGGCGCGGAAGTCGGCTCGCGGGAGTCGGTGCCTTGGGCCGCCCCGCGGCGCTGGGAGTAAGATGGCGGGGAAGAAGAGCGTCCTGTCTTCTCTGGCGGTTTACGCGGAAGACTCAGAGCCCGAGTCGGACAGCGAGGCCGGAGTGGAGACGGCGGGCAGCGCGGCTGGTGAGGCCCGAGGCGGGGAGGCGGGCGGGGGGAGGGGAGAAGCGGGCGTTCGCTCGGAACGCGGCTGTCCTTGCGGGGCGGGAGGGAAAGCCCTGGGCATTGTGCGCCAATATGGGGCCCCCGAACTCCCCACAGCGCGATCCGAACACTCTGCGGGTAAGAATGGGCCCTCTCCTTCCGCTGGTTCCATTCTGCTGAGACTCATTGAAAATCTCATCCCGCTAGGCAGAGGGATGGACAAAGGGTGGAGAGGGTCCAAGGCTGCGGAAACGCTACCCATTGTCTCCGAGCGTGTTTGGTGGAGAGAGAGAGGGATGAGTAACACGTAGGTGGAGGGGTTTTTTTGTTTTTTGTTTTTTTTTGTTTTTTTTACTTGAATAACTGATAAGTAGCAATGTGCCTTAGACGCATCTCGGAGCTTTTAAAACATATATCTGGTCTTCACTGCGAGATTCTGTAGATCTGGGGTAGGATCTGGGCTACAGAGAGGGGGATAAGCAAGGCCCCTCGCTGATTCCATTGTTTTGTGGGTTGTTAAGTGCCCTCCGTGATTTTGTTGCCCTGCTCAGGTTGAGAATCACCATGCTAGGAAGTGGGCACAGATTTACTTGGGAGCAGAGAGAGGCAATGAGTTCCCTAATCCGCTGGGCCTTGGTTTCCTCACCTGGAGAGAGAGGGGGTTGGACTAGGTCAGCTCCTCTCTGTTTTGTGTGGTCTTGGCCAGTCAGAAGGTTCTCGGTGGTTTCCCAGTCATTTGTATTGTTTGGGGGAGACGGGGTGTTTGTTTGTTTTGTCTTGAATGTAGAAAAAGATCGTTTCTCAGGTAGGATTGGGAACCCCTTGGAGTACCCCCTGTTCAAGGGGAGGACACACCAAAATGAGGACGACAGTCCTTGTCTTGTATGAGAAGATGAGTCCGCTGGTGCCTGTGACCCGAGGCAGACATCACTAGCGGCTGTCACACAACAGAGCCTGGGGCCTGAGGCCATTTAACATGAGACTTCGGTTCCTTTTTTACCTTAAGATATAATTCTAGTCAGTCACATCACCGAAAGGTTTTCTTGCATTCTCCCCCCTCCCCCCGCCCCCATCTGTTCATTTTTATTTTTTCCCTTTGTTTAAGAGGAGAAAGGCGGATTGGTATCAGATGCGTATGGAGAGGACGATTTTTCTCGCCTCGGGAATGATGAAGATGGCTATGAGGAAGAGGAGGAGGAGAACAGCAAACAATCGGTAAGTAGCTCTGTTCCCACATCCAGAGCCGCTCATGGCACCATTCCGCTTGTTAGAAACTTTCCGGACTGTTCCAGCAGCGTGCCATTTCACATCCCCTCTCCTCCCACTCTGTTTGGCGTCAATTAAGGAAACTGGGTTGGATATTGGCAGTTCTGTTTGAAAATCAAGTTTGTTTTCAACCTGGACCACTTTGCATTTATCTTTGAACTTAAAATTTGGGGGGGGAAATAGTGAGTTATTTTATTTGACCCAGATATCAGTGCGTGTTTTATGTTCGTTTTCCCTGTTTAGATAGTTTATTCCATTTGCAACAGTATAATCATTCTAATTGGTGCAATCAGCTCTGTATTATTTTTAATCTTGGTTGGGGCTCATTCAAATCTGTCCATGTATTCAAAAGATTAGGAAGGGAAGTTATTATTATTGTGTGTGTCTGATTTATTCCTTAACTTCCTTCTTGACATTTTACTTGGCACTTTTTATCGAAGTGCCCGGCTCCTGATCACCAATCTTGCCTGAAATTTAGTATGTGTGGCTAACAAAAGAGAACTTGTGACTTAACCAGAAAGACTTTAGATACACTATTGCATAAGCAACACGAGCCAGAATTTTATTTTTTTTTTTTTTTTTTTTTTTTTTTTTTTTTTTTTTTTTTTTTTTTTTTTAGAACATCTTAAATTTTTAATCCTTTCTTTACAGGTTACCTAAGACCACTTTTGATTAAGAAAACTGTAGAAAGTTAGTAACTGCCACAAGCAAACGCCAGGTGGTGGCCCGTGTCAATTTCCACAGAGTCCTGTTTTGCGGGGTGTCTGATACACTGCTCGGGGTCTCTGCTCACATTTGCTGGAATCAATCGTGGCAGATTTTAGTCCACAGGTCGCTTTTCCCCATATTTCTTTGTAAACTCTTCCGCATTCTTACAGAATTTTTTACGGTCCTTAGAGTATTCTTCAGCTAGGTCAGCCCGAAGCGGGTGCTCAGGCTGGGGGTCATTCACCAGTGCTATGAGAGACTGGATTACTTGGTCGGTTTTCGTTGCTGGCTTCCAGTTTTCAGCACTAATTACTGGCAGACAGACCTGTCCCTTTTCATCGATGTTGGGGTGATAGATCTTTGTTTTAAATGTGATCTTCGGTGGTTTGAATGGGTATTCTGCTGGAAAGTTGATTTCGATTCTGAAGGCCCCCTTATCATATGGAGGGTTGTCAGGAACAATAAGCCCTTGCCAAGTCAATAAATTAGCTTCATCAACCTGGATGTTACGGAAGTTTTTCATTCCACATTTGCGGATTTCTTCAAGCTCCTTCATCAGCCTCCTGCTGGCCGCCATCTTGGATCTGGTGCTGCTCACGAGCCAGAATTTTAAAGTTTGGGGGGAAATGAGGACTCCGCTGGTGCTTGGCACAAAAACATCCCAAGTTGAATGTGGATATTTGACAACAGCTTTAATTGAAACATTCATTGTACTTTTATCATGTGTTTGAAGTCTTTGCTACCCATTGAGATTTAAATGTTACCGCTAAAAATGCTTTCCAAGTTAAACAAAACTGTACTTTGTATTTTATGTTCTTTTGGGAGGTATTTTCATGCCCTTAGCCCCACCATCAATGCTAATAACTCAGAATGGACTGAAATGGTTAGAAAAGCTTTGCAAGTTATGTTCTTTCCCTGACTTTTCTTCTGTGCAAACGTTCTGGGTGTTTTCTTCCGTAAATCTGCATAGTGTGTTTTGAAGTGTAATTCCACATTTGCTTTGCTTAGGATATTCATCATATTTAAGCTTTATTTTATATTTCAGTAAAATCCTCTCATCAAATTCCAGTATAGACCTTCTAAAATGTGATTGTATTTGGCTGAGCCACATCTCTGATATTTGGCCTGATTGGACTCATTTTAAGGAGATTGCATTTAAAACCTTTGGCTCATTTAAAATGCCTTCCAGGACAGTGACATCTCAAACCCATCAGTATAGTTTATCCACGCCTCTCCGGTGATGTGTATGTTAACATCTGGACTGCTGTTTAATGTGGGGGTTAAAATGTAGCTCGATTGAAGAAAAAAAAGTTTCAAATGACACTTAAGCAGGGGTCCTCAAACTTTTTAAAGTGGGGGCCAGATCACAGTCCCTCAGAGAGCTGGAGGGCCAGACTATATGAACTACTAATTCCTACTGTAACACCTTGGCTGCGCTCACTGCCCAAAAAACCTGGCGGGCCGGATCAGACTCCTCTGCGGGCCGCATGTGGCCCACGGGCCGTAGTTTGAAGACCCCTGCTAAGTTTTTCCTCGTGGTAAGTTAAAGGGCCATACACTGGGGGGTTCTGGGTAGTGGCACTACCTGTGGTCTCCGTTCGCATTCAGGGGAATGGTGGGCCTGCTCTTGGAGGCCCGCGCGTGCGTTGGAGGACGGTGCTTTGTGTGGAGCAGGCCGTTTGGGTAAGGAGCAAGGCTGGAGAGAACTTGGCCGGAAGCAGGGCACACTCACTGGACCCAGAAAAGGCTGGGCCCTGCTCTGTAGTCATGCCTCTCCCGAGTCACTTGACGCCTGCCTTCCTAGTGTTCACGTCGGTGCAAACAAATGCTACTGGGTTGGACTGCCGGGGCACAGGTGCGTGGGGGTCACTCTGGCAGTGAGCGGTGTCATGGTCTGGGTCAGGTTATTTGTGTATGTGAAAAGCAAAGAAGGAGACAGCTGTGTTTCTGGTTTTAAGTGACGGCTGTTTCATTGGGAGCAGTACGACTTTATCCTGTGGGGCCTGGCCTTGCCTCCACTTTTCTGTTGGCGATTTTTCATCTCAGGCATTCTCATTCGTGTAGGCGATGGTCCTGCTGGAGTATCTGCTTTGAGCCCCTGGTCTTTCTCCCCCCTCCCACCCCCGCAGAACATCTCCTTCCGTTCTGGATCATATAGAGGGGAAGGGTCTTGGTGGGATGACCCAGGCTGAGTAAGTTTGCTCCAACCCCTAGTTGTGCATACGGGAACCCGCAGGCCCGCTCCTGTAAGCTTAATCCTCTAAATTCTTTGTCTTGTAGGAAGATGACGATTCAGAGACTGAAAAACCTGAGACTGATGACCCAAAGGTACTTGGTGTTGGCTGTGGTGGGTGGCTGGATGCGAATGAGGCATTTTAACATGTGGCTCAGTTCATGTGTCTGATCAAGGCCCGTCCCGCTGACACACTGCAACCACTTGTCAATGTTCTGGGCTGACATCGGTTGCATGCAGAAGCCTGGAGGCACTCTAAGGGAGTACGTCCTGGAGCGGCCTGGACCCTGGCCTTGTAGGGAGTGCCGGTCTCCAGCCTAGAGCGCCTGGAGCCTGTGAGCGCAGCAGCCTCCCTGTGCTCTGCGGCCAGGGGTGCTTTGTGGGTCTCCTCCCGCAGGGCGTTAGATGTGGGATCTGACTTCCCAGTGAGCCAGAGCAGCCCTCCTGGGCTCTCCTGTTTCCCTGTCTCCGGCTTTAATAAATGCGCTCTCAAATACTAAAAGCAAAAAAACAAAAGCCCAGCGGGAGGCCTGTAAGGTGATTTAGTGTAATTTAGGAAAGTTATACCCAGTTAGGATCTAAAGTAGCATATTTGAAAATACAGCATCATTTCCAAATTGGAACTGATTCTGTGATTGGATAGGACTGTGTGCAGGCACAGAAGTCCGCCCATGAAAGGCTGGGGATGCTGCAGAGAAGAAAACACTTCACCAGGAAGTGTTGGCATCAGCAGGAGAAAAAAGGCATCCTAGGTTCGCAGACGCAGGCTGCCTTCTGAGCTGGGAGGAGCCCGGGCCTGCTCGTCCAGCAGTCCTGGCAGGAGGGCAGGCTGTGGCCTGGAAGAAGGTACAGCTCCCTTGGGCTGGCAGAATGAAAGTGGTCAGCAGCATTCGTACTTGGCTTTCTGTCTTAGTTTTCGGGGTGTGTGGGTCTTTGGGCTCCCCAATAGGGACAGGAATTGTTACTCTATGCGTGGTCTCTGACAGGAGTCTTTTCTGTGCCCGATTTCCTTACAGGGCCCTGCCTTCCTCTCCAGCCTGCCATCAGCTCTTCTCCACTCAGACCCCTCTCAGCCCTCCCTCTGTCCTGTCACATTTAAGCTTTACTTCAATTGATATTTAACTGTTTTTGTATGTTAAACCTTATTTTCAAACTAGCGGCCTGGTGCACAAATTTGTGCAAGGGGCTCCGCCCGCGCAGCCATGGCGGCCTGCCTCGGCCCTTGCAGTCAGCTTCATCTGGAAGCCCGTCCGGCTGTCCAGTTTAATTAGCATATTACACTTTTATTATAGATGTTTCTGCCTTAAGTATGTGACGTTTCTAACAACAGGATGTCCTTTATTTTGCTAACAAATGGTTTGATGTCTCATTTGTCTTTTCCACTAGATGGCACTCCTTCCTACTTTGGCTTTTAAAGATCTGCTTTTGATTTTTTGCTGTGGCAGCTCTCTCAGAACATTCTGGCTCCTTTACACAATTGAAAGTTAGGATCCCATAGAGCTTTTCTTCATTTTGGCTTTGTCTGTGACAATCTCTGAGCAGTTAAAACCGAGGAAAATGTTAAATATTCATTTTAAGATAACAAGCCTATTACATATTAACATAAATAACATTCTTATGAAAAATTACTATTTCCGAAATTTAAAAAAAAGTTAGTACAAAGAGAGGAACCGTTTGACCGTGTTACAGGTTTCCTTGGTGTCTAAAGTCCAGCTTAGGGACAGCGAGGCTCTCCTAACTGCTGCACTCAGCCCGGGTGTGGGTTGAAGTTTGAAGAAGCCGTCTTCGCATAGCCAGGCCATTGGAAAGAGAAGCATTTTAATAGATACTCGGGGACTTGTGGGTTTTCTCCTCTGATACTTGATCAAAGCTCAGCAAGCGGGAGTTTTCTAAAGTTAACTGGTTGCCGTGTGGAACGGGAAGCCCTGGCGGTGAACTTTTATGCTCGGCTACACTGAAGCACGGTCTCTCTCGCGCTTGGACCGGCCCTTTTCGCCAGGCACCGTCCCAATCACCGGGCGCTAGCCATTTGGAAAGGGGTTCTCTGCGTTACGCACATGTCCTCGGTGCTGACATTTGCTTCTATAGTAACCCCCAATCGTATGTGACAGTGACATCACTGACCCACAGACAGGCCAGCGAGCGGCGGGAGCCGCTTGCTCACAGCGGGGAGCACACACTCCCCAGCTTCCAGCTTTGCCGGAGAGCTGGGATGTTACACTCTCAGCTCTCCTCGAAGTGACAGGCTCTGTGTTTTAGGAAATGGCGGCCAAACTCCCGCATCCAAGTGACCATAGTCTGTCAGTCGTTCTTTCAGGTAAATGGTGTTCTGGGAAAGAAGCCGCTAGGTCAGCTCGGAACCCACATAGCCGCACGGTGCTCTCCTCGATGTCCAAGTTCATGCTCACCTCTCGTCTCCATACAAAACGCTAACAAAACAAAACAACCCTGCACCGAGCGCCAAGGACATGCGGAAGTGAAATGGGCTTTTTTTTTTTAACTGAGAGTATGGCTCCTGCTAGAATTCGGTGCTGCTGCCTTGGTTTGTTCTAAAGGGCCAACAAGTTGACCCACCATTGCTCCTGTAAATGTCACCACGGTGAAACAGGTAAATGTCTTCATGTTATGAAAATCATTTCGACCTTGCTGACCTCCAGGGGTCCACAGATCAGCTTTGAGAATCACTGTTCTTCAGAAGCAAAGCTCTCGGGTGGGTAACATTACATAACGGTGGTGACTGCATTCATTGCTCTGCATGTGTCCTTATGGGGCCTTGCGCTGCCCGGGGCAGCAGAGCGCCCAGAGGAAGAGGAAACGGCCCGGGTGTGGGGAGAAGCCAAAGCCCTGGGTTAGAGACCTGGTTTGAACTCCAGCTGTCCTTGGGGAAGTCCCCTCACCTCAGTGTTCCTCATCTGCAAAATGGGCATCCTGATAAATGGGCCTCGTTTGTCTTAAAGGCTGAACTGAGTAAAATGTAAATGAGCACTTAGCTCCGTAGTGTCCGGCGTGTCTGCGCTCAGCAGCGTTAGGTACAACGACCAGTGCTCCTCTGCTCCCTCCCCAGGTGGTCACTCGTGTCGTTGAGGCGTTTTTTGGAATATTGAATTCCGCATTTAAACTGGAGCACACTCAGAGGAGAGAAAGCTTCAAGGTGAGGGGACGTAACCACATCGAGTGCGGACGAGTGAAGGAGCGGGGAGGGGGGAGACGGGGAGAGCTGGTCGCTCTGTCTGCTGTTCGGTGCCCGGTAAGGGAAGGGGGGCGGCCATGGAGCGGAGCCGGGAACGTCCCGTTACCTCTGGCCAAAAGTGGGCGAGCTGCTGCCGGAGGGAGTGAGCTCCCTGCTCCTGGGCCTCTCTGACACGGTGGAAGAGACCTTTGTCCACCGTGTCCTAAGAAACGTGGGGCTGGGGCTGGACGGAACCCCCAGGGGGCTTCCTGGAGAAAGACCTGGGCATTATGAGTGTTCCCTGACCTCATTCTTCCCACTCCGATGTTTGGGGTTACCATTGAGTCCAAAGTCCACGTTTGTGTAAGAAATGACAACTCCAGGCCAGCTCTGGGGAGCCTCTGGTCCTGGCCCCCAGCCTGGGTGTCGGATGCTGGGTGGCGCTGGGTTCCTGAGTTGGCCTGAACTAGAGAAAAGGAGGCTGGAGAAGGTGGCCGAGCGTTCCCCGGAAGCAGCATGCTGGGGCACCTCGGGCTACCATGTCTCCTCTCACTTCAATTTTCTGGTCTTGCCTCTTCAGTAAGCAGCCGGCTCCGATGTTCTGATTACTGAACAGAAGGTGGCGCTGCTGTCCCAGAAAAAGCCAGCCAAGCCGAGGAGGCCTGGTCCAGCTCCTCGCCTCAGGGGCAGGGTGCCTGCTGGCTTAAGTGTTTCCTGCATCTGTTTGCTCTTGGCACACCAGCTTCCCGTTTCACACTCTCCTTTGTCCGGCTTTACCTCGGTTGCCCTGGGACATTTCCCCTTGTTTATTTTTTCCCCTGCGCACAATTCCTGTGGATGAAGGTATTTCCACTCACTCCTGCCTTTGACACACCCTTCCTTTGGAAGCAAACACGGGCATCAAGGGCCCGGCTCAAGATAGCTGGAGGGCCTGGCCAGCTACCTGGGAGGCCGGCCTCGCTGTGTGGGGCGGGCTCGCGGCTCCCCGGGGTGCTGTGTCCAGGCTGCGACCCAGGGAAGGAATCCTGGCCCAAGGAGCTAACATCTGTCAAAACAAAACTGTCTCGGGTCAAGGAGGTGGCACATGCTGTGAGAACAATGGTTCCAGCATGTTTTAAAAGGCGTGTGTGATCCCAGTTAAAAGAAAACATTTAAAAAGCCCTTTGGGCCGAGACCGGTTTGGCTCAATGGATAGAGCGTCAGCTTGGGGACTGAGGGGTCCTGGGTTCGATTCCGGTCAAGGGCATGTACCTGGGTTGCGGGCATATCCCCAGTAGGGGGTGTGCAAGAGGCAGCTGATCGGTGACTCTCATCGATGTTTCTAACTCTGTCTCTCCCTTCCTCTCTGTACAAAATCAATAAAATATATATATATATTTTTTTAAAAAGTCCTTTGGGCCCAAAAGTCACGCAGAAATGTGGAGCAGAGCGTGGAGCCAGTCTGGTGAACTTAGTCGGGAGGCCTGGGTCAGGTGGGGCAGCCTCCCTGCGGCGCGGACCACAGGCCCACGGCGGAACCTGCGCCCACTGCCTGTGGGGCCAGGCTCTGGCCCCTTTGCCAGCTGACAGCGGCAGCGGCTCGGGAAGATGAGTGGCCGTGCTTTGAACAGTCTGACCTCAGCCATCTGCTGTGGATGTGAGACAATGGGCCGTGTGCTATCAGATGTAGGAAACTTGTACAGCGCAGTTGTCAGCATTTCTTAGCTTTCGGCCAAAGGGAACCCAATCTCCCGCCCTCATCCTGCTGGTCAGAAGTTGCCACATTTCTCAGTTCCCGGCACAGGACTCCTAGACCAAAAACCCCTAAATTCTGTTCCGGTAACTGGTTCCAGCAGTCAGCATTACTGTCCACGCAACTCAGGAGCCGCTTGGAAAAATAATGCGCACATGTGTGCACAGCCTGACAGATGCCGAGTAACTCTGTTCCCCTTGACCTTGTTTAAAGTCACTGTGCTTCTGTGAGTTTGCTGGGGTGCCTCGGGGGGCGGTTTGGGAACGGTATTGGCAGTTTGTGTTAGAGTTCTATGGTGGCGGTGCCTGTGGAGTTCTCACCCTGCCCAGCAGGCCTGGCCAGCCAGGCGATGGCCTCTGCCTCAGCGGCCGGACGATCTGAACTTCCCGTGAGGTCCGGTGCTTCGGTTGCCGTGTTGTTGTTAGTGGACTCCGAGTCTAGATGAAGGGTTTGCATTGGCAGAGCTGACCCTGCAGTATTTTAAAGTATCAGAACCCAAGATCTGGAACTGGAGAACTGCCCCAGGAGCTTGTCTCCAGGAATCTGCTGTTGATTTACTGATTTTCGGAAGAGCTTTCAGGAGCCTGCCAGCAGTTGCGACATGTCAGGTGGAAATCTTACATCTCTGTTGACTGGGTCAGGAAAGAGGCCGCACACAAGGGCCAGCTTCTGCAGGGTCTCTGAGCAGGTGTGGGCTGTGTGCGCTGCTCGCTGCTCGCTCAACTGCAGGAGCCGACAGCAGAAAGGGAGACGCCGAGGCTTCAGATACTCAGCTTGGGGTTCTGTTCAGCCAGAGGGACGCTCTGGGGGGCACGTTGCGTGGCGTGGCTGGAAGCCGAGTCCCTTTCCAGCCTTTGGAAATGGCTGTGTGCGCCTCTGCGTGGGAGCTGCTGGGGGGCCCTCACTGGGGGGTTGGGGGGGGTTACTGACAGCTGTTGTACAGGATGTGACAGCAAAGGTGGTCTGTCAGAACTTCCTCTTGGACTTTTCCCTAGAGGTCTTTGACTTGGAAAGGGTTAGATGGCCCTTTTTTTCTGGAGGTTAACCTCGGGTTTGTTTTGTTTTGTTGAAATGCCCTTAATGGGAGAACGGCCCTCTCTGGCGGGGAGGGAGGGAGGGGACAGCGGCCGAGCAGCGGTCAGTGGGGTGACAGATGGTCCCAGGCAGACCCCCCTCAATCCTGGTTTGTTTTTATATCACGCATATTTTATTGTCAAATAATTCTTATAGCAAGATTAACTATTTACAAAAGTCAGAAAAGTCCTCATTCCACAGTCCTCACATCCTTCTGTTGGCCGAACAGCAAGTGTATTTTCCATCCAGTTTTGTTCCATTTGTATTTTAAACCTCTTCAGTGTTGCTGCAGCCTGGGTAATTTAACATAAGGACAGGAATGAACAATTGAAAACAAAACACTTAAGAACTGTGTGATATGTGAGCAATAAAACTGCCCAGAAAAAAAAATTATTTGAATTTTTTAAATACTTCCACGGGGGAAAGTATTTAAAAGATTAAGGTGTGCCCTGACCTGTTTGGCTCGGTGGATAGAGCATCAGCCTGCGGATTAAAGGGTCCCAGGTTCAATTCCGGTTAAGGGCATGTACCTTGGTTGCGGGCACATTCTCAGAGGGAGGTGTGCAAGAGGCAGCTGATCGATGTTTCTAGCTCTCTATCCTCCCTCTCTGTAAAAAATCAATAAAATATATATATATAAAAAAAAAGATTACGGTGCAATCTACCAACTCTTGTTCTAATACTGATTCCAATCATCAGCAGCACAGTCTCCCACATCCATTTCTTCCCTCCTGTCTTCACCAGCTTGGCTAAAGTCCAGAATTCGTACGCTGGAGGAGAGCCTGTGAGTGTGCTGTTGTGGCTGTTATTGACTAAAACCCTGTGGGCCGTGTCTTCCCAGTGAGGCTCTTAGACAGGAAGCGTGCCCTGCTCTTGACGTGGGTCAGAAGAAATAGCTCCTTTAAAGCTGGAGTTCATTGGACGTCCCCCGATGGTTCTCCCGGTCAGGGAGGAAGGCTCAGTAGAAGTTGGGGTTGGGTAGCATTCTTTCTGTACGCCCCCCGGAAGTCTCTAAGCTCAGGACACGGGTGGCGGCACCCACTGTTTATACCATTAAGCCTTGTGGGCCAGCCCTTCCATTCAAGTCAACTCAGACATTACTCATTGGGGCATCATAGAATCTTGAGCTGTTTCGCCTGATCCTTAGAATTAAAGGTAATAAATTTGGCCCCGGCCTGTGTGGCTCAGTTGGTTGTGCGTCAGTCTGTGCACCGAAGGGTTGATGATTCACCTGGTCAGGACAAATGCCTGGATTGTGGGCTTGTCCCTAGCAGGGGGTATGCAGGAGACAGCTGATTGAGGTTTCCCTCTCACATCAGTGTTTCTTTCCCTCTTCCTCTCTCTCTCTCTCTCTCTCTAAAAATCAGTTTTAAAAAGCTGTTTTGTAAAAAGATAATAACGGGCTGACTTCCCCTTTGCTCGGTGGCGGCTGTGGCATCTTCTGAAGGCCTTTCCCTCCTCCGTCTGGGCTGTTGGCTTCCCCAACGGGTGAGCCAAGGGCTTCACAGAAACTCATTCTTTGCAGCCTCCTGGTCCAGAGGGAGGAGGTGAGACCCGGAAGGTGGTGTCCCTGGGCTTGGGAGATGGACAAAGGGGTCTGGATTTTGGCACGTCCTTTACTGCTCATTGCACTAGGCCTCCGTGTCTTACTCAGCTGTGAAACGGACACAGTGAGGTCTGCCTCGTTGAGTTTAGGTGCTGGTTATTAACACTTGCCGTGTGACTCACCTAGGGCCGGAAAAGGAAGTGGCCCTTGACCTGCTGGATTGGGAGCCATCCGATCTGAACTTCTCGCTGGAAGTTGCCATGCGGCCTTTGAACTGTTGAGGCGCGTGCCAAGCCCGCTTAGCCTGTGGCGTTTCCTTTCTCACCAAAGCCAATGGCCTTCTTCAGACTCACCTTTAACAAGGCCAGGGTTGCCTTGCAGAAGTGGGTGACATGGCATTTCTGTGCTGGGCGGACTTGGCCATCCCCGCTCGGCTCTGCCGGGGCGTCTGGGTGCTGAGCTGAGCTGAGCAGCCGACAGCACAGAGGTGGGAGTCGTTCTTTGTCGTTCAGGCTGAAGAAATCCAAGCGAGGTCCTTCGTCTTGCCATCTTCCAAAGGAGGCCTGGTGGCATCTTAAGCTGAGCACTGCTGGTAGACACCTTCATCACTCGAAGTTGTTGCATGCAAAGGGGACGAATGACCCTTGTTCTCCCTCTGACACCCCCTCCACACACACCCCCTCTGCTCCCTCGCAGCCAGCAGGGCCTTCTTGATTGCACTTGTTCCAGGTCATCTGGAACTCAGATTCCCCAAAGCCACACCCGCTCCTGCATGGGCTGGCCCTGTAGCCAGGAGGAGCCGCAGCCCGCCCCCTCGCCCTGCAAGCCCCAGCACAGTTCCTCCCTGCGGGCCCAGATGCCACAGATTGCTAACCGAGGTGTGGCCACTCCTCCCTCCCAGTCTGGGATCTATCTTTTTGGGAATGTATGATGCCGAAAGCAAGCTGTCTGTCCTAAGGGGTCCTCTTCCCTCTTTGTTCTGTGTTTCTCATTTTTTGTTTTGTTTTGGAATATTTTTATTTATGTTTACTTTCTTAGAAGTGTTATTAATTGATAGGTATGTTTTATGATTGCTGCTCAGATGAGGTCATGGAGATTTAAAAGGAACAAAACAATATTATTTGATGCCTAAGTTATCAGATGGGCAGCCCCCTCTCAGAAATGGAGTTATTACTTGGAAATTATAAGTGGATTGGTTGTCTGAAATTTGGAATATATTTTCTAATATAAACAACACCCTTTTTAAAAAGATTAGATGTCTGGCCAGTGTGGATCAGTTGGTTGAGCGTCATCCCATGCACCAAAAGGCCACCGGTTCAGTTCTCAGGCAGGGCACATCCCAGGTTGTGGGTTCAGTCCCCAGACGGTTTGCATGGGAGGCAGCCAGTGTTTCTCTTACACTGATGTTTCTATCTATCTATCTCTATCTCTATCTCTATCTCTATCTCTATCTCTGAGAAAGCAATAAAACCCTACTTGGTTCAGCTCAGTGGATAGAGTGTCAGCCTGTGGACTGAAGAGTTCTAGGCTTGATCCCCAGTGTGGGGCATGCAGGCGGCAGCCAATCAGTGATTCTCTCATCATTGATGTTTAGTTAAGGATATAAATCACAGGAGAGTCGGAGGGGTTTTGGGGAAGTATCCATAGTATTCTCTAACGGTTGGTCTGGTGTCGCGTTGGAAGGCAGGTGGCAAAGTCCCCCCTTCGGCACTGCTCCGCCCAGAGCTCTGCGCTCACGCCGAAGTCTGGCTGGTCCCGGGTCCGCGCTGTGCCGAGCGGTGCGGCTTCGTGGCAGCCGGATCGTTCAGGCGGAGAAAGAGACCGTTCCTCCCTCCTCCCTGCCTTTGCCTAGGCGAGACTGTTCCTCCCTCCTCTCTGCCTTTGCCTAGGCCACCAGGCGCTTCCAGAGCCGGCCTCGTTTGTTCTGGCAGGCGCCTAGTTAACCCTTTCCTGTAGAGACCTCCGCTGCCCGGGGAGCTGAGCCGTCCTGGCAGGACCCTGGCATTGGAGGCGGTCCATTGAATCCAGAGTGGCCCCACCGGCTTCCGCCCATTTTTCTGTAAGTCGAGTGTTTCCATCCCAGGCAGGCAGCAGGCCATGGCAGTGGCCCGCCCGGGCCCACAGGATACAACTGAAGGAAATGTGCTGGTGGCGGCCTTCTCCGGAGCAGCGCTGGTCTCGGGGACTTCCTCGGAGCCTTGGGGTTACTGACAGCTCTCCATCCTGGCTGCCAGGCTGCAGTAATTTTGTTCTGGGGCTTGGAGGCAAAGGTTCCAGAATTTCTGCTGTGTGTGTGTGTGTGTGTGTGTGTGTGTGTAAAATTGACTATATATGTGTATATATAATTGATTTCAGGGAGGAAGGGAGGAAGAGATAGAAACATCAATGATGAGAGAATCATCTAATCACTGATTAGATGCCTCCTGCACATACCCCCACTGGGGATCCAGCCCAAACGTGGGCATATGCCCTGACCGGGAACCCCGCTGACCTCCCTGGTTCATGAGTCAATTCTCAGCCACTGAGCCACAACAGCCAGGCCAGTTTCTGCTTTCTTGGCAACATGAGGTGACTCCCATCTCAGAAAGTGCCCTGGCTGTCATTGTGCTGCCTTTGCAGGCCCTCGGTCCTCTGAAGCAGCAGCAGTGTGGCCACACCTTCATGGTGGTTGTGAGAATTGAGTGCCTAGCATCGTGCCTGCAATCATCCCCTCGGCTGAGCTTGGTTTGTATTCCATCCCCAGTGTTTGCCCATTGCCTGGTCTGTAATAAATGCTCACTGATTACTTGTGGAGAAGATAAGTGAGTTAACTAGGTGATAATTCTGTCTTTGTTTTAGGATTAGGAATACCAGGCTTGATGTAGTTTTTCCAGCTCCGTGTTGATACCTCCCCCTTCCTTCTGCCAGTCTAGCCCCTTTATTAGTCCTCTTCTGCCGCCTCCCTTTCTGATGCAGAGTCCGCACCGTGAGAGTAGCAATGGACTTGAACAGTTCGGAGTCCGGGGAGGTCCGGGTTCTGCTCCGTAGCTGAAGCTGGCTGTGAAATCCTAAACTAGCCCGGCCCGTGTGGCTCAGTGGTTGAGCATTAGCCTTTATAAGCCAAGAAGCCGCAGATTCCCGGTCAGGGCACATTCCCAGGATTCAGGCTCACTCCCCAGTAGAAGTTGTACAAGAGGCAGTTGATCAGTGATTTTCTCTTATCGTTGATGTTTCTGTTTCTCTCTCTGTCCCTTCGTCCCTGAAATCAATTTTTAAAAAAGAAGATAATTTAGGAATAAAAAGAAACCCTAAACTGGACTGAAGAATATCTGACCACCAGCCGGCTAGAAAGGGCTGTGAGTGTGGATGTGTTTGAGTGAGTGCGTGTGCCTGTGGGGGGTGGGGGGGTCAATGTTCCAGCACCTGCTCTGGGCAGGGCCTGACTGGCTGGCTGCAGGTGCTGGGGACAGACAGACACCTGGTAAATCAGACATGAGTGCAGGGCGGGCATGTCCTCATTGGCTGGGGTGGGTGGGTAATGGAAGTCTGAGTGGGGCTTACGAGGAGGAGACAGAGGGGAGATGTTCCAGGGAGCGGCTTTGGGCGGGGGGGGGGGGGGGGGGGGGCAGCTAGCACCCTGCGGGAGGAGGAGGCCGAAGTGGCCGCAGGGAGTCCCCAGGGCCTGGGCCGCAGGAGGATGGCGGATGGGTTATGAGTAGGTGCTCTGCTCGTGAGGTGAGGTGTTCTGAGGACTTCCTTGGGCAGCCCTGGGTGTGAGCACAGGTTTGGAAGGCATTGTTTACCCATCGCCCTCTCCAGCCGCTCCTACTGGGGAGACTCCGATGACATCACCCAACAGAAAAACGTGCAGTCTGTGTCCTCCTCCCCCTGGCGGCGGGGCGGAGCGGGGCCGGGCTGCCCTCTGGGCCCAGCTTTCTCTGCCGGAGGCTCCCGAGGCCGAGGAGCTGGACATGGCACACCCAGTGGAGCTGCCTGAGGCTGGCTGCTCTGTCTAAGTTGGACCCTGGACCTCTGAGTGTGCTCTGTGCGGCAGGTTCCGGGAAGGACTGGTGAATCATGGCCGCAAATAACCCTCCGTCCCTCTGCTGGGCCTGCCCTGCGCCCATCCCGAGCTCGTCCTCGCAGCTCGCAGCCTGGCCCGCTTCATGGGGCGTGTCATCCCCGCCCGTCCTCCGCCTCAGCCTCAGTGGCCGCTGGACTTCGTGTTCTCTGCAGGGCGCCACGTCCAGGTCCTGTCCTGAGCATGAGGCCCCTGCTGGGGATATTGTTCTTACAAGTCTCAGACACGATTGGTTGAGAACCAAAGTCTAGCAAGTTCGAATCCCCGCTCTCCAGGGCCGGCCGGCCTCTTGTGCAGCATCACGCCTGTGGGCTCAGGCTCGGGAGCCTGGGGAGGCTGGCGGTGACAGATGAGGGGTCTGCCTCCGAGTGCTCTCACTCCTCGTCCTCTTGGCTGCTTAGGGGGCTGTGGGCTTTATTTGGTTTTCCTGGTGTCTGAGTTGGACTTGAACTACAGCTGAGGCTGTTCACCTGGGCTTCCTCCAGCAGCCGCGAGGTGAGTGCTTTGTTCTCACCTTCCTCGTGCCCTGGGGAGGCCTCGGCCCCCTGTGTCTGAGGGCGTGGCTGGTGGCCAGGTCTGTCCAGTCTCGGCCCCTCCCTCCCCGCTGGCGCAGACACGGGTTGGGATGGGTCTCCAGACTGAGCTCAGACTTTGACCAGCCGCAGTGTCTCCTGCGGGCCCGGAGGCGGATCCATCCAGTCGGCGGCCGTCCCCGCGTACAAGTCAGGACAGGTGTGTGTGCATTTCGAAATCCTGCCTTGGGCAAGAGGAAGAGGGAACAGTGGCTCCTTGTTGCCCTTGCCGGTACCCCTCACTGCCCCCTCCTGCCCGCGTGAGGGCGCAGACTCGCCCGGCCGGCGGCAGCCTTTGTCAGACCGGTTTCGTGAACTCCGACAGCGACAGTTGAAGAGCGTGAACTTCTATCTGTCGCTTAAACACTGTCGCATGTTTGTCCTGACACCAGGCTGGCTGCCCAGATCGCTATCGTGGGCGCTTGGTCCTTCCCTCACTGAATTCCTGGTGCGTGACTGGCCCTGCCTGGGAGGAGGCTGTCGCCTGTCTCATCTGCGTGTGGCCACCCTCACGCACCCAGTCCTGGCCTCCCCGGAGGCTGAAGCTGACCTCAGAGGCCGGTGTGCGTAGATGGTTCTGGAGCGCATAGTTTGGGTGTCTGACACCTGTCCTCACCGCTCTCTCCAGACACTCTGGCTCCTTCCTCGTCGCTCGAAGGCCTGGACCTGCTGGGTGCAGAGCGCCTGCCGATGGCTGCAGGGCGGGCTGTGGGGCACACTCAGGCCTTTCCTTCTCGGGCGCAGGCAGGGGTGGGGTAAGCAGCATTAGGGTCCAGAGAACTCGGGTTGCTGGTGTCCTTGTTCGGGGACACTAGTACGGTGACACATGCTGGGAAGAATTACCTTCTGAAACGGACCAGGTGTGGCCTCAGGCGCAGGTTCCCATCGATTGCCGCCTGTGACACAAACGGGGAATCCGCACAACCCGAGTTCGTGCGGAATCGTGGCTTCTCACCTGTGGGGGCTCATTTACACGTTTGGCCGACGCGGTTCTCCTAAGGAGGACGGTCTTCTCGCACTTGGCATTGGTCCACGCCCGCTGGCCGGCCTTTGCTTGGAGTGACCGTGGAGCTGGACTCCTGCGGAGAAGTTCCTGGGGACATGGGGCTGTGAGTTGGAGTCCAGAGCTCCAGGGGGCTCAGGGCACGCATCGTGTGTGTGTGTGTGTGTGTGTGTGTGTGCGCACGTGTTTGCACATGAACATTTTGTGAGGGTAAAACAAAGACTAGACTAGTTGGCACATTGAAACCAGCTGTTTTTATTTTGTGGGAGCGGAGTGATTAGTTGGGGGGAGGGGAGCCAAGCCGCAAACAGAAAGACGAAGCCGCCTCAGCTAAGCCAGCCCGGACCTTGTGAAATGCCGGGATTCCCGGCCCCCCGCCTCCCATGCTCTGATCGCAAACCCGCAGAAGCCGCGGGCGGCGCAGGGCCTCCACCTGCCCAGGGGCCTCCAGGGTAGACCTTTGAAGAGCACTCGTCTGGGACTGGCCTCCTGTGCCTCTGGAGTAGGCGCCTAGGATTCCCACGATTCCTCACGACAGCTGGCCTCCTCCTGGCTCTGCGGTGGGGCTTTGGGAAGAGCCCAGACAGCCTGGGAATGGAGCGGTCAGTACTCCTGGGACCGGCCGTGGCCAGGGAAGAGGTGGCTGTGCCCAGCTGATGTTTTCCCACAATGAGCCCCCAGAAGGCTGCCCCCATTAGTTACTGTCACGCTCTCAGCGTTTGTTGCCCCGGAGCCCTCCACAAAGGGGCTGTTGTGGGGCCCTGCAGGCTGGCACTGCCCGCGGAGCAGTGATGGATGACCAGCCTGGGTTTGGCATGGCAGGCCGGCTTCCTCTTTGCCCACCTGATTGGCGGGGTGAGAGGCGGAGAAGCAGGTTGCTAAGCAGCCTGGCCGGACCCGGTGCCGGTCCGGTGGCAGCCGCAGTGTTCAGGAGAGTGGGCGGTTTGGGCCCGCCCCACACTCAGGAGGGACTTCGGGGGGAAGGGGCTGGGGTCTCCTCTGGCCTCAGCGTGGGACCAGGCGGGGGCGGTGAGGCGGCCTTCCCGCACCCCACTTTCTGGCACGGTGTCTCGGTGTGAGGTCTCCTCGTGAGCGGAGTGCAGAGCTCTGCCGCAGCTTCCACGTGCGGCCGTGCCTGGAGCCCTCGCTGCCTCTCCCCTCCCCACCGACCAGAGCGAAAGGACAGGGGGTCCAGCCATTCCGGGAGCCCGGCTGCTGCCCCTGTGGCGGGCAGTGGCACTCGAGGCCCCCGGTCTGACGGTGTTCAAGGGGCTGAGTTTCCCCAGAAATGGAGAGGCGGGTCCCTGCCGGGTACATGTGGACAGCGCAGCCAGGGAGGGCCCCTCCCCGGGCTTGTGACAGGCTGGCCCTCTTGGCCCGGTAGACCGGGGAGGGAAGCTGTGGCCCAGCGGGAAGGCACAGCCAGGCTGGCAGACCTGCTCAGACCTCCGCTCTTAGGGTCTGCGCACGCCCACAACCGAGGGCCGTGGAAGTGGGTGTCAGGCAGCAGTTTGCATGAAGGTCAGAGAGCTTTTCTTCGCGGGAATAAAAGCCGGCGGGAAAGAGCCGGGGGAGCGCTCTGTGGTTGTCACTGATCAGAGGCCGTCCACGCCCGCTCCGGGTTCCGGGGGCTGCCTGCTCCGGGTTCCAGGGGCTGCCCGCTCTGGGTTCCAGGGGCTGCCTGCTGTGACGAATCTCTCCTTAAACTAAAAGTTAAAAGGATCTCTTCGGAGTAGCTAGTCTTATGTATTCAGTGTTGGTATTTCATGTTATAAGTAGCCCCCCTCTTGCTTCCTCAGTGCCAGGTTGGAGGGCAGTGTTCGGGTGACTGGCCAGGGGCGGCATCGGGAGGGTCCCGGTGTGCGGGGACACTGGCTGGCATTGGTCCTCCGTCATGGCGGTATTGGTGCCTGCTGGAGGCCGTGAGGAGGGGCTGAAGCAGGCGACGGGGGCATCCCAGCTGCTCTGATGGAGGAAGAAGGGGGTCAGGGATCCCCAAAGCCCCTCCCCCCGCATCGCTCACTCTTAGGATGCCTTCACCTTTTTTCCTTCCTCCATATCCTGAGTGGTCTCTGCGTAAAGCAGCGTGGGGCAGGAGCCAGGCTTACTCCTGTGTCTGTTTGTCTTTGCAGGATAACCCGGAAGTAGAAAAGCGGGACCCGCAGGAATTAGTTGGTAAGTTCCCAGGCAGCTCAGGGCATGTTTCTGAGCCTTGCCGGGGCCTGCGGGCACGGCCCTCTGCTATGATCCTGGTCTCTCCTCTCTCTCAGGGCCTTTGGCATTTCCTACATGCCCGGGTAAGACCCAGAACAATTCTTCTTTGGAAATCACAGTCACGTGTGTTTCACTGGCTCTGGTCAGTTGCCAGTGCTGTAGGGGGGGCGCGGGGCCCCATTCAGCCCGGAGCTCGTTCCCCTGTTGCCCTGGGCCCGTCCTCTGTCCTGTACCCCCTTCTCGCCCTCTGCTGGCACATTCATGTGCTCAGGGAGCAGACACGTGGCCTCTGCTGGCACTTGGCTCCGTCCCCAGGGGAGAGCATGCCCCCCAGGCCTGGAGTTCGGGAGCCTTTGTGACTGGAGGACAGGGCGTTCCATTTCTGGGAAATGGCATTGCGGTCTGTTAAACTCCAGCCCCCTAATCCTTTTGCAAACCCCTCAGCTCCTTCGGCGTGGCCTGGACTGCGTACCTGCTCTCCCACAGCCCGGCCAGCCTCACCGGGGGCTGGACGCTCCTCCCCGTGGCGGCCCCTCTCTGCCTGCTGACTCGCACACAGCTGGACGCACTGCTTCCGGCCACCCTCCCTCTGTCCTTCCCCCGACAGGGCCCTTCACCGGGGCGGGAGGTGAGGACCCATTCTGGTTTCCTCCTGGCAGAACTGAACGTCATTCCTGTTTGTCTTCTGAGGAAGGATTGGGTAGGAACGTGACCACTCTGAGTGGCCCTTAATTCCCGAGTTCTCTGATGGAGTGTGAGTCCTTCAAGTCCTGTGACAGTCACACCTTCCTAAGGCCTTAGGGTTTGCTCTGTAGAAAATGGCGCAGTAGGGGCCCTGGCTGGCTTTGTGGCAGAGGAAAAGCAGCCCCTGCCAGGATGCCCGTGGCTCCCCGCGTGGCTGGAGCCCCTCCTGCGCCCCATCGTCTTTGCTTGTTACCAAGAAACGAGGGGGGTGGGCGGAGGGGTCAGAGAGCAGCCCAGCCAGGAGCCCGGGGCCACAGTGTCCTCCAGTGGAATGTGTGTGGGCGTCAGCCGTGTCCGCACCAACTTCCACTTCTCTCTCCTCGCCACTTTGAGAAAATAGCTGTACCGAGGTGTGACTTACCCAAGGAAGAGTCACCGGGTTAAGGTGCCCTCTGGTGCATTTCAAATGGTGCTGCCCACGGACGTGGTACAGAGCCCTCTGGATCCAGAATGTCTGCTCGGCCCTCCCTCGGCCCAGGCCAGCAGAGGCCTTTCTTCCCGGCGGCTTTCCTCGTTGGGAAGGTCACGGTCAGGCTTCTCAGCCTCGCACTGTCCACGCTTGGGGGCTGGATAACCTGCTGTGGGGCCTGGCCTGTGCATCGGGCCGTGTGTGAGCATCACTGGTCTCTGGACTGGATTCCATAGAACTGCCCCTCCGCCCCCGTGTGAACATCAGAAATGTTTCCAGACGGTGCCAGGCGTTCCCTTGTTTCTGATTGTTTTGTTGTCTGCACCATTTTATTTGTTTTCATTGTTTCGTTGTCTGCACCATTGCTGTGATCCGTTCACCTGCGGGGGACACAGATCTGTGAGCCTCATTGTTTTGATCACCGTTACCCTGTCTCACTGAGGAGACACAGCTGGACACAGTGCCCATACCCGCTCCTTTTGTCCATCCTCTGGATCGGGGGCTCGGTGCTCCCCTAGTGAGAAAGCATTTCATCTGTGTGGACAGCCCGGGTGTAACGGAGCAAGTGACAGCAAGGAGCTGACCTATCGGTCTCTCCAGCTGCTTGAGCACACTCTCCGTCCCCTCCAGGTGCCACCGATGCCCACGGGCATGCCGGGCACCATGGCACCGGGTGGTGTTCTTCATGTCACTTGTGAGCTAGTGCCTCCTGCCCACAGCCCCACAGTCCCTGCCAGGCATCCTTCCCTCCCTCGGTTCTAAGCCAGCTGACTGGCTGCCCCCGCTAGATGGGCACCTGCCAGCTATGGGTGCCATCGCTGTTTCATGACTTGGGTGGGCACGGGGGTAAGTCACAAGCTTCTCAGTCCCGTGTGGCCGCCTGTCAGACCTGGGAGGAGCCAGGCACGGCTGCCCCCCTCCCCCATGCTGGGCACGTTTCTCAGCGTGTCTCCTGGGGAAATGGAGGCTCCGGGCACGCAGACAGCCAATAGGTGGTCTGGTGGCTTCTTTGGAGTCACCCTGGGACGTAGGAATGAATCGCTGGAAGGTTGCTCCTGAAATCGAAGGGTAACCTTTACCTTGTTTCCTGGACGGATGGCTTCGTTTGCCAGCTGCCTCCTGGGAATTCTCTCGTTCTAACCCCACGTCTCCGGGGGGCTCTCGCTGCCCCTGCCACGCTGCGTACCATCTGAGCCCGAGTGTGGTTGGGTTGCTATGGCAACTCTGTCACACCCTGTTTTTCCTGAAGGTTTCCTGGAAAATGCCAAAGGGCACTCTTTGTCTGTGTCACGTGCACATGGGCGCGCTCCGCCAGGAAGAGTCTGCCCCTCCCTGCCGTGTGCCCGCAGCCTGCCCAGGCCCTGCCCGCGCTTGTTGCTGATGCCCAGGAAACCGGAGGCCCAGCTCACCCAGCCGTTCCCTCCGGCTCCACTCTGCAGCCCTTGCATCTGGGCCTTCGAACTCTGTTTCTCCGGGGCTGGGAGGAGGGGGGAGTCAAGATGAGTTTGAACGGCAGCCTGTCTGGGTGTCACCCTGGAGGCAGGAGGCAGGGAGGTGCTGGGCAGAGGAGCGCGGGGTGCCCTGATGGAAACGCTCCGAGGCTGCTCTGCCGTCCGGTCCACAGCAGCACGTCACCCAGCGCGTCCTCCTGTCCTCGCCCACGTGGCAGCCCTAGTGCTCGGTTCCTGGGCGGCGGGCGCCTGGGGCAGCCCACTGACACGCGGAGAGGGGACACCCCGCCCTGGCTGAGCCCAGTCTCGGTGCTGGCAGTGTGTGCGGGCGTGTTCTGCCGCCCCTGAAACTGGGTAAGCCAACAAGCCATACCCTCAACTTATCAGCACCGAGTTCTTCACAGTAACAACGGAAATCAAAGCATCCTGTCTGCTAAGACACATCTTACCCCGGCCCTGGAGAAGGGGCGGCGGTGCCAGCCCCCCAGGCAGAGCGCAGCCACTGGGCGGCTGGCACACAGAGGGTACCCAGTGGGTGCTGCTGGTGCTTTTTGTTCATTCTTTCTCTTCATCCTGCCCCACCCCACTCCGCCGGCTGTTTTGCTCATTGTATGGGCCTTTTCATGAGCGAGTGTTCTAAAGAGCACACACAGACCTCCAACAAGCAGGGTATTGTCTGGGCGATCCGGAGCGGGACTGCGGCCTGCGGGAGGGGAGTGGGGGTGGGGCACAGGGCCTTGGGTGGGCAGTGGCAGGTCTCCCAGGGAATGGTCCCTCAGGAGTTGTGGTTCTCCACTTCAGAATCAGGCCTTTTGTTCCCAAGAATGAGGTGGACCAAAGAGGGCCGATTGGTCCATGTGTTTATTTTTTAAAGACCCCAAGCTAATTTCTGACATAATTTTTTTTAATGCTTTTTATGCACAAAGGAGCTTTGAGTGCTTGGAGTCCCCAAATCCAGGGAGCCTTGTGCCCTGTTTATCTTTTTTCTTTTTTTTTTTAATAGTATATGATGATTTTATTTTATTTTTTTAATATATTTTATTGATTTTTAACAGAGGGGAAGGGAGAGAGATAGAGAGGTAGAAACATCCATGAGAGAGAATCATTGATCAGCTGCCTCCTGCACACCCCCCACTGGGGATGTGCCTGCAACCAATGTACATGCCCTTGACTGGAATCGAACCTGGGACCTTTCAGTCCGCAGACCGACGCTCTACCACTGAGCCAAACCGGCTTCGGCTCCTCTTTATCCTTTCTTAGGGTGAGAAGGGTAGCAGTAAGCAGCTCTGCATTTCCGGAACCCAGGAGGCTGCTTTAAGGACGCAGTGGTGGAGGGCGGGAGTCAGCGGGAGCCCTGCCCGGCCCCGGCCCAGCGGCTTCTCACTGGTAGCTTGGCGCTGGCAGGGCAGAGTTTACACCACGGGCACCGGCAGGTCCTGCAGATAGTGGTTGTCCCCACTTCCCGTTTGCCAGCACCCCCGGGCACACTCTTTCCTTGAAAGTCACCGCTGTGACATGTTGGCATGCATCCTTTACCCTTACACCCTCCGTCTGCACTTCCTTCCTCCGAGTGGGCACCTGCTGCTCCTTCTGGTCACGTGATCTCAACTCAGGTGACCCCGCCCTCTGAGAGGCTACTCTGAACACTTCATGGCGTTCATCCCTCCCTGAAAACATTGCACATGCTTTCCCCGCATTGGCCTGGTGTACCCCCCTTTGCCCATGTGTAACCCCTATCCTGCCACCACCTCCCTACAGAATTTTCCTCTGTTCTCTCAACAAACAGCCTCCTTTTCTGAAAGAGTCCGGAACATGTCACCTGATGAGATCAAGATCCCACCGGAGCCCCCGGGCAGATGCTCCAACCACCTGCAGGTAGGCACGCGCTGGCTGCTGGCCGGGCAGGCGTCCGGTTCGGTCTGGCTTTTACAGCTTCTGTAAGAGAAATGCCGCAGCCCTGTTACCTCCCTCACCCGCTCCCAGGAGTTGCTGTGAACCTGCCACCCTCCGCCACCTCACCTGGTGCCGCTGTGTACTAACTGTCACCCTCCGCCACCTCACCTGGCGCTGCTGTGTACCCATGCCACCCTCTGCCACCTCACCTGGCGCTGGCTGTGTACTAACTGCCACCCTCCGCCACCTCACTTGGCGCTGCGCTGGCTGGAGCACCCTGGCTGGCCCTCCGTGAGGTCCTGTGCTAGACAGAGAGGATGACATACCTTTTCTGTGCAACCCGCTGAGCCAATGAGAACATTTCAGAAGGAACTTCGTTAAGAAGCCGAGGGACGCTCAGAATGTAAAATCATAGAAATGTAAAACAAGCCTTTTTATGCATAAAATCCCCATGCTCGTAGCCCAGCCATGCCCGCTCACCAGCTTCTGGCCGAACAGTCTCACAGGCCTGAGCGAGGCTCTGACCGAGGACGTGGAGCAGTGAGAGCAGCGCCTCGGGGACAGCTGGGCTTCGGCTTTTCAGCCTCTGAGGCGGTTCAGTCGCTCTTCAGGTCCCCGGTGAGTGGGACCTGTGACAAACAGCAGGCAGACACCCACTGCCGCTACCCGCGGCGGCCCCTGGGCTACCTGCTCTGCCTTCGACCAGCAGCCTCCTGGCGCCTCGTGCTGCCCCGCGGCCGGCCCGCCCTCACTGCCGGTGACTCACGGCCGGGCTGCGGAATGCAGCGGCCTGGGGCTTCGCAGCGAAGGTTCTCCTCCTTTTCCGGAAGTCTCCTCCCTCTGCTGAGTCGTCAGCCCCCTGCCCGCCACCCCCACGCCTAGTGTAACCTCCACACCAGGCAGCAAGTCCCAGCCTGTCAGGACAGTCTAGCCACCGGCCAGGCACAGCCAGCCGCCCAGCCTTAAGTCAGGATGCTTCTCCTCTTGGCTCCTCCTAAGGGTAGAGAGCGTGACTCAGCACACCTTCCCGGTCACCGGAGACGGGGGAATCGTCTTAGGGCCCAGGAGACCCCGAAAAGTCCTGTAAGATGGGGCTGCCCCACAGGCCGGCCTTCTATGGGCCTCCCTGCCTCCCCTGCCATAGACTCAGGTCTGTCCCTCTCGGCTCCTCTCTCCCTCGGTGCTTCCGCTGGCCACGGCAGAAAGGTGGGCCTCCTCAGTCACCCCTCCCCACATCCCAGGGACATCCACTGGATTCTCACCCGCCGCCGCCTCTCACCAGTGAGAGCTGCACCGCACCCCTGCCGGTGCCCCTCGATGAAGGGGCGGGGCCCAGCCTCCTGGGAGCCTCCCACAGAGACATTCTGGGAGTGTGTGAGGCCAGGTCCTGCTCTCCTCCGAAAGGACAGCCGCTGGCCTCCCGCCGCGGACCGTCCCCGTGTTAGCATTAGAGGGTCTCCAGCCCCTGCCCGTCCCCCTCGTGCCTGACACTCCTCCGCGGTGGCTCAGGAGCTGCCGGACCAGGTGGGCACTTGTCCACGGCCCTCTCCACGGCTTCCCAGCCTCGGCCTTTTCACTGCTCCCTCTACCGCTCTGCAGAGGGATCGGGAGAAGGCACGGCTGAACAGGCTGGGCGGAGGAAGACTGGCTGGAGCAGGGCCTCCTGTGTCCGTGTGTCCACATCGCCCACGTGACCACAGACTGGCACGGGGCACGGTGGGGTCATAGGGCCCTGTTTCTCTTCCGTAGGACAAGATCCAGAAGCTGTATGAGCGGAAGGTGAAGGAGGGGATGGATATGAACTACATGATCCAAAGGAAGAAAGAGTTCCGGAACCCCAGGTGCGTTTCCCATGAGCCTGCAGGGTTGGTGGAGTCATTGATGTTGGAACAGAGGTGCCCCATGGATGTGGCAAGGGGAGACCCAGCTAGGATCCCACCTGAGCCCAAAGGACCATCAGCCAGTCTGCTGTCCCAGCGGGACATTTACCACTTTCGGTCCCGGCTGAACATAAACGGGCGTGTGGAGGGGGAGCCGAGCGGCCAGGCCTAGAACGGGGCCCCGCTCTGCTTCTGAAGCACGTGACCTCACAAGGCCTCCGTTTCCTCGACCGGGAGTAAGGGGTTGGACTAGACCAGTGGTCGGCAAACTGCGGCTCGCGGCACCCTGGGAAAGGGATGTAGCGGCAGCAGGGACCTGCCAGGCCTTTGTGTGGGCCTGAGTGTGGTAGCCCCAATCCGGCCACAGCTGGAGGACCGATGTCCGGGTCAGACCCAGCCCCTGGCGAGCGGTGCGTCCCGAGAGAGAGGCGGCGGAAACGCCTGGTCGTGTCAGGCGCGCACACTTCCCGCCCGCCGGGAAGCCTGAGAACAGTCCCGCTGGGTTTTGAGTTTGTCTGAGCCCAGGAGCTGGGTGGTGGTGATCTCTTACACTGGCGCCCCGCAGGGCCACGGGCCTGCTCAGGGCCTCTCTCTTCTTTCAGCATCTACGAGAAGCTGATCCAGTTCTGTGCCATTGATGAGCTTGGCACCAACTACCCGAAGGTACGTCCCGCGCACGGGGGTGAGCTGCGGGGAGAGATGGCCCTTGTGACCCGTGTTAACCTTTCTTTCTCAGGACATGTTTGACCCCCATGGCTGGTCTGAGGACTCCTATTACGAGGCATTAAGTAAGTAGTGTCTGTCTGTCCACCTGCACACCCATCTGTCCCTCCATCTGTTCGTCTGTCCGTGCAGTCATTCAGTCACCAGGCAACATGCGTTTCAAGGCCTCCTCTGTTAGTCCCTGTCCACGGAGCTGGTGTAAGCCCTGAACCAGACAGGCCCATCCCTGGCTTCGGAGGCTTATGACTCAAACCAGAGGGCCGAGGGGAATTCCAGCAGTGCGGCTGTGCGAGGGGGTGCAGGCAGGGCCCTGGCCAGGCCAGGGGCTGGCACTGAGGAAACACGGCCAAGCAGAGGTTGACGATGCCAAGGCCAGCCCAGCAGAAGGAGACGGGTCGCAGGCAGGGGGGTGGCGTGTTGTGAGGCCGCGAGAGCACAGCTTTTTCCAAGGGGGCCCGTTAGGGGCACGGGGAGGAGTTTCAGAGGGTCCATGCCCTCAAGTGGCAGGTGTCAAACCAGCAGCCACGGACCAGCCCCGGCCTGCAGACGGCTTTGTTTGGCCCACACACACAGATCTTGTCTTGCTTTAACTTGAACAGCTGACAACATTCTACCTCAGAAACCGTAACCCCCGCTTCTCGTGGTCACTGGGAAGGGGGTCCGCGCTGGGCCTCCTGTACTCCCGCACGGAGCGGTCAGCGCGTGCGTGCCTGGGCCTTTGGGCTGAGGCCGCCTTAGTGCATCAGACGGAACGCAGGGACCGCAGCGGGCGCTTCTGTAACAGCTGTGGGAGCTTCTGTAACAGCTGCTCTTGTCTTTGCAGCCAAAGCCCAGAAGGTGGAAATGGACAAACTGGAAAAGGCCAAAAAGGAGCGAACCAAAGTAAGGGCGGGCACGTGTCCTGGGGGAAAGGGGAAGTGTTTGTGGAGCTTGTGGGTCCTGCTGCCCGAGCCCCGAGGGCTCCGGGCTGCTCTCCCGTCCTCCCCTCCCCCCCCCCCCCCCGTTCATTGCCTGGGGGCGCTCGGAGCAGCCTTCGGGTGCCTGTGGAGGGACAGGCCTTGCTGCTTTCCCGCCGCCCTCAGCTTGAAGTCACTTTCCAGTTGCTTCCATTTGGTTTCTTGGATCTTGTCGTTGCTGTCTTGTCCCTCCAGCCCCTCCCCTTGCAGCTGCAGAGCCCCGGTGGCTCTCTCTGGGGCCTCAGTGTCCTCCTGGCCTGAGTGGAGGCCAGTGCTTCCTCCTGAGAGCTCTGGCAGTGCTGCGTGGCCTCCAGAGCCGGCCTCGGTGGCACCCAGTGCTTCCCTGTAGGCCCCTTGTCTGATGGCCGGGTGACCCCTCACGTTCAGGCCCTGAGCCCGCTCCTTCCCAGGCAGGAGGGACCTCTGGGAGCAGAATGTGGCTGTGAGCCCCCATGTCCTCCAGCACTTTGTGGCCAGAGTCTCCGAGGGAAAGCTCAGGCCCGGCCCCCGGCAGAGGGGCTGCTGGCGGCCTCTGGAGGTTGTGCTGGGCCATCAGGTTTCCTCGTTCTGAGCCCTGGACTGAGATTCCCTTCTTCCTCCCCCTCCCCCCTCCGAGCCCAGGCTTGTGGCGGCTTGTGCGCAGCTCCTGGGGTCCCAGCTTCCTTCCCCTGAGTCCCCGGCACCCCTTCCTGGTGGGTGTGAGGAGAGGGCCTGGACATGGGGGTGGGCGCGGGAAGGGGTTCCCCTGGCGTGTTCCTCCGAGGAGTAACGTCCCCTTCGGCGCCTGGAACACCTCTCCTCCCCCACGGTCACGATGGCGCTGGTTCTCACTGCCTGCCTGTGAGATGCCAGCCACAGGCCTGTCCCCCAGGGCAGACGGCTGGCCCGGTCTTACTCCCTCCCCTCCTTCCCTCCAGATCGAGTTTGTGACGGGCACCAAGAAAGGCACCACGACCAGCGCCACGGCCACCACCACCACCACGGCCAGCACCACCGTCGCAGGTCTGTCTCCTGCTGCACCGCGGGGACCCAGGCGCGCACCCCTCCCTGTGCTTTGTGTGAGCCCAGGGGTGGGAGCCAGCCTTGGAGGCGGGCGGCTCCCCGGGTCCCGGGCGGCCCTTGGCTTCCTGGCCGCCCTGAGGTGCCGCCCTCCGCCCGGCCGCTGGCTCTGGGAGGCGGTGCTGTGTGGCTGTCTGGTCCTGACTCCTCTCCGCTCTGTCTCCAGACGCTCAGAAGAGAAAGAGCAAGTGGGACTCGGCCATCCCCGTGACCACCATAGCCCAGCCCACCATCCTCACCACCACGGCCACCCTGCCCGCCGTGGTCACCGTGACCACCAGCGCCAGCGGCTCCAAGACCACCGTCATCTCCGCCGTGGGCACCATCGTGAAGAAGGCCAAGCAGTGACCAGCACCAGCTGGGGCGGCTCGGACATTCCTTCCCTTCGAGGGAGCAGCCGCTCCAGGCCTTGGTCAGAGATGAGACTGCGTGATGCCGCCCGCGGGGGGTGTGAGGACTGGGACCGCTCCCAGCGGCCGCCCGGAGGCGCCTCTGTGGCCTCCGCCAAAGGAGGCTGCAGCAGAGGCGTGGGCTGTGGACAGGGTCCCCCCGCCGCCCGGGTCCGCGCCCCATTAAAAGTGCTGTGTTCTTTTATCTACGGTCTGTGTGCAGGCGAACACGGAGCTCAGTGCCCTCTCTGTCTTCCGGTCGGGGCTGTTCCTCCGTGGTGAGGGGTGGCCAGACGGGTGAGGCCCCGTGTGGCTGCTGCCTGCTGTCCCGCTTCCAAAACCGCCAGTTCTCATACCGGAGCGGAGGCCGCGTTCCCTGGGGGGTGATTGAGCTTCCGGGCCCGATGGACACACCCACACTTCAGAGTCCAGCCAGTTCCCAGGAGGCTGGGTGGGTCCCGCCCCCACAGGGAGGGGCAGAGCCGTGGCTCCTGGCCGCAGGTCCCGGCACCCCCAGCACTGCCTGGTGCGCCGATGAATCACCGCCTGGCGGCTCATTGTTTACAGGAGCCCCAGCTCCTGGGAGGATCCCTCCCGCCCTTCCTGCGCTGTTATCTCTGCCCCGCAGCAGCCCCTGGCAGCGCCCCTGGCAGCGCCGGCTCCTCTGGGGCCAAAACAGATTTCCCAGCCGCCGCCAACCTGAGGGGCACGTCTGCCTCGCGCTCTCTGCCACCTCTCCCTCCGGCTGTGAAGAGCCCCCCTGCTCCCCTGGGGCAGCGAAGGTCGGGAAGTGCCCCTAATGTGCTCTTAGGTGCATCCGCCCTGCCGTCTCCCCTCCCTCCCCTGCAGCCTCCACCAGGGCCCCTGTGGATGGTGGGGGCCTCGAATAAATGGGACTGCCATGTGGTTCCTCAGTCAGGTTGGGGTCTATGTCCCAAAGGAAAGCAGGGGCTCGAAGTTCCATAGTCACAGTGTCCCAGCGGCGAGAGCAACCAGGCTCCGCCGAAGGCCGGGGGATGAACAAGAGTGGCCCAGACGTACAGGGGACTTACTCTGTCTGGAGAAGGGAGGAATCTGACCCTGCCACACCAGCGGGGAACCTGGGACACGGTGCTCGGAGAAGCAAGCCGGTCACAGACTCGCGTGTGTGATTCCACGTCCAGGAGGGAGCTTTACCAAAGGAGTAAAAGTCATAAAGAGGCAGACTGAACAGTAACCAGGGGCTGTTTAATAAGCATAAAGTTTCTGTGAGAAAGTTCTGGAGATCTGTTGCCCAAGAATGTGAATATACTTAACCTATTGAACTATACATTTAAAAAATAAGATGGTAATTTTTTTTAATTGGGTTGCTTTGTAATAGTAATTAAAAAAACTTTTACCCCCTAGCCCCATGGTCGGCAAACGGGCTCGAGAGCCACCTGTGGCTCTTTGGCCCCTTGAGTGTGGCTCTTGCACAAAATACCACGGCCTGGACGAGTCTATTTTGAAGAAGTGGCATTAGAAGAAGTTTAAGTTTAAAATATTTGACTCTCCAAAGAAATCTCAATTGTCGTACTGTTCATATTTGACTGTTGACTAATGAGTTTGCTGATCACTGCCCTCGTCAGTTTGGTTCAGTGGATACCGAAGGGTACCAGGTTCAATTCTGATCAAGGGCACATGCCTGTTATAGGCTCCTACCCACCTGGTTGGGGCTCGTGCAGGACGCAGCCAATCAATGTTTTTCTCCCTCACCAATGTTTCTGTCTTTCCCTCCCACTCTCTAAAAATCAATGGGAGCCGAAACCGGTTTGGCTCAGTGGTAGAGCGTCATTCTGCGGACTGAAAGGTCCCAGGTTCGATTCTGGTCAAGGGCATGTACATTGGTTTTGGGCACATCCCCAGTAGGGGGTGTGCAAGAGGCAGCTGGTCCATGTTTCTCTCTCATCGGCGTTTCTAGCTCGCTCGCTCTCTCTACCTTCCTCTCTGTAAAAATCAATAAAATATATTTTTTTTAAAGTATACTTTAAAAAATAAATAAATAAAAATAAAAAATGAAAATCAATGGGAAAATATCCTCCGGTGAGGATTTAAAAAAAATTTTTTTTTTTAACAAAAAAATAAAAGCAACATTCCCCCTGTGTTTTTGGAGGCACATAGTTCATCCCCTGTTGATGAAAGGAACCTCTTTTTTTTTTTTTTAATCAGAAGGATGCCTCCTATTAAATGTAGAAACAGAAAATCACAATTCTGCAACGTCAAAAGAACAATCCAGGCAAGGATTGACAGTGGATCCTTCGTTGAAAGTAACAGGAAACCGGGCAGGGTGACAAGGCGACCCCTGCTCTAGATTACTTCTGAATCACCAAGTGAAAAACGTTTTCCACAAAGAAGACAGATGGCTGTCACAACCTAAGACCACTCTTGCCAAAAACATTTCGCCTGGCCCTAGCCGGTTTGGCTCAGTGGATAGAGCGTTGGCCTGACGACTAAAGGGTCCCGGGTTCAATTTCAGTCAAGGACACAGGCCCAGAGGGAGGGCACACCCCAGGTGTGCAAAAAGATGTGAACAAATGGAAGTTGATCAGTGACTCTCATCATTGATGTTTCTCTCTCCCTCTTCCTCTCTGAAATGAATAAGAATATATTTTTTAAATGTTTCACCTGAATCTAATCAGACTTTTAGATGTAACTTCCAGTTTGCAGGAGGCTAAAAAAACCAAGCCCAGTGACACCATGCGGAATCAACCAGACAAATCCAGACAGAGGGACATTGCAGATCAGCTGGCTTTTAAGGTCAATGGGGGCAGGTGCTGTTTTGGAGAGAGAGAGCAGTCGCAATGGGTGCCGTGGGTGGATGCTAATTCAAAAGGAAATCGTTACAACAGTTTGGGGACAACTAAGAAATTTTAAAAAGGATTGAGTCTGATATTAGGACATTCTTGTTCATTTTTTTAGGTGTGATAAAGTTACTGTGGTTGTGTAGGGAACCAGACACACATTTGGAGTGTGGAGAGAGAATGTCATGATATCTTAAATTCAAATATCAATAGAAAAATCTACGCATAGCTTTGAGCAGTGGCAGTAACGTAGGTGTATCTGAGGCATGGTTATTGCTAATTGGGGGTGAGGGTGAGGGATAAAGTAATACATGACAAACATACAAAATAAAAATGACAAAATGTGTTTTTTTTGTTTTGTTTTTTAATATATTTTATTGACTTTGTACAGAGAGGAAGGGAGAGAGATAGAGAGCCAGAAACATCGATGAGAGAGAGTCATTGATCAGTTGCCTCTTGCACACCCCCTACTGGGGATATGCCCGCAACCAAGGTACATTCCCTTGACCGGGATCGAACCCGGGACCCTTCAGTCCCCAAGCCGACGCTCTATCCATTGAGCCAAACCGGTCCCGGCAAAAAAATGACAAAATGTTAATTCTTGGTTAGGTCCAGGTAGTAAAAATGCAAATGGTCTTTATACTCTTTTCAACTTTTTTACATATTTGAAAATATTCAAAGTAAAGTTGGGGGAATTATCTTAAAGGGTGTCTACTGGCAACCCCTGGCCCTCGGAGAGACCAGGCCTAGCCACTGTCCACCTTGGACGGGGCGGTTGGCACTGCCCCCAAACTGTTCACATGTCCTCTGTCATCTCACTTGTTTCTTCGCAGAAACACACACCACTCTCCAGTAAGCCACGGATGTTGTCAGGCACAGAACAACGAGAACAGCCGCGCTCTGGCCTCCCGGAGCAAGCAGGCGGTGTATTCCATGCCTCGGGCTCTCCCGGCCCCGGGCGTGGGAGCTCACCCAATGCGTGTAACATGAATAAGGAATGAACTAATGGGTGCTCTGGCCTGGCCTGCCGGACCCCGTGGGAGTGCGGGGCAGTGGGAGTGGCGGTCCGGAGCTCTGTCCTGGCAGAGCCCCGAGGGTGGCCCCTACACGCCAGCCTCACCCTGGCCCTGTGGCTGGCGAGCGGAACAGGCAGGTTTTATTTTGTATCGAACGAATATGGAACGCAGTCATTCTTAACCCCCTTGGGGCCAGTAACCTAGCTGGGATACAAGTAAACTAAGGGCCCCTTCCCAGCCAGTCACATCCCCTATACCACGTACACTGGGGTTTTCGTTTGTTTTTTTAATATATTTTATTGATTTTTTACAGAGAGGAGGGATAGAGAGTTAGAAACTTCATAAGAGAGAAACATCGATCAGCTGCCTCCTGCACACCCCCTACTGGGGATGTGTCTGCAACCAAAGTACATGCCCTTGACTGGAATCGAACCTGGGACCCCTCAGTCCTCAGGCCGACACTCTATCCACTGAGCCAAACCGTCGAGGGCTACACCTGGAGTTTTGCACATGATCTCAGATGGTTCACAGACACCACCATCCCTTCACCCGCCCCCAGGTCCACACACAGACTCCAGGCTAGGACATTCCAGACTCCCAGAAACCTGGGGAACCGGGGGCTTGTCTTAGACCTGAGGACCGCCACCAAGCGGGCTCCTTCCACAGTGCTCCCAGCCCAGAGCCAGCCTCACCGAATGCCCGTGCAGGGCAGCGCTCAGAGGCGGCTGGGCAGTGGCTCCCAGCTGCTCCCACCGTCACTGACCCACAAGAGCCCTGAGGCTGGGCTCGGCCACGCCAGGGTGGAGCACTGCTCGCCTGAGAGAGCACCGCACGTGCCCGACTGTGGAGGAGCTGGGGACAGAAAGATGTGCTAGAGCGCCCATCCTCAGGGTCCAGCCAGTGGAGGAGAGACCTCAGACAGGTCCTTTGGGACCAGCGTGGTGGCCGGAAGTGGCAGGGTGCAGCCGGGCTGCCAGGGACCTGCAGAGTGGCACTGTTGGCAGGTGGGGCTGGAGAAATGGACGGTGGGGTCTGGCCAGCCTGGAGGCTCCAGCTCTGTTGGAGCCCAGGAGAGAGGGCAGGGGGAGGCGGGAGGGCAGGTGTGTGAACCAGCACGTGAAGAACTACAGCGATCGGAGTGCGGGCGGGCGCTGGCCTCTGGATGGTTGTTCACCAGGGAAGGAGGTTTGAGTGGTTGCCTGAGGGCCCTCGTCCTAGCTGACCGCCCTCTGGACACATGTGGGGGCTGGGCGGTGGGGACGGGAGAACCTAGCGAAGGGCAGACCCGGCTCGGGGCAGTTTCTGGGCCCGCCCCTGCGCTGGCACAGGAGGGGCGGTGGTGCCCGCTCATTGCCGTCCGGCTGGACGGACGCAGCCGCGGGCGCGGGCGGAGGGGCCGCCCCAGCACCGGGAGCGGGAGGGCGGGAGGGCCGCGCCGCCCGGGTGGCTCCTCCCCGGCCACGCCGCCCGCCGGGTCCGGGAGCCGGAGCCGCAGTCCTTTCCGGAGGGGCGGGCGGCTGCGCCGCTCCTGCCCCGACAGGTGTGCGCCGCATGCAGGAATGCGCCCGGCCTGACTCACCAGCGCCTCCTCTACCTGCCGCCGCCGCCCATAAAGCGGGCCTCCCGCCGCCGCGCCCCACGCTCCCGCCGCCGGCCGAGAGCTCCGAGAGCCGCCCGCCGCCCAGGAGCCCGCCGCCCGCCGCCTCCGCCCACCGCCCACCGCCCAGGAGCCCAGGAGCCCGCCGCCGCCGCCCAGGAGCCCGCTGCCCAGCCGCCCAGGAGCCCGCCGCCCGCCACCCACCGCCCAGGAGCCCAGGAGCCCGCCGCCCAGGAGCCCAGGAGCCCAGGAGCCTGGTGCGGGGAGGGCGTCCAGGTAGGTGAGGCCCCCGCCTGGCAGAGGCAGGGGCAGGGGGCAGGGGCAGGGAGCAGGGGCAGAGGCAGGGGCAGAGGCAGGGGCAGGGCAGGGCCAGGGGCAGGGCAGGGCCAGGGGCAGGGGCAGGGGCGGGAAGGCAGTCAGAGGTCCCCGGGAGGCACCCCGCCCGCCCTCCGGGTCCCCTGGCCCACAGGGCTCTGCGGGTTCTGAGATCGGCGGGAGAAGGGGGCACTCCGGGGCCGGGGCGGGTGCAGGGGAGTGGGGTGGGAGTGCCGGCTGGCTTTTGTTTCCCAGTTCTTCCCCTTCCTGGAGTCTGGCCGGCGCTGGCCCCCCTGCCCATGCTGCACGGGGCCAGTGCCAAGCCTGCCAGGTTGCCCAGGGGCAGAGGCGGGGGGGCCTGGGGGGGGACGCGCTTGGCCATCAGCCCTCTGACCGGAGGAAGGTGCGGGCAGAGGGGCCCGGGTGCGGGTGGTGGGTGTGCAGGAGACACGGGCACAGCGCAGCAGCCTCTGACCGGAGGAAGGTGCAGGCAGCGGGGCCCGGGTGCCGGTGGGTGGGTGGGTGGGCAGGAGACACGGGCAGAGCGCAGCAGACTCCGGGGTTTGCGTTTGCAAAGAAGGTGGAGGGAACAGCCACGCAGAGGCCAGGGCCCTGGCTGCTGGGCTGGGCAGGGCCTGGGGCGGGAGGGGCAGGGGGGCCCGTCCCCTGGGGCCTGGGGAGTCCCTGACTCTCCTCTGGGCTGAGCACACGCCCGCCCTCCCCACAGAGCGGCTGGGGCACCTCCTCCAGGAAGCTCCCAGGTCTCAGCAGCAGCAGCCCCGGGGCTGTGCCACCCTGTGACCTCCTCTGAGCAGCCCCTGCCCACCTGCTGGGCCCACGGGGGGGGGGGGCGGGGGCTGGCCCTCCGGTGTGGCTCCAGGCTGGGCTCCTGCCCCTGCCTGGTGGCTTGGCCACACCGAGCCCCAGCCCGAGGCGGGGCATCAGTGGCCGGGTGTGCTGCCTCCCACAGAGCTGGCCGTGAGGGCTGAGGCCCCATCCTGGGAAGCAGGAAAGGGTGCCTGTCTCTCGGTTTCCGCGGAGGGGCCAGGAAGTGGGAAGGTGGGAGGGCGGGCCATGGCGGGCGGTGCTCGTGGGCCGAGTGGTCCCAGGGGTGGGGGTGGGGTGGGAGCGCTCTGAGCCCCGGCCCCTGCGGGCCCGGCGGGTGGCCATGCACTTGTCCTCTGTGCTGCAGGGTCACCCACGAGGTGGCAGTCCCGCATTCTCAGGACCTGGCTGGTCCATGGGGCTGGTCAGGGAGGGGGGACTCAGCCCGACATAGCCACACCCTCTGATAAGCCCGCCACCCTAACTTTTTAAAAAAATATATTTTATTGATTTTTTTTACAGAGAGGGATAGAGAGTTAGAAACATCGATGAGAGAGAAACATCGATCAGCTGCCTCCTGCACACCCCCTACTGGGGATGTGCCCGCAACCAAGGTACATGCCCCTGACCGGAATCGAACCTGGGACCCTTCAGTCCGCAGGCCGACGCTCTATCCACTGAGCCACACCGGTTTCGGCTACCACCCTAACTTTAATGTGACGCCACATTGCTTTTCATGTTGAAAACCACGTTTAAAACGTTGTGAACACAAGTTGAGTCAAACAAAACACTCGAGTGCATGACTAGCCCCCGAACCCCTCGTTACAGCCTCGGGGGGTCAGCCCGGAGGTCAAATGGGGATCCCATCCAGGCTCCCCCACTGCTGGCGGCGGGTGTCTTGTCTCCTCACTGGGAAACGGGGTGCTGAGCACCCCCACTGGGTCGGTTCAAGAGCAGCCAGGCCCCGGCGGTGCTGGGCTCCCGCCGCCATGGCCAGTGTGGGCATGGAGGGTGAGAGCCTGCACCCACACCCGCGTGAGGAATGGTGCCCAGGGCGCCCTGAGCGCAGCCCGCGCTGTGTGTCATGTGGGTGTGGTGCCCGCACCCGCGGCTGCAGGGAAGTCATTTCCCTCCAGGAGCCGGGGGTGCTGGAGCTGCTGGGGCCTCCGGGGCCACGTGCCTTCGGAGGGAGAGAGGCAGTGCCTGCCCCCGCCTCCCCCTTCCGGGCCTGCCCCCCGGCCCCCACTCCCCGGCCTGCCCGGCACTGTGGGCGCCTCAGCCCTCGGAGCCGCCCTGCCCCTCGAGCCCAGGGCTGGGAAAGGACGGGGGAGCGGGGGCCGACGGGCACGGGGCGGCCCAGTCCCTGGGGACCGGCCCTGAGAGAGGCAGGCTGGTTTTATGGACTGATTTCAGAGGAAGAGGAAGGAGGGAGAGAGCTCAGAGAGTGCTGGCTGTCCCACCCGTGGATGGGTCACTGGCTGCTGCTTGTGTGAGCCTGACCGAGGAGCCTAGCCCTCAGCCTGGGCGTAGCGGGACGCTGCTCTGTCACTGACCGGCTCCCGCGGGGAGGAGGCCCCCGGGCCCGGCTCTGCCCGGCTCTGCCCGGCTCTGCAGGCCTGGGCGCTGCCAGCCCTCTCCCTGTCCGGGGCGGCGCTGTGCCTGCCCTGCAGGCCGCCGATGGGCTGACCGAGGCAGACGAGGCTCCTGGGCGGCTGGCACAGTGTGTGTGTGTGTGAGTGTGCATGTGTGTGCATGTGTGTGAGTGTGTATGCACATGTTTGTGTGGGTGTGAATGTGTGTGCGCGTGAGTGTGTGTGCATGGGGGGGGCAGACGGGGCTGCGCTCTGTCTCCAGGCGAACTTGTGAAAGGGTGAGCTACTCAGAGGCCTCGCCACTCAACTGCGGGGCAGCAGAGGGGGGTGTGGGGCAGGGAACCCGCCTGTGAGGGGGCAGCCCTCACGGAGCCCCGCTGAGGGCAGGGCGCCCCTCCTCCTCTCCGAGGCCCCGGATATCAGATATGGGGAGGGACCCTCTCCTCCTGGCTGCCCACCCACAGAGGGAAGGGCCAGGGCGGAGAGGGGAGGAGGGAGAGTGGCCCGTGTTGGGGGCCCTGTCCCTGCCCAGCCTGACCAGGCCCTCTGGGGTCTGGAAGGCGGTCGGAAGCAGCCCTGCCCTCAGGGCCGGCAGGAAGCAGCCCAGAGCCCCAAAGGCACACGGGAACGGGGGCCTGGCCGTGCCGGGACCAGACACCACTCTGCTCGGCGCCGGCGTGAACTGCTGTCTGTCCCGCAGGAGGAAGAGGATGGCGGGGCCGCGGCCCAGCCCGTGGGCCAGGCTGCTGCTGGCAGCCCTGCTGAGCGCCAGCGTCCCCGGGGCCATGGGTGAGTCCCACAGGCCCCGCGCACCCCCCCTGTGCGGGCACCCCCCCTGTGCGGGCACCCCCCCTGTGCGGGCACCCCCCCTGTGCGGGCACCCCTCCTGTGCAGGCACCCTCTGTGGTGTGGGCACCCCTCCTGTGCGGGCACCCTCCTGTGTGGGCACCCCTCCTGACACACCTCACATGCCGGGCCTCTGTCTGAGCCATTCAACCAATGGCCACGGCCCACGGTGGGGGCTCCCCGGTGGGGGCTGGGGAGCCATGAGCCCTGCGGCTGGAGAACAAGGGGAGGCGGGGAGGGCAGGGGAGGGCAGGGGAGGAGAGGGGAGGACCTTGGTCTGGGAGAGAGAAGATGCCCTCAGGGAACGGAGCTCAGGCAGGATGTGCTGAGGCCTGGAATCCGGGGCAGAGACCGGTGACTCACCACCTGGTGCCCCTGCCACCCCCTCCTCCCGAGGCTGCCGCCCCTCCTCCGTGAAATGGGATGTGGCCTGCGGGTGGTGGCCGTGTGGACAGGGTGAGGGGGACCAGGGCAGTGTTTACACCCCAGGGATTGGCAGCGACCGCAGGTCAGGGCTCCCACCGCTCTGGCCAGCCCCGTGGTTCAACAGTGACCACAGGCCATCGTCTGGGGCCCAGGAGACCACCCACTGGGCACAGGGTGCACCTAGTAGGTCTTCACTGTGGTTTAAACCGAATAGAACCAGCGGGAATTACAGGAGTTTTAGCTCATTCCTTTGCTGACAGCCTATTGAGTCGGGCCTTGGGCAGGGGATGGAGCGGCCAGGGGGTCCCCCCAGCAAATGGGCCGGCACTCCAGTCTGACAAGGTCCAGGCGCGAGCCCCAGGTCTAGGTGTACCCCCGGGGGCAGACCGCGCAGCCGCCGCCTCCGTTTCCTCCGTGAACTGGGGAGACCCCGCCCCTCCAGTGCGGGTGCAGGTGGGGATGGCCCGTCTCGGGGTGCAGCTCAGTGTCTGCCCGGTCCCCACCAGCCAACCGCTGCCGCAAGGCCCAGGTGAAGAGCTGCACCGAGTGCATCCGTGTGGACAAGGACTGCGCCTACTGCACCGACCAGGTCAGCCGCCGCCGCCCTGTGCCCTCCCGGCCCCCTCACCCCCTGGCGGCGGGCGTGGGAGACGGGCGAGGTCGGGGGACTCAGAGGGACACATCCAGGGGCAGGCACCGCGCCCCCTGACCCGTCTCTTTCCGGCCAGGAGTTCAAGGACCGGCGCTGCAACACGCAGACGGAGCTGCTGGCCGCGGGCTGCCGGCCGGAGAGCGTGGTGGTCATGGAGAGCAGCTTCGAGATCACGGAGGTGCGGGCGGGCCGGGGCCGGGGCGGCGTGTGCGGGGTCCCTGCCCCCGCCGGCAGGGAGCACCGCCAGCATCCGGAGTGACCCCTCTGTGTCCTCCGCCCGCCCGGCACAGGAGACCCAGATCGACACCACCCAGCGCCGCAGCCAGGTGTGGCCCCAGGCCCTGCAGGTCCTGCTGCGGCCCGGAGAGGAGCGGCTCTTCGAGCTGGAGGTGTTCGAGCCGCTGGAGAGCCCCGTGGACCTGTACATCCTCATGGACTTCTCCAACTCCATGTCCGACGACCTGGACAACCTCAAGCAGATGGGGGAGCACCTGGGTACGGCCAGCCAGCACGGAGGACGGGGGCGGGGGAGGGGGCAGGGGCCTCGCCCGCTGGCTGGGCACCTGCTCAGCGGCCGGGGCTCAGGACAGCTGCCCTGCCCCACAGGAAGGACAGCACACACACACACACACACACACACACACACACACACACACCCAGGACGCCCCACGTTCTCAGGGGAGCGTCCCAGGGCCTGGGATTCGGGAGAAGGCTGCCCTCTCCGGCGGCCCCTGCAGGACGCTGGGACCCGGGTCCCAGGCCCTCACCTGTGAGGAGGGACGAGGGCTGTGTGTCCGCAGAGGCCGCCTCCCCCCCCCCAGCCGGCCCCGCCCCCCACGGCGCTGGGGCTGCGGCTCAGCCCCCCTCGCTCTTCCCTGTTGACGCCCAGCCCGGGTCCTGAGCCTGCTCACCAGCGACTACACCATTGGATTCGGCAAGTTTGTGGACAAGGTCAGCGTCCCTCAGACGGACATGCGGCCGGAGAAGTGAGTGGCCGGGGGGCAGGGTCCTGGCTGTTGCCCGAGGGAGGGGGCGGCCTCCCAGGGAGGACGGGCGGGCGGGTCCTGGCCTGACTCTCCCGCCCCCTCTGCCCAGGCTGAAGGAGCCCTGGCCCAACAGCGACGCCCCCTTCTCCTTCAAGAACGTCATCAGCCTCACCCATGACGTGGCCGAGTTCCGGAGGAAGCTGCAGCAGGAGCGCATCTCGGGCAACCTGGACGCCCCCGAGGGCGGCTTCGACGCCATCCTGCAGACGGCCGTGTGCACGGTGCGCGAGGGGCCCCGGGGGGGGGGGGGCTTCTCTGCCCGGGCACCGCTGCCCACCACCTGCCCGAGGCCCGGCGAGGCCCCACGCCCCCAGACGCTCTGGGCGGCCCTCCGTTGCCGTGCGGCTTTCCTTGTGCCGGGAGCCACAGCCCCTCGCCCTGGGCATTGGCGGGCGGGGCAGACGTGAGTCCCGGATCTCTGGAACCTTCCGAGCCCTGATAACAGCCTCCCACCTGGTCTCCTCCCTGATGCCAGGCTCCCACGGGCTGCCCGGTCTCCATCAGTGCCGGGCCACTGAAGCAGGCACTTGGTTTTACGTGCACGTCAATGTTTTCCCGTTTTGAAAAGAATAGGCCCATGTACTAGACAGCGTGGGAAGCAAAGGACAGAAATAGCCATGGCGCCGCCACAGTCAGACGGCAGCCACGGGGGTCCCGCCGGCCAAGCTGGCTCCCGTTTCCTTGTTCCCTGTGGCTGGAATCCTGAGACTTGCTTCTTTTCACTTTGCGCATCTTATCTCCTGTAATCGTCTCCACAATCATCCCGTCTACCGCCTAACCAAGTGCCGTCCGCTGCTGGGCCTTCTCACTAACGTTGCGTGGGGCGCATGCTCCTATGCAGTTAAAGCGTTGGGGGGGGAGGGGGTTAAGACCTTGGGGGAGTCGGATGGCCCTGGTCAGATCTTTTTTTTTTTTTCCTTTGGCCAATCAGCGAGTATGCAAATATATATATATATATTTTTAAATATATTTTATTGACTTTTTACAGAGAGGAAGGGAGAGGGATAGAGAGCTAGAAACATCGATGAGAGAGAAACATTAATCAGCTGCCTCCTGCACACCCCCCACTGAGGACGTGCCCGCAACCAAGGTACATGTCCTGGACCGGAATCGAACCCGGGACCTTTCAGTCTGCAGGCCTAGTCTGGCTCTATCCACTGAGCCACACCGCTTTCAGCCCCGGTCAGATCCTGCATGGCGCCCAGGGTGGGCACAGACCCGCACCCATCGCCTCCCCCGTGACCGGCTCCCGTCGTCCGCTCATTAATGACGACGGCATGCGTCCGCCCCGTGGCCTCGCCGGCCCCTCCGCCCCCGTGGGGACCCACGTCCACCTTCGCACCCGCCCGCGCCGTGACCGCGCTCCTTGCTCTCCCCAGAGGGACATCGGCTGGCGCCCTGACAGCACCCACCTGCTGGTGTTCTCCACCGAGTCCGCCTTCCACTACGAGGCGGACGGCGCCAACGTGCTGGCCGGCATCCTGCGCCGGAACGACGAGGAGTGCCACCTGGACGCCACGGGCTCCTACACCCAGTACCGGGCCCAGGACTACCCGTCGGTGCCCACGCTGGTGCGCCTGCTGGCCAAGCACAACATCATCCCCATCTTCGCCGTCACCAACTACTCCTACAGCTACTACGAGGTGACTGGGCCTCACCGGCCGAGAAAGGGGGAGGGGGGGGGGCCATGGGTCTTCTCGGACATCTCTCCTCTCTCTCCGTCTCTGCTCCCTCCCTTCATCCCATACTCCTGCCCCGGCCAGCCAGCGCCTCCGGGGGGCGCCCTGGTGGGACAGGGAGGTCCTGGGCCGGTTCACCAGGCGGGCGGGGCTCAGAGGTCGGACTCTGGCTGCAGCAGCGGGGTCCAGGCCTCCGCGATCCCTCTGCAAAGCGGGGTAACCCCGAGCTGTGGTCTGGGTGCTGCCGGCTGTCACTCAGCCGGCCCGGCTCTCTCTCTCTCTCTCTCTCTCTCTCTCTCTCTCTCTCTCTCGCAGAAGCTGCACCGCTACTTCCCCGTGTCCTCGCTGGGCGTGCTGCAGGAGGACTCGTCCAACATCGTGGAGCTGCTGCAGGAGGCTTTCAACGTGAGCCGGGCCCCCGGGCGGGGCGGGGAGGCCCTGGGCAAAGGGTGTCCCCAGTCAGGGAGGAGACACAGGACAGGCCAGTGAGGCAGGGTCCCGGGGAGTCCGCCTGAGCCCTGCCACCCTGATGCCACCCCAGGCCCCACACAGGGCAGAGCACAGCAGGCCCCGGGGCTGAGCCCAGCTCCCCCAGGCCCTGACCCCTGCCCTCCTTTAGCGCATTCACTCCAACCTGGACATCCGGGCCCTGGACAGCCCCCGCGGCCTGCGGACCGAGGTCACCTCCAAGATGTTCCAGAAGACGGAGACTGGGTCCTTTCACATCCGGCGAGGAGAGGTGGTGCGTGTCCACGGGGCCCCGGGGCCGGGCGGGCGGCCTCCGGAGTCAGGCAGCCTGGGTTCGAAGGCCCCGGGTCGGCCCCTCGGGTGAGCCGGGCACCTCCCTCGGCGTGTCTGTGACCTCGTCCGCACAGCGGGGTCCGCCTGCCCGGAGCTCAGAGGATCGCTCGGAGGAGGAGGGTCCCTGCTGGTGTCACGTGATGTGCCCAGAGCGAGCCGGTCCTCAGCCCCGAGGGCGAGCGGGCAGGGAACTGGGAGCCGGGCCCCCGGCACATCCGGAGCTGCCTTGGCTGAGGGCCCGGTCCCTGCAGGGCACCTACCAAGTCCAGCTGCGGGCCATCGAGGACGTGGACGGGACGCACGTGTGCCAGCTGCCCGAGCAGGACCGGAAGGGCAACATCCACCTGAAGCCGTCCTTCTCGGACGGGCTCCGGATGGACGTGGGCATCCTCTGCGACCTGTGCGCCTGCGAGCTGGTACGGCGTGCCGGGCGGGGGGCCGCGGAGCCAGGCGCCCACCCTGCGCCCCTGCCCGCGCCCCGGCCCTTACACCCCGCACGCTCCCGTTCCAGCAAAGAGAGGCGGGCTCCCCTCGGTGCAGCGGCAACGGAGACTTCATGTGCGGACACTGCGTGTGCAACGAGGGCTGGTGAGTGCGGCGCCAGCCTGCCAGCGGCTCCCCCGGGCCCCGCACAGGCCTGACGGGGGAGGGCACCCTGTGAGGTGCGTCCCGTTCGAAGCCCTTCGAGCTGCTTAGACCTGCAGGACGCAGCTGGCAAGGCGTGCGAGAACCAGGACAACCGGCCTCAGGGCGTGGGGGCTGGGCCGGGGACAGGCCCGGGCGGGAGACTGACTCTGCACTTCATACCTCTTGTATTTTTTAAAATATATATTTTATTGATTTTCTTACAGAGAGGAAGGGAGAGGGACAGAGAGTTAGAAACATCAATGAGAGAGAATCATCAATCAGCTGCCTCTTGCACCCCCCACTCCCCCACTGGGGATGTGCCCCCAACCAAGGCACATGCCCTTGACCGGAATCGAACCCGGGACCTTTCAGTCCGCAGGCCGACGCTCTACCCACTGAGCCACACTGGTTTTTGGTAACCTTTGGTATTTTGAACCACACACACACACACACACACACACACACACGCATGTGTTACCTAGTCAGAGAGGAGCTCCTAGGAAGGGTGCGTTGGACACGTCCTTCGTGAGGAAGGGATCAGGGGGCGGAGGTTTGAGTTGGTTCAGCCACTGCCGCCGGCGGGACTCGGAGGCGGCCCTCTGGGAGCCTCAGTTCTCTCGTCTGTGAAACGGGCGGGTCCGAGGCCTGGCCGGGCCCCGGGCGGCGGGAAGTGACCGGCTCCTCCCTCAGGAGCGGCAAGACCTGCAGCTGCTCCACGGGCTCGCTGAGCGACATCCAGCCGTGCCTGCGGGCGGGCGAGGACAAGCCCTGCTCCGGCCGCGGCGAGTGCCAGTGCGGGCGCTGTGTGTGCTACGGCGACGGCCGCTACGAGGGCCAGTTCTGCGAGTTCGACAACTTCCAGTGCCCGCGCACCTCCGGCTTCCTCTGCAACGGTGAGCTCGGCGCCGCCTCACTGCGGTCTCACAGCTGCCGGGCACTCTTCCAGGCCTTGGGGACAGGTTCCCAGACTTGGAAGTAAGGACAGTTTTTTTGGGTTTTGTTTTTTAATATATTTTATTGATTTTTTTTACAGAGAGGGAGAGAGCTAAAGAGAGTTAGAAACATCGATGAGAGAGAGTCATCGATCAGCTGCCTCTTGCACACCCCCCACTGGGGATGTGCCCGCAACCAAGGTACATGCCCTTGACCGGAATCGAACCTGGGACCCTTCAGTCCACAGGCCGACGCTCTATCCACTGAGCCACACCGGTTTCGGCATCCAGATACTGATAGGTTTTGTTTCCTCTTTTCCCTTATTGCATCTGCCAAGACTCAATAGAGGCTCTTAAACAGGGGGCCCCACAGTCGGACTTGTGTTTGGGGTGGTCGCTCTGGCCGCAGAGGGGAAAGTAGAAGCGGGATGGAGGGGAACAGGTGGAGGGAAGGTTTTTGAAGAAACTGAGGAGGAGATGGCTCTGCCCCGAGCTCAGCGCCCGCAGGCCCTCCCCGGCAGGAGGGCCACCAGGACCGCGGGTCTGATGGGCTCTCCCCTCCCCTCCCCCTCCCCGCAGACCGGGGCCGCTGCTCCATGGGCCGGTGTGAGTGTGAGCCCGGCTGGACGGGCCTGAGCTGTGACTGCCCGCTCAGCAACGCCACCTGCATCGACAGCAGCGGGGTAGGCCTGGCACGGGGCGGGCGGGGCGGGGCGGCCGAAGGGGATCCGGTCCGGACCGCCCAGCCCCTGGGGCAGGGATGGGGGTGCCGCTGGCTCACAGTGCCCCCTCTCGCCCCAGGGCATCTGCAACGGGCGTGGCCACTGCGAGTGCGGCCGGTGCCACTGCAGCCAGCAGTCCCTCTACACAGACACCATCTGCGAGATCAACTACTCGGCGGTGAGGCCGGGGTCTCGGGGCGTGGGCACGGGGACCGGGCACAGGGCCCGTGGGAGGAGGGGCGGAGCCTGGTGCTGCGGGAGCCGGTGGGGTGCGAGGTTGGCAGAGAGGCCTGGCGGAGGCCGGCCCAGCACGGCGCTCACCGGCCCCTCCTCCCCCACCAGGTCCGCCTGGGCCTCTGCGAGGACCTGCGCTCCTGCGTGCAGTGCCAGGCCTGGGGCACCGGCGAGAAGAAGGGCCGCACGTGCGAGGAGTGCAGCTTCAAGGTCAAGATGGTGGACGAGCTGAAGAACGGTGAGGGGCGGGGCGGAGGGGCGGGGGTGCCGAGAGCCCAGGCCAGGGGCATTCCGGGGGGTAGGATGTGTCGCTGATCGGGACAGGGGCACAGAGCTGGGCAGGGGCCTCATCATCTGAATCGAGGCTGTGCAGCCCTAGCCGGTGTGGCTCAGTGGATAGAGCGTCCGCCTGTGGACTTGAAGGGTCCAGGTTTGATTCTGGTCAAGGGCATGTGCCCTGGTTGTGAGCTCGATCCCCAGTAGGGGGCCTGCAGGAGGCAGCCGATCAATGATTCTCTCTTATCATTGACGTTTCTATCTGTCCCTCTCCCTTCCTCTCGGAAAGCAATGAAAATATATATTTAAATATATATATATGTAATAAAACCTAATATGCAAATCAATTGAACGGCAGTCCGGACGACCCAGTCGCAGCCCGGCTGCAGCCTCAGGATCGAGGCAGCCGCAAAGACCCCTCTTATACGAATTTCATGCGTTGGGCCTCTGGTGTATATATATACTGAGGCTGAGGCTGCGCAGTGAGATGAGGGTTCCAGACCTGGGAGGGTCATGGACTCCGGGCAGGAGGCACACAGACCCGGGCCACGGGCAGAGCTGGTTAGGGACCAAAGAGTCTGGGAAAGGCCCCCCTGCCCCCCCCCCCCGGACTGGGCGTGAACACAGCGGGGCCTGTGCCAGGCCATGGGGGTCCACAGTGTCCTCTCCCTGGGTCAGACTTTCCCAGAAGCCCAGCTCCCAGGTGAGGCTCCGGATGGGGAGGGGGCACAGATTTTCAGACTCTGATGCTTCTGGTCAGGGCAGGCCCCATGTCTGTGCAGGGACTTGCGTTCTTCCCCAGGGAGATGCCTCTGGCCCTGGGGGTGGGCCCTGGGGGCAGGGACCCAGGGGGAGGGCCCTGGGGGGCAGGGATTCAGGGGGCGGGCCCTGGCTGGGGGCGGGCCCTGGGTGGGGTGGGTCCTGGGTGGGGGTGGACCCTGGGTGGGGGTGAGCCCTGGGGGGCAGGGATTCAGGGGGCGGGCCCTGGCTGGGGACGGGCCCTGGGTGGGGTGGGCCCTGGGTGGGGGCGGCCCTGGCTGGGGACGGGCCCTGGCTGGGGTGGGCCCTGGGTGGGGGCGGCCCTGGGGGCGGGCCCGGGTGCGAGGGCACCGCTGACGCTGACGGCCTGTGTGCAGCGGAGGAGGTGGTGGAGCGCTGCTCCTTCCGGGACGAGGACGACGACTGTAACTACAGCTACACCGTGGAGGGCGACGGCTCTCCGGGGCCCAACAGCACGGTGCTGGTGCACAGGAAGAAGGGTGAGCTGGCGCGGCCCCGGGTGGGGGCCCTCGGACCGCGCCAGGGCTGAGCCCGCCTTCTCCTCCCCCCAGACTGCCCTCCCGGCTCCTTCTGGTGGCTCATCCCCCTGCTCATCTTCCTCCTGCTGCTCCTGGCGCTGCTGCTGCTGCTCTGCTGGAAGTACTGCGCCTGCTGCAAGGTGCCACTCCGGCCCCGGCCCGCCCGCCCGGGGCCTGGCAGCTGGCGGAGGCCGGTCTTCTGCCAGGCTCTCATGCCCCCGTCCCTCCGCCCAGCCCCTCGGCTCTGCCACCAGCCGCGGCTGGCCGGCTGGGAGCACCTGCCCTGGGGTCAGCCACCTGCAGAGGCCCGGGAGCCCACGCCCTCCCTCCAGGAGCTGCCGGTTGCAGTGCGAACACAGACAGGAGGCGGGAGAGGGTGGGGCGGCCCGGCCTGGGAGGCTGCGCTGAGGGAGCCTCCAGGCTGTGGGACAGCAGCGTGGGTTACAGGGAGAGAGTTCTGTGACCACACACACTGAACTCGCGTGGCCTCTGCAGGACTCCTCAGAGCCTCTGGTCCAGCGGAGGCGTGGTGGCACCGTAGGAGGGCAATAAGCTCAGAGCCTCCCAAAGGGGCCTGCTCAGAGAACCTTTACTTTACAGAGGATCTTGCAAGACCAGGGTCCCCCGGCACACACTTTGGGAACACTCTGCCCGTCACCCTCTGTGCCGCCCTCTGGGCCCCACCCCTGGTCCCTGCAGCTGCCCGGCTGTCCTGGCGTCTGGGGGAGGCACTGCGGCCTCTGGGCCGTCGCTGCGGGTGGGGAGGGGGTGGCCGGGGGCGGGGTGACTGGGCTGGGCAGCTGTCCCAGCCCTCACCCCCGCCCCTTGTCCCCTAGGCATGCCTGGCACTGCTCCCTTGCTGCAACCGAGGTACGGGCCTGGCATCCTGGCATCGGCAGAGGCAGGGGCGGCGGGTGGGGGTCCGGCCACTCCTTGCCCAGCCGAGTGCGGGACGGGGGAGCAGGCCCCGGGCTGCCCCGAGGGCGGTGCGGGGAGGACTGGCGCGGGGAGCACCCGGAGAGGGGCCTCACGCCGAGGACCCGCCCGCAGGCCACATCGTGGGCTTCAAGGAGGACCACTACATGCTGCGGGAGAGCCTCATGGCCTCCGACCACCTGGACACGCCCATGCTGCGCAGCGGCAACTTCAAGGGCATCGACCGGGTGCGCTGGAAGGTCACCAACAACGTGCAGCGGCCCGGCTTCGCCAGCCACGCGGCCAGCACCAACCCCACGGAGCTGGGTGAGGCCCGGGGCCCTGGCAGCTGGGCACGCTCACTGCAGCTCCGTTTTCCCTGCACTGGGTGCAGGCACGGGCCTGGCCACCTCGGCCCTTCGTGGTGGCGCTACCGTGGTGCCCCCCGGCCTGGAGGGGCTTCTGCGGTGCCCGCCATGCCAGGCGCTAACGCCCCCCCTTGCCCCCCCAGTGCCCTACGGGCTGTCCCTGCGCCTCGCCCGCCTGTGCACCGAGAACCTGCTGAAGCCGGACACGCGGGAGTGCGGCCAGCTGCGCCGGGAGGTGGAGGAGAACGTAAGGGCCTCTGGGCCGGGCCGGACCTGGGAGGGCCCCCGGCAGCCCCCTGGGACCCGGGTGCTCCCGGTGGGACGGGGCCTCCGTGGGCACGGTCTGGGGTGGCGGCTCCTGGGAGCGGCTCCCGGCGGGGAGGAGGCCCGGAGGCCGGCCGGCCCAGGCAGGCCCTCACGCCCGCCCTTGCCCGGCAGCTGAACGAGGTGTACAGGCAGATCGCCGGCTCGCACAAGCTCCAGCAGACCAAGTTCCGGTGCGTCCTGCCGGGTGCCAGGCGGGTGCCGGGCGGGTGCCGGGCCGGTGCGGGAGCCGCCCAGGCCCGGGCTCACGTCCCCTCTTCTCCCCACAGGCAGCAGCCCAACGCCGGCAAGAAGTGAGTTGAAGACACGAGGGGGGGGGTGCGGGGGGGGGTGCCCGAGGAGGGACAGCCCCAGCCACCTGCCCGCCTGCCCCTACCCCACCCCCGCCCCATGGCCATCCTGCAGGTGGGGAAGGCCGTGTGTCTGTCACGGGGAAGGACCTGCATTTGAGAAATGCTGGCGTGAGCCCTCCTAGGAGCCAGCCCTGTTCAGACAGGGAGACCAGGGTGGCCCCCTGCAAACCGAGGCTAAAGAAGGTTCCAGAAGGCCACCTGGTTATTAAGAAATAGGGCCGGCCCTCATTGGTGTGGCTCAGTGGATAGAGCGTCGGCCTGCAGACCGAAGGGTTCCGGGTTCGATTCCGGTCCAGCACATGTACCTCGGTGGCAGGCTCCTCCCAGCCTGGGCCTTGGTCAGGGCACGTGCAGGAGGCAGCCCAGCAATGTGCTTCTCTCACATGGATGTTCCTCTGTCTTTCCCTCTCTCTCTCACTCTCCCTAAAAATCAATGGAGCCAAAATGGGTTTGGCTCAGCGGATAGAGCGTCAGCCTGCGGACTGAAGGGTCCCAGGTTCGATTCCGGTCAAGGGCATGTACGTTGGTTTGGGCACATCCCCAGTGGGGGGAGTGCAGGAGGCAGCTGGTCGATGTTTCTAACTCTCTATCTCACTCCCTTCCTCTCTGCAAAAAATCAGTAAAATACATATTTTTTAAAAATAATAAAAATCAATGGAAAAATATCCTCGAATGAGGATTGACAAAAAAAAAAAAAAAAAAAAAAAGGAAGGAAATAGGGCCAGGACGCCTGCACCCGCAGCATCTCTGCGCCCTGCCTCTCGGGGCGAGGACAGCCCGCTCCCCAGAGGAGTCCCGGCCGCTGGGGAGGCCCAGGGCGTGGCCGAGGCTGCCGGCCGGGCCTGGTGCTGAGGAACCTCATCTCGCCTGGAAGACGGGCACAGAGCCACCCCCGGCCGCCTGACCCTCCTGCCCCCCAGGCAGGACCACACCATCGTGGACACGGTGCTGATGGCGCCCCGCTCGGCCAAGCAGGCCCTGCTCAAGCTGACGGAGAAGCACGTGGCCCAGCGGGCCTTCCACGAGCTCAAGGTGGCGCCGGGGTACTACACCCTCACCGCGGACCAGGGTGAGCGGCGCCCCCGGGCCCCGTGTCCCCCCCCCCGGCTCCGTGTGTCCCCCCCCCGGCTCCGTGTGTCCCCCCCTGGCTCCGTGTGTCCCCCCCCCAGCTCCGTGTGTCCCCCCCCGGCTCTGTGTCCCCCCCCGGGCTCCGTGTCCCCCCCGGCTCCGTGTGTCCCCCCCGGGCTCCGTGTGTCCCCCCCCCGGCTCCGTGTGTCCCCCCCCGGCTCCGTGTGTCCCCCCCCGGCTCTGTGTCCCCCCCCGGGCTCCGTGTGTCCCCCCCCCCGGTCTCCGTGTGTCCCCCCCCCGGGCTCCGTGTCCCCCCCCGGGCTCCGTGTCCCCCCCCCCCCGGCTCCATGTGTCCCCCCCAGGCTCCGTGTCCCCCCCCCCGGTCTCCGTGTCCCCTGCCCCCACCCCGTGCGGCCCACCTCTGACCCCCCCCCCCCCCCCGCCCCGCAGACGCCCGGGGCATGGTGGAGCTCCAGGAGGGCGTGGAGCTGGTGGACGTCCGGGTGCCGCTCTTCATCCGGCCGGAGGACGATGACGAGAAGCAGCTGCTGGTGGAGGCGCTCAACGTGCCCATGGGCACCGCCACGCTGGGCCGCCGCCTGGTGAACATCACCATCATCAAGGAGCAAGGTGGGCCGGGCGCGGGCGCGAGAGGCGGGGGGAGTCCGGGCCTGGCTGCTGCGGCTCCGTGGATAGAGCGTCAGCCTGCGGACGGGAGGGTCCCGGGTTCCATTCCGGTCAAGGGCACATGCCCAGGTTGCAAGCTCGATCCCCAGTGGGGGCCGTGCACGAGGCAGCCGATCAATGATTCTCTCTCATCGTTGATGTGTCTCGCTCTCCCACTCCCTTCCCTCTGGAATCGATAAAAAACAGAATAAGGATGGGGAGCTGGGGCCCCTGGCATTCGCGTGGAAGTGGGCCTGGCTGTGGGCCTGGGCAGGTCACGTAACCTCTGCGAGCCTTGGTTTCTCCATCTGTAAAATGGGCGCGGGCTCTTACACGGAGCTTCCCGTACAATCACTCCCGGGAGCCGGGTCTGCCTGGAGCCATGCCCCGTCCCTCCCTGCCCTCTCCCCTCCGGCCTTTGAACCAGGCCGTTGGCTGGACCTCCTGGGGTGCCCGGCCACCAGAGCAGGAAGGAGTGGGGCCCCTGTGCCCAGGCCTGTCCAGTGGGCGGGCAAGGCTTCACATCACGGACACGCAAGCTGCTCCTGCACTCAGGGCCTCGCCTCGGCTGTGCCCCCACCTGGCCCCTCCAGGATGTGTGCTGGGCACTGCCCCAGCCCCTTCAGCCCTTTCTGGGAAAATGTCCCATCGCCTTCCTCGGCCCTCCCAGGCCCTCCCCAGAGCGGTGGGGTGCGGGGGGACAGGCAGCCTGCCGGAGTCTGGGCCAGGCGGCGGCAGGGGCGGGAGGAGAGGGGGGACTGAGGTTGGGCCCCTCTGACTGTGCCGGCCCCTCGCAGCCAACGGCATAGTGTCCTTCGAGCACCCCGAGCACCTGGTCAGCGTCGGGGAGCAAGTGGCCCGCGTGCCCGTCGTCCGGCACATCCTGGACAACGGCAAGTCCCAGGTGTCCTTCCGCACGCAGGACAGCACGGCGCAGGCCCACCGGGTGAGCTCCGCGGGCGGGGGCGTGTCCGGGGGGCAGGAGGGGGGGGTCAGGTGTCCTTCCGCACCCAGGACAGCAGGGCGCAGGCCCACCGGGTGAGCCCCGCGGGCTGGGGCGCGTCCGGGGGGCGGGAGGGGGGTCAGGTGTCCTTCCGCACCCAGGACAGCAGGGCGCAGGGCCACCGGGTGAGCTCCGCGGGCGGGGGCACGTCCCGGGGCAGGGGGGGGGGGGGGGGACATGGCGCTGCCTGGGTCCCTGGCGCCTGTCGGTGGGTGTGCATGGTATGATTTGCAGGCTTGTTGGTTTGTGTTTCGGAGTTTATTGGCAGTATTTAAGAACTAAAAATATTCCAGTCAAAAATTAACTCATAAAACACTAAAATCTAGTCTTACGGGGCGGGGCCCACAGGGCCATTGGGCCAAGGCAGGGGGCATGCACCCAGCAGGTCCGGAGCCCGGCCACACCCAAGTCTTCTTTTTACTGGTCGGAGCAGTTTTCATTACTGATTCGATGCCCCCAATAAAAATCCCAAAGGAGAAATTTCACAGAATAGGCCGTAATCTACAAGAGGCTCCGGCTGTCCTGTCAGGCTTTTATAAAAATGCTTTGGGTATTTAACAATTTTTAAAAACCATTTTTATTATTTCCCAACTTTCTTATTTTGAAAAACATCAAACCTCCTGAAAAATGGAAAAACTAATAAAATTAGCCTGTGTGCCCTTTAGATAGATCCACCTGCTGTTACTATGCTTTCTCTGTCTTTCTGTACAGACCAGGTATCCATGCATATGGATACAGACGTATTTGTTCTTCCTCATCTGAATGATTGTAGGGAGAGGGGAGAGGGAACCTGGCTTAGTTCTGTACTAAGTGGCCAGATTATGATGATCTCTGAGCACATAATAATCTGGCCACTCAGTGTATAGCCAATATAATAAAAGGCTAATATGCAAATTGTCCCCTCAACCAGCAGGCAGGCCAGCCAACTGCCCATGTTCCCTCCCCTTGGCCAGGCTGGCCGGACCCAACCCATGAACGAATTCATGCACACACACACACACACACACTCTCTGAGTGGCCAGACTATTATGCGTTCAGAGGTCACCATAATCTGGCCACTCCGTGCATTTGCTGAACTCTCCACAACCGTAGCTTTCCTGTGGGCCCTACATACGTGGGGCACCTGCCAGGAACACGGCCATTCCTTCTGCAAAACTGCGACAGCATGACCACACTCAGGAAGCTTCCCGTCAAACCCGCACCTGATGGTCAGTCCGCATTCAGAGCTCCCTGCGCTCGGGTGCCCGTGTGTGTCCCTGACTGCCTGTCCTGCTCCGGGGGCAGAGCTGGCATCGGCCTGAGGCCCTTGTCTTGAGGCTCCTTTAATCCAGAGCAGTTTCCAGCTTTGAGTTTCATGACTTTGACATTTTAGACCGCCTCCCCCACCCCGCCCCTGCCGGCCCACGCCAAAGGACTTGCAGGGATTCCTGCCTGTCTCACGCTGGGTTTGGTAGCACTTGGATTGGCCTGGTGGGCACCCTGGGCCGGACCTCTGTGCCTGGAATTGAACTGTTAGTCTCGGAGCGCCACCTAGTGGTCGGATGTGGGGGTTGCCGCCCCACGCCCGTTTCAGCGGATTCCTCCCCGCGCGCACGTGGGACGGACGCTCGGGAAAGCTCTGGGCGCCGCGCGTGGGAAGTGGGAGCTGATAGAAGCACCCGGCCCAGCAGGCGGGCCTGGGGCTGGCAGGGTCCCAGGCTGCAGAGCACAGCGCGGGGGGCCTGAGCCCCAGCGCCTCGGGGATGAGCGCCTGCCCGCGGGGGTCTCTCTGCCTGGGTTCAAACCCTGGCTCCCCCACAGCGGCCTATGTGAACGCCGGCACGTCTCTGCCCCGTGGGCCTCAGCTCCTCGTCTGTAAAATGGGGACAATGCTCTCTCTCCCGCCCTCTGCTGTGAGCATGAACTGAGCTAATCCTTGTCAGTGCGGCCCAGGAGGAGCCATGGGAGCTGAGCGGGCGTGCCCGTGGGGGCGGCTGTGGGGGCGGCCCGGGTGGAAGACAGCCCGTGGGGGCGGCCCGGGTGGGGTGGGCTGCAGTGTCCCCGGGGTCGGGGCGCGGCGGGCGGCCGGGCTGACCCTCCCCACCCGCAGGACTACGTCCCGGCGGAGGGCGAGCTGCTGTTCCTGCCGGGGGAGACCTGGAAGGAGCTGCAGGTGAAGCTGCTGGAGCCGCAGGAGGTGGACTCGCTGCTGCGGACCCGCCAGGCCCGCCGCTTCCACATCCAGCTCAGCAACCCCAAGTTCGGGGCGCGCCTGGGCCAGCCGCACGCGGCCACCGTGGTCATCGGGGAGCGAGGTGGGCGGCCGGGGCCGCGGCGGGGGGGAGGCAGGTCCGCCGCGGGGCGTCCGGGCCTCCGCTCCAGCGCCCACCAGCGCGTTTCCAGCCTAGTCCGCCCGCCCCCCCGCGATGCTTAGGACTTTCTTACCCCGAGAAAAGTGTGGGTTGCTTGTTGGAGATTCTAATGTACCGAGCCATCCTGCATTTTACCTGGCACCCCTGTGCTCACCGCGAACCCCAGGATTTTTACACTTTAGGGGTGAAAGGGTTAGTTCGGATGGGACCTTAGCCTCCTGGATGTGAGCGCCCCCCAGAGGCGCTTGTGGGAAAAATTAGAGAGGAGGGTTCTTGGAAGGAGGAGCAAATGTCCTCCTCGGAACAGTCCCTTGGCTGCCGGACCGTCTCCCTCCTCCTCCTCCTCCTCCTCCTCCTCCTCGTTTCTCCAAAGACCCTCCTGGGCCCGCCTCCAAGCTGAGCAGGATGCCCGGGGGCACCCCTGGGGGCACCGGGGAGAGGCTGCAGGGCAGGTGTCCCAGCACCCTGGGTGTTGCACGGGCCCCTGCGCCCCCTGGTGGCGGGAGTGAGAGTCTGCGGTGGGAGGGGATGTCCCAACTGGCTGCCCGCCCTGCTTCACCCTCTGCAGACGAGCTGGACCTGACCTTCCAGAACCAGACGCAGTCTGCTTTCCCAGTCCCCCACGGCGCCCTGGGCGCCCCGCAGAACCCCAATGCCAAAGCCGCCGGGTCTCGGAAGATCCACTTCAACTGGCTCCCGCCTCCTGGCAAACCAACAGGGTACCGGGTAAGGCGGGGGCGGTGAGGGAGGGCCACGAGGGGGAGCGGGGCATGTGGGCCCCGGTGGGCCGGGCATCTGTGCCCAGGAGCTTTCAGACGTTTTCCCCCCTTCCTGGAGCGTGGCCCCTCCGTTCCCTCCCCCGGCCCTGCTGTGTGAGCCCAGCAGGGCACTCAGCCCTCGGAGCCTTGGTGTCTCACTGGGCAGAGGGGACAGTAGGGCAGGTCAGTGGAGTCCCAGCCGCTCGGCGCTCCTGCTGACCGGCCCCTCCCCTGCGGCAGGTGAGGTACTGGGTCCAGGGGGACTCCGAGTCCGAAGCCCACGTGCTCGAGAGCAAGGTGCCCTCGGTGGAGCTCACCAACCTGTACCCGTACTGCGACTACGAGATGAAGGTGTGCGCCTTCGGCACGCAGGGCGAGGGCCCCTACAGCCCCCTGGTGTCCTGCCGCACCCACCAGGAAGGTGAGCCTGCCACGCCCGGGTGCCCAGCCTGATACCCTGACACCCTGATGCCTGTATGCCCAGCCCTGACACCCTGGTACCTGTATGCCCAGCCCTGACACCCTGGTACCTGTATGCCCAGCCTGATACCCTGGTACCTGTATGCCCAGCCCTGACACCCTGGTACCTGTATGCTCAGCCTGATACCCTGGTACCTGTATGCCCAGCCCTGACACCCTGGTACCTGTATGCCCAGCCCTGATACCCTGGTACCTGTATGCCCAGCCCTGACACCCTGGTACCTGTATGCCCAGCCCTGACACCCTGGTACCTGTATGCCCAGCCTGATACCCTGGTACCTGTATGCCCAGCCCTGATACCCTGGTACCTGTATGCCCAGCCTGATACCCTGGTACCTGTATGCCCAGCCCTGACACCCTGGTACCTGTATGCCCAGCCCTGATGCCCTGGTACCTGTATGCCCAGCCCTGACACCCTGATGTCTGTATGCCCAGCCCTGACGCCCTGATGCCCGTATGCCCAGCCCTGATGCCCTGATGCCCGTATGCCCAGCCCTGATGCCCTTATGCCCAGCCCTGATGCCCGTATGCCCAGCCTGCCCTCTGCCTCCCGGATCCCTGCCCTCTTCTGCCGCTGACCGCTCTCTTCCCGCCCCCCCCCCCCCCCCCAGTACCGAGCGAGCCAGGGCGGCTGGCTTTCAACGTCGTGTCCTCCACGGTGACCCAGCTGAGCTGGGCCGAGCCCGCCGAGACCAACGGCGAGATCACCGCCTACGAGGTCTGCTACGGCCTGGTCAACGAGGACAACCGTGAGCCGCCTCCCGCCCGGGGAGGGGGGGGCACGGGCGCCATGGAGGGCGGGGCCCGTGGGAGGGAGGCCCCTTGTCCCGCTCAGCGGCCGGCCCCGCACCCGGGCGCCTGGGCATCACTGGGTTTCGGGTCCGGTGCAGGCTGGTTGCATTCGGAGGTCAGGCCCAGAGGCCTCCAGGCCCGGAGGGGGTGGGAGGGGGTGGGAGGCCCGAGGTTACACCGGTGCCGCGGGCTCAGAGGCAGGTGCTTCCCACACAGGTAACCAGGCGGCTAGTTTTCACACCGTTCGTTCTCTTGGGGGCATAGTTGCCAGATTTAGCAAATAAGAACAGAAGACACCTTGAACTTCAGATAAACACGTTTTTAGTACATTTCACGCCACACTTTCCGGCAGCCCCAGGCCTGAGGGCCCGGCAGAACCAGTCTGGGAAGGGAGGCAGGTGTGGGCGATCCCTGCCAGTCCTCAAGATGAGGGAGAACCTGAGGAAGGTGGTCCAGACCCTGGCCGGGCACAGGGACCTCGCCCTGGCACAGGGACCTCGCCCTGGCACCCTCGCCGCTGTGGTCAGTCCCGGAGGGAGAGCTCTCCACCCTCTGCCCGGCGGCCCCGGCACGGGTCAGGCTCAGCAGCCCGGCGGCCCCTGGGCAGAGGCAGCGGGGCTGGTGGCGCTGGGCACCGGCTCGTGGCTCTGTGCCAGCCAGGCGCACCACGCACCGCCTCCTCAGCATCCGCGCCACATCCTGGGCTCCTTCTGAGTCCACGGCACTTGGTCCACGTCCGGAAGCCGCCTCTGACCCTGCCTCTAACCCCAGGGGGACAGGCACCTCCCGGAAGCTCACGACCGGGGGTCTCAGTGCACAGCTTCCGCTGGGCATCAGCACTTGGTGCCCCCTCCCCTGCTCCCGCCAGCCGAGAGGATGGGAGGGGCCGGGCCCTGGCGTTAGAGACCCCGCTGGCGGACAGTCTTCGTCACCGTCCTGTGAGCGGGGCCTGTGAGCGGGTCCTGTGAGCGGGGGGACATCGGGCCGCGTGGGAAACTGAGTCGCGTGCTGGTCTCCCGGGATCCGTTACCCGTTAGAGGTGACCCTGGGCCACCTGGGTCTAGACCTGATGCCGCCACTTGACTTAGTGCTGAGCCTTTGGAGAGCTGGCAACACGTGTCTGAGCCAGTCCCCCAGGCTCTTGGGGGCTGGCTCCCCAGGGGTTCAGCGCTGCCCGCTCCCTGCTGTCCCGGAGCCCCCTCCTCCCCCGGGTGCTGGGGCAGGCGGGGCCGGGCGGGCCCCGGGCGGCCCTCTGAAGCCCCTCCCTCCCGCCCAGGACCCATCGGGCCCATGAAGAAGGTGCTGGTGGACACCCCCAAGAAGCGGATGCTGCTCATCGAGAACCTGCGTGAGAACCAGCCCTACCGCTACACGGTGAAGGCGCGCAACGGGGCGGGCTGGGGGCCCGAGCGGGAGGCCATCATCAACCTGGCCACGCAGCCCAAGCGGCCCATGTCCAGTGAGTGGGGGGGCACGGGGTGGACGGGGGGCCCGGGAGGGGCAGACGGGGGGCTCGGGAGGGGTGGATGGGGGCCCGCGAGGGGCGGACGGGGGACCCGGGGAGGCATGGGGTGGACGGGGGGCCCGGGAGGGGCGGATGGGGGGCCTGGGGAGGCACAGGGCAGACGGGGGGACCGGAAGGGGCGGACAGGGGGCCCCGAGGGGCGGACTGGGGGCCTGGGGAGGCACAGGGCAGACAGGGGTCTGGAAGGAGCGGAAGGGGGGGCCCGGGAGGGGCGGACGAGGGGCCGGGGAGGCCCGGGGCAGACAGGGGGCCAGGAGGGGCGGACGGGGGCTCTGCTCACTCCCCCCCCCCCTCCCCGCAGTCCCCATCATCCCCGACATCCCCATCGTGGACGCGCAGGGCGGGGAGGACTACGACAGCTACCTCATGTACAGCGACGAGGTGCTGCGCTCCCCGGCCGGCAGCCAGCGGCCCAGCGTCTCCGACGACACCGGTGAGAGGTCCCCTGAGGAAGCTGGGGGTCGGAAGAGGGAGGGGCTGGCACGGTGTCCAGAGGGAACAGGGGCCAGTGACCTCGGGCATGAAGGTCAGACTCAGGCCAATGGTGTGACAGGGACAAAGAGCGCATGGCCCGTGTGCAAACACGGTGCATCTGTGCACGGGGGCAGGGAGACGCCTGCCGGGGCAGAAGCACACAGGCCCTGCACACGCGCTCCGCGCATGGCCACGGGACCACGCGGACACACGGCTCTGCAGCTGGAGGCCTGCCAGCTGTGCCGTGGAGCCAGGACCCCCGGGGCCTCCCAGGGACGGGGCTGAGAGGAGGCAGACATGGCCCGGAGGCCGGGAGCGGCCACTTGCCCGGCTCCTGGTCCCTCCGTTCCCACACACGGCGGTGCAAAGCGCCCCCTGCTGGACTCCCAGCCACACAGTTTGAGCTTCCTGCTCCGCTGCAGGAGCTCAGACAAATCACTAACAGGCTCTGGGCCTCAGTTTTCTGACCTGTACAATGGGCTGCCCTCGCACTAGGAATGAGCCCCAGGGACCGCATTCCTGCCCTGACTGGGCAGAGCGTGGGCTTAAGGAGCCTCAGCCTGGGCATCCTGGGAGGGCTCAGTCTGGGGGCAAGAGGGCAAGTTCAGGCTACTGACACCCCCCCACTCCCCACCCCGAACATCCTGGCTTGGGGAAGTGTCCCTGGGAGGCTGGCAGGAAGAGATGGGGAAACTGAGGCTCAGAGCAGGGAGCCCTCACAGCTGGTGGCAGAGCCAGGGCCGCCCCTGGTCTCCGGCCGTGCCTTACCGCGGCCCCCAGGCTGCACCGGCTCAGTCACGGGAGAGGGGCCTTCGCCTGCCGCCGGCCCCCGCCCCGCCCCCACCGGATCCCAAAGAGCCCGAGGACCGCCCGCTCCGCCGCCTGCCCGCCCGCCGGGGTGCCAACGCCCTCCGTTGTTCCCAAGGCGGCGGCTGGCGGTTCGAGGCCCTGCCGGGGGCGGAGCTGGACCTGCGGCGCGTCACGTGGCGGCTGCCCCCGGAGCTCATCCCGCGCCTGTCCTCCTGCAGGGGGCGCTCCTGCCTGTCCTCCTGCAGCGGGCGCTCCTGCCTGTCCTCCTGCAGCGGGCGCTCCTCCGACGCCTCCGAGCCCCGCGGGCCCCCGGACCACGCCGACGGGGGCGCCGGGGGCGAGGGCGGCAGCGGGGCCCCCGGAGGTGACCGGCGCAGCCCGACCCCACACCCACCAGGCTCACCCCCCGGCCGTCGGGGGCCCAGCCCGAGCTCAGCTCGCTGGGGCCAGGCTGCCCACTGGGGCCCTCCCCCGCCAGGCTGGGCCGGGCTGAGCCGGGGTGTGGAGGCAGCCTCCCTCCCCTCCCCCAGGGCCGAGGCCCCCCCCCCTCCCCCCCCCCCCCCCCCCCCCCCGGGGCAGGGCTGACGGCGCTGCGTCTCCAGCTGGCCCAGCGGGCTCGCCTGTCCACAGTGGCTGGCGCCTGGCCTGGCCGGTGGCCGGAGACCGGGGGCTGCAGGAGGCTGTGTGGCTCCGTGGACTCCCCCTCGTGGGCCAAGGGGATTCCCAGGGCCGCCCGGTGCCGGCCTGGCGATGACCGGTGACCTGCTCTCCCCGCAGAGCACCTGGTGAACGGCCGGATGGACTTTGCCTTCCCGGGCAGCGCCAACTCCCTGCACAGGCTGGCCGCCACCGGCGCCTCCTACGGCGCCTCCTACGGCACCCACCTGAGCCCGCACCTGCCCCACCGCGTGCTGAGCGCCGCCTCCACCCTCACCCGGGACTACCACTCGCTGACGCGCACCGAGCACTCGGGCGCGGGCACGCTGCCCAGGGACTACTCCACCCTCACCTCCCTCTCCTCGCAGAGTGAGTGCACGCCCTCCTTTTGCTAAAAAAATACTTTCTAAAATTAAATACTTTAAATTGATGTTAGAGAAGGAGAGGGAGAGAGAGAAACATCAATGATGAGAGAGAATCATGGATCGGCTGCCTCCTGGGCTCCCCCAGGTGGGGATCGAGCCCGCAACCCGGGCCTGTGCCCTGATTGGGAATCGAACCGTTACCTCCTGGTTCAGAGGTCGATGCTCAGCCACCGAGCCCCGCTGGGCAGGCTGACCTCTCCTTTCCTCCGGCTCCTGGGCTGCCCCGGCCTGCCGCCCCCCTGCCTGCCCCCCAGCACACGTTCTTCCCCCCCTCACTCCCGTTTCGTCCACCCCAGGCCTCCCTCCCATCTGGGAAGGCGGGAGGAGCAGGCTTCCGCTGTCCTGGTCCTTGGGGTCCTGGAGTCGGGCTCAGATGAAGGGGTTCCCCCCTTCCAGGGACTCACCAGACTCTATAGTCCTGGCCGGGCAGCCAGCAGCGCCCCCCTGGGGCCCAGGTAGTACAGCGTGGCCGCCGAGTCTCCACAGCCGTCCGCTCCATCTGTCACCCACGGCATCGCAGTCACCGCCATGACCCGCACCCCCCATCCATCCACATCCTGCTGTCGCTCACCGCCTCGCCTTCCCGGGGGCGGGCTGGGCAGGAGGGGCGGGCCTGCCGAGGGGCGGGGGCTCACGGCGCTTGGCACAGGCAGGGCTCACACCCACCCTGAGGACAGGCGGGAGGCGCCAGGGGGCCTGGACGGGCTGTTGCCGGGGAGTGAGCCGCCTGGCCAGCAGGCAGCGTGGGCGGGACAGCCGAGGGCGGTCAGGAGCTGGACTCGGACTCCTGCCCGGGGACCCCGAGCCGGACTGACTGAGGCTCCTGCCTCCAGGTTCCCGCTTGGCTGCCGGTCTGCCCAACACCCCCACCCGCCTGGTGTTCTCGGCCCTGGGGCCCACGTCCCTGAAAGTGAGCTGGCAGGAGCCGCAGTGCGAGCGGGCGCTGCAGGGCTACAGCGTGGAGTACCAGCTGCTCAACGGCGGTGAGGCCCGGCCACGTGACCCCGGGCACCGGGCTGAGGCGGGAACCCACCCATGCCACCAGCCTGAGAGGGTCTCACTGCTGAGCCCTCCCCCCTCCCCGGGGGCCCCCCAGGCTACTCCCCGGGCAAGACGCTGCCTGGTGAGGCCTCGCTGGCCTCGGGCCCAGGCCCTCTGCTGGCCTAGAGGCCTTTTGGGAACTGGCACCTTCTGGGCAGACACTCTCAGCAGCATGACCCAAGCCACAGACAGAGCACCGGGTTTCCAGCCCCCTCTTCCCTGGGTAGCGGGCAACCTGCCCCCAGACCGCAGCAGGCTGGCCCCAAACCAGCGCTGCCGGTGGGTGCTGACCGGGTCTTGGCAGCAGCCCCGGGTGGGGGGGGGGGGAGGAGGGGGGGAGTGGAAGGGGGCGGACCAGGCAGGAGCAGGAATAAGGCTGCTCCCCGCCCCCCCCCCCCAGGTGAGCTGCATCGGCTGAACATCCCCCACCCCGGGCAGACGTCGGTGGTGGTGGAAGACCTCCTGCCCAACCACTCCTACGTGTTCCGCGTGCGGGCCCAGAGCCAGGAAGGCTGGGGCCCGGAGCGCGAGGGCGTCATCACCATCGAGTCCCAGGTGCACCCCCAGAGCCCGCTGCTGCCCCTGCCAGGTGAGCTGCCCCCATCGCCACCACCACCCAGCTGCCCCCACACCCGCCCCTCCGGGCGCCGGACCCACACGGCCTCTCCCTCCGCCAGGCTCCGCCTTCACCCTGAGCACGCCCAGCGCGCCGGGCCCGCTGGTGTTCACGGCCCTGAGCCCGGACTCGCTGCAGCTGAGCTGGGAGCGGCCGCGCAGGCCGGACGGGGACATCCTGGGCTACATGGTCACGTGCGAGCGGGCCCACGGAGGAGGTGCCGCCCGCCCCGGGAGGGGTGGCCGGGAGGGCGGGCGGAGGGGGCGCCAGAGGCTCACGGCTCCTCCCCGGCCCAGAGCCAGCCATCAGCTTCCAGGTGGATGGCGACTGCGCCGAGAGCAGGCTGACGGTGCCGGGCCTCCGCGAGAACGTGCCCTACAAGTTCAAGGTGCAGGCCAGGACCACCCAGGGCTTCGGGCCGGAGCGTGAGGGCATCATCACCATCGAGTCCCAGGCTGGAGGTAGGGCACCTCGCCCCTCGCGCCCATCCTTCCCGTGACCACACCCCTTCGCACCCATCCTTCCTGTCTCTGAGGCGCCCGTCTGTCCCCTCCAGGCCCCTTCCCACAGCTGGGGGCCCTCTCGGGGCTCTACCAGCACCCGCTGCCCGGCGAGTACAGCAGCGTCACCACCACCCACACCAGCTCCGCCGAGCCCTTCCTGCTGGGTGAGTGGCCGGGGCCCAGGCTCTCCCGGGGGAGACAGAGCTAACGGGCGAGAAGGGCAGGGGCCCTCAACACCTCTTCCCCCGCAGACGGCCTGGCCCTGGGGCCCCGGGGCTTGGAGGCCGGGGGCTCCCTCACCCGGCACGTGACCCAGGAGTTTGTGAGCCAGACGCTGACCACCAGCGGGACCCTCAGCAGCCAGGTGGACCAGCAGTTCTTCCAGACCTGAGCGCCCCCTCGGCCAGGCGGCCTCGAACCTGGCCCCCTGCCCCCCTCCCCGGGGCTGCCGCAGCCACCCCGTCCTCGGACCCCCTGTGGCCCCACCCACCCGCATGCTGACCACAGGACCAGGGCTTCTGGGGGCAGGTGCCCTCTGGGGGACAGAAAAAGGGCAGAGGTCCCAGAAGGCCCCCTGTCTGCCCCCGATCCCCCACCCCGCCAAGCGCACTTGTAACCGAAACGCCGGGCCCAGCATGCACGGGCCCAGCTTGTTCTGCACTTAATAAAGCGTTTGCTGCCCTTTAGCCCCGCCCTGCCCAGTCTCCGGACCGGCCCAGAGCCGGGGAGCGGGTCCGACCCCGCTCTGCTGGCCGAGCACACACCATCGGAGGTCCGGAGTCTGAGGCACACGTTTATTGAGCTCCAGGTGCGGGGGCAGGCCCAGCGGCACTGCGCTTCCCGGCTGCCGCCTGCAGGCCCCGCGGAGCTCCCAGGGCAGCTCACCAGCGCAGCACGCGGGCTCCGTCGGCGGCCTGGGAGAGGTAGAAGGTGGCGGTGCCGCTATACTGCGCCTGCGGGAGAGGCAGAGGCCTGAGCCCGGGGATCCTGGGAACCGGCCCCCCCTCGCCCCGGCCCCGCGTCCACCCACCTGGATGTGCTGCATGGCCTGGGGAGCCGTGGAAGCTTCCAGCAAAGTCACCGTGCAGCCCCCGAAGCCGCCGCCCGTCATGCGGCTGCCGTAGACCCCGGGCGCCGACAGCGCAGCCTGCACCAGCTGGTCCAGCTCCGGGCAGCTCACCTCGAAGTCGTCCCTGCGGAGCAGACGCAGCGGGCCTGGAACCGGCCCTCCGCCGGGGCAGCTGTGCCCGGCCCCACGCCCGGGGCAGCTGTGCCCGCCCGCCGGGCCTCACCTGAGGGAGTTGTGGCTCTCCACCATGAGGCGGCCGAAGGCTCGGTAGTCGCCCCGTTGGAGGGCGGCCGCCGCCTGGGCCGTGCGCCGGATCTCCCCCACGACGTGCCGCGCCCGCAGGAAGCCCTCCTTGCTTATCAGGTCTCTGCCCGCTGGAGGGGAAAGGGCTCAGCAGACCCACCACCACCACCCCCCCCCCCCCCCCCCGCCAGGGCCCCCGAGGGCGTGGGACCGGGCACCGCGGCTCCAGGCAGGGGAGCCTCCGCTGGGAGGCCTGGCTCTGGCAAGGCCAGGAAGGAGCTCGTGCTGGTCACTGAGCTCCCAGCGCCTCCCTCAGCTTAGAGGGGGGCACCCACTTGATTCGGGGCGCCCTGGCCCAGGTGAGCCGACACCTGCAGGGCTCCGGCAGGGCGCCTGGCACACATGGGTGCTCACGTCCAGCCGTTCAAGTCCCAGCCCCGGGGTTTCCGAGGTGAGGGGGGCGCAGTGCCTCCTGGGGACCGCGGGGGAGCAGGAGGGAGAATCCCTCCGAGGGCTGGGGCTCCAGGGGTGGGGATGGGAGAGGCACAGGCAAGGGCACAGGGCACACAGGAACCAGCAGGCTTCGCCCCCCCCCTCCCCCCACACCCCCCCCCCGAGGGGGGAGGGCCAGCCGCAGCCCCGAGGCCAGGGCACCGCTTATGCTCTGTGCTTGTCTACGACCCTCATGTTGGCAACAACAGCACTGATCCCAGCAGCCTGCTGGGTGGGAGCCCTACGCTAATGGGGTTTGGGGAGCGGGCAGAGCATGGCGGGGTCCTGGGGGTGAGGCCCTCACCCTCCAGCTCCTCCATCTGCACCTCCCGGAGGCTCTCCTTGCCCAGCGCCCGGGCCACCTCCTCGCACTGGCGGCGCCGCAGCGGGTACTCGCTGGAGGCCAGGACGTGGCGGACGTTGGAGTTGGTGATGAGCACGGCCAGCTTGGGGTCAGACAGCGGCACCAGGCTCGTCTCCAGGGACCTGGGGCGGAGTCGGAGTGGGGGTGACCAGGCGGAGTGTCTGCCCGCCCCGCCCCGCAGCGGCAGGCTCTGCCGGGAGGCGGGGAGACAGGGCGCCCTCACCTGCAGTCGATGAGCAGCGCGTGGCCCTCCTGCCCCAGCAGGGTGATGAGCTGGTCCATGATGCCGCAGGGCATCCCCGCGAAGCTGTGCTCGGCCCGCTGGCACACCTGGGCCCGCGCAACGATTGTCCCCGAGTCTGTGGCACAGGGTGGGGGGGCTGGGCCTCAGCGAGAGAAGCAGCGCCCACAGGGGCCTGGCGCGGGGAGGCCGGGGGTGGGAGCGGCCGGGGAGGTACCTGGGCAGAGCTGCTGCAGGAAGGTGTACGTGGCCACTTCCAGGGCCGCCGAGCTGGACAGCCCGCCGCCCAGGGGCACCGAGCTGACCACCGCTGCGCTGAAGCCGGGGAGCGGGGCAGCTGCGGGGGAAAGGGGGGAGGCAATCTGAGGACCGGCACAGGAAGGCACTACTGGAGGCGGCTGCCTGGTACCCGCTTCCAGGAAAGGGTCTCAATTGGCAAAGGCCACCAACCTGCCGGGCCCAGGGGCCCCGGCCCTCCCCCTTCCACCCTGCGGTTCCCGGACACAGGCTTCCCAGCTCTCCGGAGGCCACGGGTTAGGGTTCGAATCCTGACTCCTCCAATCAGGGAATGGGCAGCCCAGGGCGAGGTCCAGACCCCCTCGGAGTGTTGGTTTGTCCATCTGTACAATGGGATGCTCTGTCCTGCATGCCTACCCCACAGTGGATTAGGTGGGCTAACGGGTTTTATGGCCGGGGCCCAGGCCCGGTGCCACACCTGGGTAGTGTTGAATCACTCCCTTAACATAGTTGGCCCATCGGGGGGTGCCCGGCTCCAGGGCCCGCTGGGCTGTGGGCAAGGGGAACTGCAGCAGCCGGGGCTCGTCCGCTTCCTCGGAGGCGGTGAGGAGGGAGACCAGGCCGTCCGTCCGGGGGCTGCCCACCATCACGGTCACCAGCTCCAGAGCCTGGCGGGAGGGACAGAGAGGCCTCTCTCTTACTAAAGTCCCCAGGAATGTGGGACGGACAGGAGCACAGGAAGAGACCGGCAGTGTCTGTTGGAGGAGCCTGAGGCCCTGCCCCCCCCACACACCTTCAGGGGCGGGACCAGCGCCCAGAGCACACCTGGACTCTGCCCTCCACGTGGGCGCCCAGCTGGGGGCACAGTGGGGCCCGAGCTCAACAGGAAAACAGAATCAGGAGCCCCATCAATGCCTTCCCGTTTGGGGGTGCCCGCAGGTGTGCTGCGCCCGCTCACGTGCCAAGCTGCAGGGTGGGGTGAAGGGAACCCCTGGCTGAGCTGGGAAGCCTCCTGAGTCCAGAGGGCCCCGCCGAGCACCAGCTGTGTGGCCCTGAGCAGCCACAGCCCTCTCTGGGCTGCCTCCCACTCCATACGGCTAAGTGGGCCGGGCTAGAGGCTCAGGGCCGGCTCTTAGGGTCTGCAGGGCCTCCTGGGAGCCAGAGTCTGAAGTACCTCCTTCCACTTGCAAAACACGGGGGGACCTCCACATTTTGGGGTGCTCCCAGGTGGCCGGTGAGCATAGCAGCCCACAGGGGCGAGCTGGAGCCCAGAGGCTGGGCACACCCCTCCCGGCCCACTTCCTCCCGGATCGCCTTCCTCCCTCCTCCCCTCCTCCCCTCCTACGTGCGGAAGGTCCCGTCCCGCTCCCTCCCACGTGCTCTGCCCAAACTCGCCGGAGCCGGAGTTCGGTCCCGGGGACCCGGGCCGCCCGCGCCCTCGGCCCGGAGCCCGGCCCGTCCCGGGCCTCACCATGGGCAGCACCAGGCCCTGGTTGTAGTCCGTGTGCTCCCCGATGAGGTTGACGCGGCCGGGCGCCGCCACCGCCAGCGCGGGCTCGGCCCCGAACTCCGCCCGGAAGGCCTCCCGCGCCCGGGCCAGCAGCTCCGCCGCCGGCGGGGGCCTCACCGCGGCCATGGCCTCGCCCTCCGCCCCGAGTGCCGCCCGAGCGGAGCGGGATGCCCGGCCGGGCGTGCGTTACTGTGCCTGCCCCGCCCCGCGCCCCGCCCCGCGCCCCGCCCCCGCCCGCCCTCCGGCCCCGCCCAACCCCGGCCCCGCCCCCGATTCCGTCCGGCGCCGCCCGCCCTCCGGCCCCGCCCCCGCCCCCGCCCCCGCCCCGCCCCCGCCCTCCGGCCCCGCCCCCGATTCCGTCCGGCGCCGCCCGCCCTCCGGCCCCGCGGTCCCGCCCGCACCCCTGCCCGGCCGCCCCGCCCACCGCCCCTGACCCCGCCCCGCCCAGCCGCCGCCGCGCCGTCGGGTTCCTCCCGCGGGGGCGGGGCCCGGACCTGGGGAAGGAGCGCGGGCGCCCACTCCCGTGGTGCCGGCCCCACTGGGAGGTCTGAGCCGGCCCCCTGGCTCTGTGCCCACTCCCACCCCCCCAGCGACCCCGCTGCCACCCAGCCGCCGGGGTGGGGGTGTCCCAGAGACCTTCCAGGTCCCTGCAGCTGGGAGGTCCCCAGCCCCCCGTCAGGGGTCTGAAGAGGGTGGCCTGGCCTCAGGACAGAGCGACAGAGCCAGTTTGGGGGGAGCAGGGAGTGGCCCCCACAGGCTCCTTCCCCGGGGACACAGGCCCGGCTCCTGGCTGGAGGGCTGAGGCCCGGCTCCTGGCTGGGGGGCTGAGGCCCGGCTCCTGGCTGGAGGGCTGAGGCCCGGCTCCTGGCTGGGGGGACACAGGCCCGGCTCCTGGCTGGGGGGTGAGGCCCGGCTCCTGGCTGGGGGGCTGAGGCCCGGCTCCTGGCTGGGGGGCTGAGGCCCGGCTCCTGGCTGGGGGGGCACAGGCCCGGCTCCTGGCTGGGGGGTGAGGCCCGGCTCCTGGCTGGGGGCTGAGGCCGGGGCATGGGCAGCAGCGGGCCGCCCCCGCTGGAAGGACCTACCGCGGCTGCCAAGGTAGGCTGGGCAGCGGCTCCAGGACATGGCGGGTGGCGGGGTGAGAGGGTGAGAGACAGGGGTACCGAGTTCTCTGTGGCAAATGCTCTAAGGTAGACTGTGGTGATGGTTGTAGGTATCTGAATACACTAAAACCACGGAATTGTTCACTTTTTTAAAAAACAAACGTGTTTTTATTGCTTTCAGAGAGGAAGGGAGAGGCATAAATGATGAGGTTCATTGATCAGCTGCCTCCCGCATGCCCCCTACTGAGGTTCGAGCTGGCAACCTGGGCCTGTGCCCTTGACCAGAATCAAAGCTGGGACCCTTCAGTCTGCAGGCCAGCGTTCTGTCCACTGAGCCACACCGGCTAGGGCACGGAGTTGTACACGTCACGTGGGTGAACTGTGTGGTATGTGGAGTAGGCCTTGGGGCAAGTGGAAATGAATTTCAAAGCCACAAGCCATGTCTCCCCAAGGAGGCCCGCTGTGTTGGGGCAGCGATGAGCGAGGCAACAGCCCCCTTCCAGGAATCCTTCACCATCTCAGCCTCGACGGCCAGCCGTCCTGAGCCCAGTCTCCCCAGGCTGCTGTGTGATCTCAGGCAGGTGCCTGGGCTCCTCTGAGCCTCGGTCTCTCCTCTGTAAAAGGAGGCTAGAGATTCCTGGTTGACAGATTGTTATAAAAGGAACTAATGAGATCATCTGACTGAGTGCCCAGCCCGGCTCCTCGAGCACTTAGTAAACACAGAGTAAGTGTTCTCTATTATGATGTCATCCATGAGTGCAGCAGACACTCTCCTGCGGGCATTGGCCAGGCAGATACAAGCCGGGGGCGCTCACTCTGGTGGGAGCAGGCACAATCTGGCCACTAAGACCAAGGCGCTTTCTGGGGAAGGAGGCGGAGGAGGAATTCCGCCTGCTGCGAAGCCCGCACACTTGTTTTTATTTCCATCGTTTCATTTTGATTGGAAACACGTCCATGTGCCCTGACTGGTTTGCTAAGTGGTTAGAGCGTCGGCCAGTGGGCTGGAGGGCTGGGGCAGGTGCAGGAGGCAACCGATGGATGTGTCTCTCACAGCAATGTTTCTCCCTCTGTGTCTCCCCCCCTCCCTTCCACTCTCTCTGAGAATCACTGGGAAAAAGATCCTCGGGTGAGGATGGAGAACAGAAGAGAACGGGTCCACGTATCTCGTCTCCGTCCTTTCACTGGGTAGTTGTTCTTAGAGAACCTGGACGGCATCTCAGAGGGGAACACTTCCATTTGCTCAGGATGGACTCTGAAACATTGATTTGTGTTTGCACTCATTTTTGGTTTGGGCTTCTGTTTGTTTTAGGTTTTTGGGTGTGTGTTTTTTTCCAGAAGGCGGTTCACATCCAAAGACAAGGGAGTTAATGCTCAGAGATCTGGCTCTACTCAGTTGTTTTTAAATATGTTCTTATTGACTTCCGAGAGGGAGAGAGAGAATCATCAACGATGAGCGAGAATCATGGATCGGCTGCCTCCTGCACACCCCATGGTGGGGATTGAGCCCAAACCCCTGGCATGTGCCCTGGCTGGGAATCGAACCGTGACTTCCTGGTTCATAGGTTGATGCTCAACCACTAAGCCACACTGGCTGGGATACTGTTTTTTAATCCCATCTAGCATGTTTCGTGAAATGTGTTGAGAAGTCTGCCTTAACCTTTGACCTCCCTCCCATTTCCTGGCCAGATGTTACAAGATGGGGAGGGGTGGGCCTGGCCCACCAGTGAGGACTGGTGCTTCAGCGGCGTCTCTCCTCTCCCAGAGTGTGTGTGTCTGCGCCTAATTCTTTTTCCCCAAAAAAGACAGAAGCCTCGGACGCTTACACTCTGGTTGGGAGGCAGACAGCCTGGCCACTGAGGCCGAGGCTGGCACGGAGGAGGACGGGCTGCCTCCAGCACACCCCCCACAGGGAATCGAGCCCCAGCCTTTTGGTGCACAGGATGCCGCCCCACCAGCCGAGCCACCCCGGCCAGGTCTCGGCGCCAGTCTTAGCCCTCAGGCCCTCCCTCCTGGTTCTTTTTCACGTGATGAAGGTCTGCAGGCTCCACGCAGCTCTGGCTTCTCCACTGTAATCACAGCCTGGCTCGCTGACGGGACTTGAGGAGACATCTCACAAGCAAATCTCTACCCACAAGGTCTCAGAGTGTTTGCCCTCGGAAGATGGCCACCTCTCACCCCTTCTGGGAGGTTCTTTTTGATTTTTAAAAAATATATATATTTTATTGATTTTTTACGGAGGAAGAGAGAGGGATAGAGAATTAGAAACATCGATGAGAGAGAATCATCTATATCAGCTGCCTCTTGCACACCTCCTATTGGGGACGTGCCCACAACCAAAGTACAAGCCCTTGACCGGAATCGAACCTGGGACCTTTCAGTCCGCAGGCTGACGCTCTATCCATTGAGCCAAACCGGTTTCAGCTGGGAGGCTCTCTTTGTAATTGTTCCACAGCATTAGCCTATCTGATGATGTGGGCCCGGCTGGCCTTTCTGCAGTATTAGTGATAGCTGCCTCTGGGCGTGGATAATGCTCACCAGACCTCGTGGCAGCCCCGGTATCAGGGCTGGTACACAGCCTGCAGGGCCGTGCTGTTGTGTACTGATTGGTCAGTGCCCTTGACTTCTGTTGTCACCTATTTTAAAAATCACCAGTTTGCACTGATTGTTTCTTTAAATCCCACAGGCCATTTTAAAGATGCGGAAAAGCAGCACAGCTGTAAGGGAACCATCCAAGTGGGACAGCTGGGCCTTGAACCTGGGCCTGTCCGCCCGAGCCCATTCTCAGCTACCCCAGTCCCATGGGTACCTACAGCTCAGCCTCTCAGGAGGGGCGGAGGCACAGCTGCTCTCCCAGGCCGTGGAGGGGTTCCCACTGGAAAGCCAGGCCGGTGACCAGCGGCGGGCGCTCAGGAACTGGCCTGGTTCTTTGCCAGGAGCAGAGCCAGCCAGCTGGGCTGCAGGGCTGCCAGGACCACTGGGGCTGGTCAGCAAGCATGCCTGGAGCCTCTCCATGTGTCAGGCCCGACTCCAGAGGCAGGCAGGCGAGATTGAGACCTGGCCTCCGGAGCACCGCACTTCTCACCCTTCCCTGACCCTTCCGACCCCCGGTGCCCTGCTGAGGGCGCTCAGCCGCGGCCCCGTCTTTATCTGGTGCCCCAACCACGTCCCTGGAGTGCCTGCCCTCTGGGCTGAGGACCACCCTGTCAGAGGCCACAGAGCAAATCGAGACTCAGAGATGTTGAGAGCTCAGGGCCGCAGCCATCTCCTCCTGTCGCTCACACGGCACTGCAGCTGGCAGGGGCTGCAGGCCTTGGGGGGGGGGGGGGGATGGGGCCGGGGGACAGGCCCGAGTCTGGCGAAAAGCAGGGTGTGGGAAGGGGGAGGCTGTGAGCTGCAGGATTACAGGCTGCCGATGCCTGGGCCTTGAACCCAACCCCATCCTGTCCCCTCTGCGGACAGTCTTGGCTCAGTGCTGGGAGGTGAGGAGCTTATGGCGAAGGCCCTGGGGCCCTGTATGTCCAATGGCGGAGAAGGGGGGGGGGGATGGGAGGGGAGAAAGGAAGGGAACCTGTGCAGACCCCCACACAGCCCTCAGGAAAAGCCACCTGCCCCAAGCCTCATTCCTCAGCCCCCCCCCCAACTGACCGGTTTCCTCACGGACACTGACCAGGCAGCAGCAGCGGTCACTGGCTGGGGGCCTGGCTATGGGGCAGGAGCTGGTCTTTGCCGACCTCTCCCGGTCTGTTCCTGCCTCTGATGGTAATGGGGAGACAATGCATCTTCTGTGTAGGGACAGATCTCTGGAAATAAGCTGATTTGGAGTGCATGCTCCATTTGCTTTGTTTTTATTGATTTCTGAGGGAAAGGGAAATTAATCACCTGCCTCCTGCACGCCCCCTAGAGGGGGATCGAACCTGCAACTCAGGCATGTGCCCTGACTGGGAACCTGTGACCCACACCAGCGGGAAAGAGGCACTGCTAATATGCAAATTCAACAAGCATCAATGGGCCTGTCCTGGGCACATGGTGATATATATCCCTTTAAGGATAAGGGGGTCTGCCTGTCTCCTTACTGAGGGCCCTTCTCTCACCACTGAGTCAGAGGCAGGGCTTTCGGGGAGTTTGCCAGAGGAAACGTGTGAAACATTTCAAATGAAGACCATTAACAAGTCCCAACTTCAACAACTTTATTTTTATAGTCTGTTCAAGGGCACAGGCTAGCTTCGTCAGCTCCAGCTTTTGCTTCTCTTTACAGACTCTGTTCCATCACTTTACCCAGGGATATGCTGTGTGGCCAGCTTCCTAGAACCAAAATGTCTACCTTCTGATAACGGGTGCTCAAATGAAGTATGGAGGGCAAGCGGCACTGCTGAACAGACTCCAGGCCACCCGGTGAAACCGGGAGCCGCCTGCATCAGGACGGACTGGGGCTGCCAGGTAACTAAGCCGACCCGTTTCTGCTCGTTTGGACACAGCACACACCAGTCTTTCAGCGGCTCCATGTGAGGGGCTGGCAGTCCTGGCAGCTGTTCCAGAGCAGGCTACTCAGGAGCCTTTCAGAAAACCAGTTTGCTACACTGAACACCTTTGACAACACCTAAGGCTCATTAACTAGACCCCCAAGCTTATTTTAGTTTCTCCTGACAAGATGCTTAAATTTGAAAGGAATTCTTACTAAAAATAGCTATCGAGGCATGTTTTGCAAACATTGACATGCTATGCTTTATTGCTGGCCTTCACTGTTAAGCAGATCTTTCATACTGAAAAGCTGGCTGGGACAGTAAGCTTTGTGCCTCTGGAATGTTCAAGTAACTTGGAGACCAGTGAAGTCCACCGAGAGATTCATGGGACAATCCCAAATTTGAGCCCTAGCATTTTAAAGGAAGTTACTTCCCTTGGCCTACCTCCCACCTCCAATGCATGTTTTTAAAAAATTCTTTGACAATATGGAGGGAAGCATTGACACTAAATATGGCAACCCTGGCATTTGTAGAGGGTCTTTACACGTTTCTGGAATTATTTTGTAACTAAAAGGTTCCTCTAAGCAAAATCTAAGTAAACTAAGCTCAAACTTTAGAATACAAAGAACCTGGATACAAACAAGTGGATGGTTTGTTGTTTTTTTGTACATTCAATTTAGGTTTTTGACACTTAGTTGGATAAACAAGTTTATTTGTAAATTTAGTCAACATACATAATTGACCTAAAAACTTCAATAGAAGGATAAATTTTAAAAACCACTTGGAAGACCAGCTCTATAAAGTGATTTCCCCAGGACCATATACCAGATGTAAGCTAACTGGCCGCCATCTTAACTGGCCGAGATTCGAGATTCAACAAACTGGAGCTCAGTGCCCCTCCCCCCCCACAGCAAGCTTACGCTAAGGGTTATATACAAACTGCACAAGGAAAGAACTCAACCTGCTTATGAAACCAACCACAACACAAAGGAAAGCCGCACTAACCATGACTAGTCAGATATTAGTAACAGGTGATGCTGGTGTGATAACTTGTATTCTGGAGCCCTTATAAATAAAATCCCCCGGTAGTGTTTGCATTACCAGCTAGAGGGTTAGTTCACATGTGGTAGAATGAGGACTTAATGCAAGGTGTCATTTGCAAAGCATTTTACTACTATGAAAACAAGTGCAGTCTAGTTCGAACGCCAACTGGACCCTAAATTACACACACCTTAATGACAAGACTCCCCACATGTGAATGTAAAACATTTAATTTAAAAATGTTGACACTACAATATATAAAATAGCTATTATAAATGCACATAGTGTATTCTATAGCTGCCAGGTTTACTTTTTTTTTTTCTTTTTAGGAAACTGTAAGTTATTACACTGTGGTTAAGACTTGTCTCTTCTCCCTTGAAAAAGCCCACATTCTATCACAGTGATGCATGGTCAGACTTAACAGCCCCAATTGTTAAACGCTTGGATCAAGTCATAACCAGTTTTATTGCAAAAGGACCCTGTACACATTTATCAATTCTAGTACCTTAATAACTACCCAACAAGTCATTAACATACAGAAACATGCATCATGAGAAGCAAGAAATATCACCCATCCCTTCTGCATATTAGCAACTTGTCACTCCTGAGCAACAGTGCTCACGTCACTGAGGTCTGTGAACGGTCACTTTTCGCATTCATCCTGAGTGAAAGATGGAATGACTTAAGTACAAATGCAACATATTATAAACAATTTCTTACAAAAAAAGTCACAAATTAAACCAAAGTATTGTACAGAATTTACTACAAAACACCGTAAAAACTGCCTTCCCTTAAGCTCTCTCTCCCCGTATCCGGCGAGCCAACTGGATGTCTTTGGGCATGATGGTGACTCTCTTAGCGTGGATGGCACACAGGTTAGTGTCTTCAAACAAGCCCACCAGGTACGCTTCGCTGGCCTCCTGCAGAGGACAGAGCCGCACCGTTAGACTCCGGCCCCGCGGGCGACCGCCTCCGGCCCGCGCCCCGCGCGGCCCCCGCTCACCTGCAGCGCCCCGATGGCCGCGCTCTGGAACCGCAGGTCCGTCTTGAAGTCCTGGGCGATCTCCCTCACCAGCCTCTGGAAGGGCAGCTTCCGGATCAGAAGCTCCGTCGATTTCTGGTAACGACGGATTTCTCGGAGCGCAACGGTCCCGGGCCTGGGCGCGGAGGACGGAAACGGAAGCCGGTGAACTGACAGCGCCGGCACTCCCCCCCCCCCCGCCCTTCCCGCACCGCCGGGCGCCGCGGAGCCCGTGCTCCCTCCGCCTTGCCTACCTGTAGCGATGGGGCTTCTTCACCCCGCCGGTAGAGGGGGCGCTTTTCCTGGCGGCCTTAGTGGCCAGCTGTTTGCGGGGCGCCTTCCCACCCGTGGATTTGCGAGCAGTCTGCTTGGTTCGGGCCATTTTCGTTCACCTAAGGGAGATATCCCGTCCGTGACTCCCGCGCCGGGCGCCCGCCGGGGGGGCGGGGGGGCGGGACAGGCCGTGTGCGGCGCCCCTGCCCTCCCGCCTCTTCGCACCGCTCCTCCCGGCGGCAGATGGCCGGGGCCGCCGCCTCCTCACCCGAATGACTCAGGCCCGAGCGGCGGCCTCCCCCGGGAGGGGGGCGCGGGGAGGAGTCACTTCCCTCCTCGACGGGCGGAGGCGGCGCTGCCCGGAAGCCGACGCCGAGACCTGAGCAGCCAGCGCCGGGGACGGGAAACGGCGCGATTCCCGGACCCAAGTCCCAGGGGCAAACCTCTCACCCCGCACCCGACGCCAGCCGCCCGGGCGGCCCGCACTCGGCCCCCAACGGCCGCGACTCGCGGCCCCAACGGCCGCCGCGGCCCCAGGCCCCGGGAAAACCCACCAACACTTACTCGACACCGAAGTTTAGGCCGCTTCTGAGTCCGTGACGCCGCTCCGGCCGCCCGAGGGAGAGCCGCAGCCCGGGAGCTAAGAGCACAGACCACGCCAACGAATAACCAAACCGCTTTGCCCCAAACCCCCCCGATGTTTCCGCTTTTATACCCACGCTTCACGCTGCGTCTCTGCGTCATAGGACCTTCATTTGCATACACCAACGACTTTTCCTATTGGCCGAAGCTTTCGCCGACGCGTTGACATCCCTCGACACAAAGGCCGTGCTAGGGCCCTGCACTCTGATTGGCGGATATCTAGGCCGCTGATTGGCTGTTAAAGTGGCCTAACGATTGGATGAAAGCAAAGCGAAATGGACGAATCATAGTTTAGTACTAAGCGGCTCTTCTGATTGGATAAAATGGAGCTATGTTTGGATCCTTCCCTTGGTTCCAAAGCTCTACAATAGAAAGTCAATGCAAATAAATTGTATTGGTCCCCATCAGGACGAAAGAGTCTGGATGGACAGAAGCTTAACTTTGCCTCAAATAATGCCATCAATGCAGGAAGAGGTTACGTTAATACAATTTTTGTAAATATTTCCCAATGTGAAATAAAACATCTTCCCTGCGGTCAAATTACTTTTCATTAACATTTTGGTAGTTTTGTTTTTTTTTGCCCCCAAGTTTATTCGAGAACTCAAACAAAATATTCTAGGTAGATGTTTTAACTCATTTTAACATTTTGATAGTTAAGTAGTAGTGTAAATAAGAACTAGAATTCAGTAAATCATGTCATATTACCAGGTATTTTATTTATCTTTCATATACATTTTAACCAAAAAGCAGTTCTTTTGTTTGGTAGGGTGGGGAGGGATAATAGCCACAAAGAAACAAATGCCAATAAATGGCTTTATGAGTATCACTTTGTATGTTCTTAAGTCTGTCACAAAATGCTTTATGATTTCATTATGTAGCCTCTAAGCAACATAGTTTTGGGTTATATGATTCAACTAAGTGACGTGACTACTTATAGCCAAAATGGGAATAATCCTTTGATAGCATTTGCATGTCTATAAAGAGTAAAGAACAGACAACTACATTTAATATATGCCTCTGTGTTTAATGGTATATCATGGAATTACTTCTGAAGAAACATGACAAGTGTATAAAAATGTTAATTCCTATCTTTGTGTAGATAAATGGTTGCAGTACTCCAATGATTCAGATATATAAAATACCAAAGCAGGCTTAAGGTTCAGAGCAGCCAAACAAAGCTCAGAAATTGAAAAATAGAGCCGTGGGTATGATACTCCATAGTCCTTACTCTGGATTCACAGAATATTTCGAATTATTAAAATAGTTTTATTTTAGCAAAACCAGTTACATATAGATTTCAACTCAGAGAATTATTACAAATAAATACAAATGCCTCAAAAATGTACTGTGACAACAGAAGTGCCCTCTGAGTATCACAGTGAGGGGGAAAGGCTCACTTTGAAAAAGCAGCTTTGGCAAAACATCTCCGGCCCACGCTCAGGTACCGAGCCCCTCAGTATTTCCGCCCTTTCCATTGTAATATTCAAAACATGTATTTAATTATCGCGTAGTTAAGCTTTTATGTGATAAAGTAACTTGAATTTTTGGCTTCTGCTCCGTTGAGGATAAGGGGGAGGTTAAATTTTCTGTTTCATTCCTGCTGAGGAGAGAGACCCAGAGGCTCTTGCCCCTTCTCAGAACTGGGAGGTGAAGGAACAGGGTATGGGCTCCCTTGAAACACGCCTTTGTGTCCCAATGTAGTTTTTTTTAAACCTTTTTCATCAACCAGCTGCCTCCTATACACCCCCTACTGGGATGCGCCTGCAACCAAGGTACATGCACTTCACCGGAATCGAACCTGCAAACCTTCAGTTCGTAGGCCAACGCTCCACCCACCGAGCCAAACCGGTCAGGGCATGTGTTCCAATGTTTTCATAGGAGACCCAGAACGCTGTCTGCCCCATGACACCTAGAGGAGACACAGTAATTTTTCTTCAATATTGCTAATTATTAGAGAGGAACTAACTGCTCCAGGAGAAAGTAGGGATGGATTTACATTAATCTATTTAAGGACAACTCGTGGAAATAGATTGCTTTTCTTATTTGGCAGTCATACAAATTAGATTGTCTTTTTCCTAAATTGTTGCAGCAGAGAAAAATGAAGAACTGTGTTTATACAATCAAAACAATGCAAGATGTTATGTAGGCAACTGTTCTCCTTCCTGTTCTAGCATAGACTTGCTGAGTAACTCTGAGCAAGTTACTTAACCTCTCTGAGTTTTGGGTTCCTGTTTTGTAAATTAAGCAGTTTGGATATCTCCCAATTTTACTACTACACACTGATCCTGAAGCTCCTGATGTACACTTATTTAAAACCTAGCTCTGTGGGCCTCGCTGGTTTGGCTCAGTGGATAGAGCGTCGGCATGTGGACTGAAGGGTCCTTCCTGGGTTCTGTTCCAGTCAAGGGCACGTGCCCGGATGTGGGCTCGGTCCCTAGTGGTTCTCTCATCATTGATGTTTCTGTCTCTCTCTTCCTCTCCGAAATCAATTAAAATATATTAAAAATCTAGCACTTTGAAGTATACACTTTTTTTTTTTTTTTTTTTTTTTAAATATATTTTATTGATTTTTCACACAGAGGAAGAGAGAGGGATATAGAGTTAGAAACATCGATGAGAGAATCATCGATCAGCTGCCTCCTGCACACCCCCTACTGGGGATGTGCCTGCAACCAAGGTACATGCCCTTGACCGGAATCGAACCCGGGACCTTTCAGTCCGCAGGCCGACGCTCTATCCACTGAGCCAAACCGGTCCCGGCTGAAGTATACACTTTTAATATTTTTTACTGGTTGATTTTAGAGAGAGGAAGGGAGAGAAACATCAATTTGATGTTCCACTTATTTATGAATTGGTTGATTTTTTTGTATGTGTTTAACGTTGGCCCATCGGGAAGATGCTCTAACCAAGTGAGCTACTCGGCCAGGGTTGAACTACATTTCTTCATTCACACCGGGGTGTTTTGGGGATAACATAGACCAATTATTGGGATTTAATAATAGGATTAAAGCAATACACTACAACTTCTGTCTTCGTAATCTTTCACCTTCCCTCGCCCCTCGTGGTTCACCATGTGGCCCATGTCAGAAATGCCAGTTTGGCGCCGGTTAGCGCACTTGGCTAGAATGTCCTCCCCATATGCAAAGGCTGTAGCTTCGTTCCCTGGTCGGGGCGCGTAGTTTCACATAAATAAGTGCAAAAACAAATTGGTGTTTCTCTCTCTTTCTCCCTTCCTAACAGTCCATTTAAAAAAAGAAATGTCAGTTTCTTAACATTGTAGGCTGACAATTTGGCTTCTGATATGAGGTTCCAGGGAACTAGGTAAAAAAAAATGAATATGTGTCATTCTTTTTAAAATATATTTTTTTTATTGATTTCAGAGAGAAGGAGAGATAGAAGCATCAGTGATGAGAATCACTGCCCCCCCCCCCCCCTTGGAGATGGAGCTAGCAACCCAGGCATGTGCCTTGACCAGGAATCAAACCCCCGACTTCAACCACGGAGCAACAATGGGCAAGTATGTGTCATTTTTTAAACAATATTCCATTCACCCCTCACTCCCTCACTCCTAAGGTTATGCCTAATGTGGTCTTTAATGAGATGACCATTAGTTAACAAGAGTTAAAATATCTGTGAGGAACTTGGTAAAGCTCACAAAGTCGAATGCCTAGATCTGGGGGAACTGGCTTCTTTCACAAAATGAAAATCTTAGCCCCGCTGGCGGGAAGCAGGGAGAGGAGACACATTTTCCCAAGTCTAACAGCTGACTTCAGAGCAGCGAACTGGAGTGGATTAGATGCATCGCACCTCCTACTACTGGAACCCAGGCCCTTCCTGCGGACACTAATGCTTCTCAACGCTCCTGCAACTTGCCAGTGTACCCGAGACTATTCTAGACGGAGATTAAATTCGTCCTTGGCCCCTAATGCACTGGAAACAAGTTGGTCAGGCCAGGTGTCGAGTGGAGAAGAGAACCAAATCGTGGCGTTTCAGGGTTGCTAACGGTTTATGGAGCGCCCCAGCAAAGACATGGGAAGAGAGTATTGCGCCGGGGAGCTCCTCTTTAGCAAAGCTTATCAAGCTGACTTCCAGCAGGCGACTTCCCTGCGTGCCTCGCCCCCAGTTCTGCTGCAGGAACGAGGATGTCGGTGCAGCCCAGGCGCCCGCTGCACAAACACAAGATTCTTAAGCTCTGCTAGGGGCCGGCCTCTGCACGGAGCCCACGGTACACCAAGTCTGGAGGCGAGGTAATCGTCACACGGTTGGCAGTAAAATTACACTCGAAACTGTTTCAAAGAAGTCATCAGGGCCTCCCCAGCTCCGGGCCCCATCTACCGCAGGGGCTCCAGTTTCAAGGAAAAGTACCCCAACGAAACTGGAACCGCGCTCAGGAGGAACACGACCGGACTGCAATTCCCAAAAGCAGTCGCGGGCCCTCGGCATCCGGGACACCGCCTGCAAGGATCCCTGGGTATTGTGGTCCGTCCCTTTGGCAGCCACCCTCGGTCGACGGTAAAATTCCAGCCGAACCGAGGACCACAACTCCCAGCAGCCCTTGCTGCCGCGCGGGGGGTCTTCACGTTCTCGTGGCGCGGCGCAGGCGCACTGAGTCCTCGGCGCGGACCGCGCAGACTGAATAATAAAAGGGGAGCGGCGAAGAGGCAGGAAGACAGGACCATGTCGAAGGGCCCCGGGCCCGGCGGCTCCGCAGCTTCCTCGGCGCCCCCGGCCGCTACCGCCCAGGTGCTGCAGGCACAGCCCGAGAAACCGCAGCACTACACGTACGTAGAGCGCCCCCCCCCGCCGCGCGCGCACGCCTGACGTCAGCGGCCAGCGTGAGTCACGCGCGCAGGGAGAGCGCGAGGCGGCCTCTCCCTCCCCCCTTCCTCCTCCTCCGGCCCGGCTCAGACCGGTTCCAACCTGCTTGGGCCGGTCCCAACTGCCTCCAACCGCCGCCGAGCTCCGGCCGGGCCGCGGGCGGGAAACGGGTCCCGCCGCCGAGTGGGGCAGGCGGGAGCTCGCGGTGCGGAGCGCGCACACCGCAGGCCCGGCCTTCGAGGCCTCGCTGCTCCTCAGCCCGTAAACCACAGCGCCCGGCGCTGGCGGGGCGATAAGCAGCGCGGGACACCGCCAGGAGGCCGTCCTCAGGGGCCGGCCCGGCAGCCGCCTGCGCGTGGCGATTAGCACGAAGCCCAGGCGTCTCGTGTCCCTAAGGCCCGTATGTCTTCCACTGGCACCGCTGACCTCACAGGGCAGGGACCCTGAGCGTGATGGGGTCTCGAGTGTGTGTCCTCAGGCCCCACCGAAATGTGGCGCATCCGAGGGAAAGCCCCACACGCCGACCCGGCCTGAGCCCAGAAAGACGGGGGACCTCTTCCCGGGCTCCTGCTTGTGTCTGAGCGGCGGTCCCTGTCTTTCCTCCTCCTGTGGCTGTGGAAGGCACAGGAGCGATCCCCAGTGCTAGGTGCTGTGGGAGGAAGGTGAAGAGAGGCGGCCCCTCCTGTGAAGCAAAATGCTGGTTTCCGGTCCCCCCGCCCCCCCATGGCCTGGGAGCGCCGGTCCCCGCGGGCGCCTGCGCGCTGTGCGCGCTCGGGGGGACCCCAAGGGGACCCGGGCCGGTGCAGGTGTGGGACGCGGGGCTCGAACGGCTCAGGAAGCACCTGTGGGAGGAGAGAGAACTCCGAGGAGGAGCTTTGGTCCCAGTCGAGCCCATTGGGAAGCGGTCCTGGGCCTGGGGGCCTCCATCGGGCTTTGGGTGAGGGTCTCCGCTGTCGGTGCAGATGCTGTGACACTGTCTTGGCTCGAGGCGGACTCCCGTTCACCGCCCCCGCCCTGAGTGGTGTGGCTCTCTGGTCCTTTCCCACTGCTGGTCTGCAGCCCTCCCACTGTCAGCCCTCCCGTGTCCCGGTGAGACGGCCTTCCCGCAGAGAACACTGGCCAGGGGAAAGCTGCGGTCAGCCAGCAGCGGGGGCTGGATGTGGACATCGGCAAACTTCGCCCAAAATGGGAACCTTAATGCTCTCTGGTTGCTCAGATCCCGTTTTCCAGTAAAATGCCCGCAACCTGTTGGGAAACGCGCGGCTGGGTTCAGCGGCCTCCTCCCGGGTTGTGTTGCCGTTGAGGGGACTGAGGAGTGGAGGTTAGACGGGCTGGGCCATCGCTGCGGGGATGACAGGCGGAGCAGTCAGTGGCTGTGGAGGTCAGTGCTCACGTCCAGGTCCGGTCCTCGCTTGTTGAAAATCTGCCTTTCCATCCCTTGGTGTGGGATGAGGGCAGAGTGGTTAGGCTCGTGGTGTGTAGATCGACAGTCGTAGGGGAAACGGAAGTTTGGGTGGATGGAGACGGTAGCTGTTTCCATCTCTCTTATTTCCTGTGACCTGTTCGTGTGTGTGTTTATGTTTATATCCCAAAAAATCAGGGATAGAAGTCTGCTGTCTTCCTTTATAGATCTCTGGGCATTCAGGCGCTGTGATGATTGGGAAAACTTCCTTCTCTTGTCTTCCCAGGGAGCATGAGGGCACAGGTGATGACACCAATAGGCTTGTTGGCTCCGATTATTTTTATTTTTATTTTTTAAGATGAGCCCATTTGTTGTTTTGGGGGGTTAGGGTTAGGATACGGGAACATTTTATTTTGATTTCCGTGTTTGCTGTAAGATTTTGAGCTGCCCAGCAATCTTTCATTCTCCCTTGCAGCATGAATTTCCAGAATTTGTTTCAATCTGAATAGGGCCTTAGCTCATGTATGGATCCTGTCAACAGATAGCTATAGACTTTTTTTTTTTTTTTAACGTTTTTTACCTGTCAAAATTTTACTGTACATTATGTGTATTTTTTATAGCTGCATTCTTTGAGGTTATGTGACATGCAATACTCTTTGCAGTAACCTGGAAGAAATTTGCATTAAAACTGAGTGCCACGCCTCCTGCTGCCTTTCTGTGTGTTTCTGTTCCTGTATGCCTTCTTCCCTTGATTCTTGGCCCATACACAAAGTCCTAGAGTTTGAGCCCTCCTTTTTTTAAACCAAGGGAATTATTCATAATTGAAGGATAATTATTGTGTTGGTATATTTTTAATCTCTTGAATAATCGTGATTTAAGGGAAATTTTGAAATAATCCTTTCAGCAGGCACTTGTGTTAGACGTGAGGAACCTGACCCTTTTAGAAAATGGTTCTATCAGGGTTTCCTCTGTTGAACAGCTCCAAGGGTCTGATTAGCACCCTACAGCGATAACGTGCACGTGTTAGTACTCTCCCAATGCAAGAGCCATGGGGCCTCTTCCTAGGTAATGTGTCTTATTTCACAAAGGTTAAATTTCATCCGGCTTACTCAGAACAAGATCAGTATTTATATTAGAAAAGTTTCATGAAACCAATTTAAGAATGGGAACTATTGGAGCAATTACATTCCAAACTATATCTGCAAATTTAGCTAACCTTGGGCTTTTTACTGTATAACAATTATATCATTGTTTTGACTCTATAAGAATCCCAAATACATTAAGTCATTTTGAGATTCTTTCACCTGCAGTTGATTCTCAAACTTAACAGCCCGTGTTTAAGGGAATGGAATTCTGGCTCCGGGAAGTTTCTTGAGTTTTCTGGCCACTGGGGAGTTCCTGTGGGTGGACAGAGGGTGAATACTTTGTAGCTGCGCTTAGCCAAGTGTCCTTTTAATTCGGGACTGTCCTGGGCATCTGTAAACAAGGACAATGTAGCAGTGCTTCCGGAGATCACTATTTTGAGGCAAATTTGTTAGTTTGTATATTATATAAATGTCATGAACTTCACTTGATTGCATCGGATTGTGTTTTAGAAAATCCGGGAAATGAACATATATTTTGCAAAAAAAAGTCATTATCGCAAATAACAATAAGGTTGTAAATATATTCCTAGAGTACAACTTGTTGCACAGCAGGAGTCACTGCAAGTGTTGCTTAGCAACTTCAGCAAGAATGAATTAAATTACCAGCAAATATTTCTGGATCTTGTTTACTTATCAAGTAGAACTAATTTCTTTTTTAAAAAAATTTCTTTATTGATTATGATATCACATAATTGTCCTCATCCCCCCATTCCCACCTCAAACCCCTCCCCACGTATGCCCTTCCCCTGGCGTAGAACTAATTTCTTACAGAACTAAAATTAAGAGCTCATTGCAGCCTTCAATCAAACCCACAAAATCCCCATTAATAAGTGTTAGATATCCATGCTAGTGGTAGACCCAAACTTAGTACCTAGTTGATATTTGCTATAATCTAAACTAATGATTAAAGTGAAGATTTGCTTAATGGTTAAGTTTTTTTGTTTTAATCCAGCTATGTTAGATACTAAAGAAGGCTTCCCCACAATCCATATGCATCTGCTTTGACTGGTGGTTTCTGTCAACCTACAAAGACTGACTTATTGGTGAGGGCAGCTGGACACCTCTGAGAGCAACTTAGAGAAATCCATCTTGGGCACACTCTGTAAAGGAACTCCTCTCTGGAAATAGCACCCCAGATAATGCACAAAAGCAAGACACCCTCGTGGACCTCCTTCTTCCCGCTTTCAACACCCGCTGCCTGCAGGTGAGGTCTCCTTCCTGTGTGTCTGAGGAGCCACGGCTCGCTGAGGTACCGAGAGCCCTGGGGCAGCCAGAGCGCCCATCTGCGCTCCTGCCAGCTGCCGAGGCTGCTTTCTCACTGGGAGCTACGGCCAGAGTGATGGAAGGCTGCCCTCTGGTTATATTACTTTCACTAGGTGCCTGGTTTGGGGATTATTTTCCCATGTGGGGCAATATTTGCTTAATTATCAAGTTTTGTTTGTTGTTGTTTTAATTTAGCTATTAAAAGAGATTTTCCCACATATGCATCTTCTATATCTTGAAATTGCAACTATGGACAGCTATGTTAATCCTTGCAGAGTGTCTTCCCTTCTTCTAACATCTTGGATGAATTTAGGGGAACACTAATGTGCTACGTAAGGATGGATGTTGAATGTCATTTTCTCTGCTGTTCTTAAATCAATTGGTAAAAGTTCAGATTGCCAAGAGTTTGGGTTCAGTATCCTGGACAGTGTAGCTTTATGGTTTTCTTACTGTCTAGATACTCCATAGAGTCATCCAACCAAGCATCTTAAATACCTGCTTGGGCAGCAGATATCTGTGGAGAAAGTGCATGTTAAAGTGGACTGGAGGCCCGGCGCACAAAACTCAGGCAAGGGGCGTGGCCCTCCCAGCCCCAGCCACCTCAGCCGGCCCTCAGTCCGTGGCCCAGCTTCATCCAGATGGCTGTTCTGCCGTTCAGTCTAATTAGCATATTAGCCCTTTATTATATAGATTATATAGATAAAGGGGATATTTATGGGGTGACGGGAATGTCCTAGAATTGTGATGCTTACACAACGTGGTAAATATACTAAAAAGCACACTCACGTGATTTTTATGTTGTGTGAATCACATCTCAATGTTTTTAAGAAAGGGGTTTGTAAAAATCAGTGCATGTGAGTCCCCACTAGTGAGGAAGCTCAGAGCACATGGCCCCGCGGCCTGGCCGCGCCATCAGTGTGCCCTGCGGCTGGCGGTAGCCCCTTGGCGCCCTGCCCCTCCCTGTCTTCGTCCTGGCGCAGCCCTGCTAGGGAGTGACACGCTGTACGTCTTTGGAGATGCTTCGGAGATGAAAAGTGAGTAGTCGGCAAGTGTGAGACTCCTGCTTGTTGGCAGCTGTGCTGTAAATTCTCTGAATTGGCCCTGGATCGACTAGCAATACACCGGCCCTCTCCTCCCTTGGAAAGTAAAATTAATTTCCTCACTGTAAAAAAAGTGTTTTTTAATCGCCTCTGAACTGACGGCCATTCTAAGAAGCAAGCGCATTTCCCCCGTGTCTTTGTAAAATGAATTGTGTTTATCTCCTAGAGTGGGTGGGAGGCAGAAGAGAAGGTGGCTGTTCTGCTAAAATGTAATGGAGTCTGTTCTTCAGGAATTGTGATGATTGGTTTACTGGGCATTTAAGGACAGGCCATGTGTTTTAGGCATTTAAGATGATGTCAGTAAAAAAAAAAAAAGTGAGAGTGGGGCTATAATATTTTAGTTCAAATAATCACAACAGATTTTTAATTATTTCTCTATAAAATCCCTGAACTTTCACCCCTTTTTTCTTTGCCAGTGTGTAGGCTTTGACAGCAGTATCAAGAGCTGAGGAGGAGAAGATGGAAAGGAGTCTAGCGACTTAGAATCTCATAGCGTTCTCTGGGAGTGACTTTGCTGTTGGTGGCTCAATTTATCTGAGATTTAAAGAAGATACTGAGGCCTGTGATAGCATCATCATGTCATGCCTGAGCTTATTGAAATGTTTCCTCCCTTTCCTTATTCTTTATATCACAGTTTGCTTTTTGTATTCTTAAGTCGACGCATTTGTTTCCTATTAGTACTTAAAACACCATATGGCCACCATAAGGCCTAACAGAATGGCTGCTAACAGGAGGGGTAGCCCGTGTTCCCACCTTCCTGTGAAATGCTGGCCTATTGGCAAAACTGCCCATAGTTTCAAAGCCTATGTAAGCTTTTATTGATTTGGTAAGAGCGTTGCTCTATCTTTTTGGTGTCACTTTTATTGCTAAGAGGTGCTAGGCATTTTAAGATTTGTCTAAGTTGAATCTATCCAAACATAATATAAATTAGAAACCTGTACTTGTATTTTCTTATTTAAAAAACACTCTTAAGTTTTACTGTTGAACTGAGAGTCCTTTATAATGAGTACATAAAGTGAGTATTAAATAATCAGTAGAGATGTTAATGTTAACATTTCTGTTTTTATTTTTAGTGACTTATTTCATGGTATTGTAATTAAGGCCTGTCAAACCTCCCTGACATATTCTGAACAGTTTCCAGAGTCAGTTATGCTTATTTGCTGCTACTCTTGTTTTCCCTGTGGCTCAGTTAAAAAAAAAGGAACTTAAGCCGAAACCGGTTTGGCTCAGTGAATAGAGCGTCGGCCTGCGGACTGAAGGGTCCCGGGTTCGATTCTGGTCAAGGGCGCATCCCCAGTGGGGGGGTGTGCAGGAGGCAGCTGATCGATGCTTCTCTCTCATCGATGTTTCTGGCTCTCTATCTCTCTCTCTTCCTCTCTGTAAAAAATCAATAAAATATATTTTTTTTAAAAAGAAAAGAAAGACGTAGGTAAGCCCTGGCTGGTGTGGCTCATTGGTTGAGTTTTGTTCCATGCACCGAGAGGTCGACAGTTGGATTCCAGGTCCGGGCACATACCCGGGCTGTGGGCTTAGTCCCCAGTAGGGGGTGTAAGAGGTAGCCAATCTCATCAGCATTTTCTCTCATCAGCGTTTTTCTCTCCCTCCCTCTCTCTCTAAAACCAATGAGAACATTCAAAATAAGTAAATACTGACTCCAAGGCCAGACTGCCTGGGTTTGAAGCCCAGCTCTGCATTTGGCTGTGGCACATTGGACACGTGACTTCCTCTGTGTGTCAGTTCCGGAGGACATCAGTAGTGCCTGTCCCGGTGATAAGGATTAGGTGAGTTACTGAATGGAAAGTGCTCAACACGGTGCTTGGCACTTGGCGCCGTGTAAGGACTGTACTTGCCAGTAATGGAGCGAGGCCCACGGTCATGCTTTCACTTGCATGCTGGCTCCTTCGTGGCCATAACCGAATGCCTGCTTTGGCCACATGCACACGAGGAGATCCTTCGGGGCACGGGGCACGGGGCACGGGCGGGTCAGAGCACACGCCTCTCTCCGCAACCATCGTCACCTCAGTCCCCACTTTCACCGCCTCCATCAGACTGCCTGTCCTACACACGGATCTGTGCTGTGAACGGACCCCTCTCCCAGGGCCAAAGACTTACGTTGTACAGAAAACACTGGGCAAGATATCACACGGATTTAATTTAAATGTGGTGCTAAAATGCTCATCACCTTGGAGGTGTTCTCAGGCCTTCTGTGATGGGACACTGGGCACCCAGGGCAGGTGCTCCCTAACTCCGGACAAGGGACCAGGGTCTTCACACTCCCCGCACTCCAGGGCAGTGATGGCCAGTTCTGGGACCCTCGGGGCAAGGGGACAGTGATGGAGAGAAGGAAGCAGGGGTACACAGGGCTGTTCTGTCAACATTGCAGCAGCATGACCCCTGAGTGCTCGGGCAGGACGGCTCCCAGGTGCGGGACCTTCCTCCGTGAAGAGGGTGAGGCCATTTCCATGGGCTCCCCAGCCCGGAGCATTTGCTTACCCGAGTGCCCATCGCGCTTGTGCGGGTTCCTGATTCTGTGTTAGGGTGGTGTGTTACTTAGGTTCATTCTGGCCTTACCCACAGCTGCTCTTTGGCCAAAAGCCAGTTACAGGATCAAAGCCTGCCTTAAAGGCTCAGACACGCTCAGGAATTCACTAGACACTTACTTTATTTGCTTTCTTTTTCTGCCAGAGAGAATGTTAAACCAGGATCGCTTCGGAAGATTTGCAAGCCAAAGCTCTATAGTGCTTTATCTGAACTGCCCAAATATTTGCCAGGCACCAATTTTAGCTTTATTTGGCCTCGATTTTTAAAAGTAATTTTTTGGCAACTTCCACTGGTATGGTTATTGTTACAAAATTATATCATTTCTGGATTATGTTTGATGTCAAAACATTGTGTATGTCCTTACAAAAATGGATTTACAACTAGTAGTAATTTACCTAAAGCTCTTCTAAACAGAAAAGATTTTCAACAGATTTTAAGATATTTAAGATGCATGTATATTTATGTTTATATATACCAAACACACACTTGTATAATTTAGTATTCTTTTTTTTTTTTTTTTTTAAGGATTAAAATGTATTTTAATAAGTTGATGTTGCATTACTGCTTCATTTTCAGAAAAAAACTCCAAAGGTATCAGGAACAAATCAAACGTGGTACGCCAATAAAAAATGAAGCATAGCATAACTACTTAAGATAGGCAATGCTAAGAGCTACTGCTGGACAGTCAGCATACAGCAACCTGTTCCAAGGCTGTTATTAGGCCTATCAAGAAAAGCTGTGCCGAGCCGGGACCGGTTTGGCTCAGTGGATAGAGCGTCGGCCTGCGGACTGAAAGGTCCCGGGTTCGATTCCGGTCAAGGGCATGTGCCTTGGTTGCGGGCACGTGCCTTGGTTGCGGGCACATCCCCAGTGGGGGGTGTGCAAGAGGCAGCTGATCGATGATTCTCTCTCATCGATGTTCCTAACTTTCTATCCCTCTCTTCATCTCTGTGAAAAATCAATAAAATATATTAAAAAGAAAAAAAAGGAAAAAAAAAAAAAAGAAAAGCTGTGCCGAAACCGGTTTGGCTCAGTGGATAGAGCGTCGGCCTGCGGACTGAAAGGTCCCGGGTTCGATTCCGGTCAAGGGCATGTGCCTTGGTTGCGGACACATCCCCAGTAGGGGGTGTGCAGGATGCAGCTAGTTGATGATTCCCTCTCTCATCGACATTTCTAGCTCTCTATCCCTCTCCCTTCCTCTCTGTAAAAATTCAATAAAATATATTTTAAAAAAAAGAAAAGAAAAACTGTGAGCATAGCATTCTTAATCTACTGATCTGCTCTAACATTCCCCTTGAAGTTAAAAGTATTCTTCTCAAACTTAAAAATGAAGAGTCTTTGATAAGCCATTAAGGATGAACTCCATGATTGAATTTCCCTAAGAATATGTGTGTATGGGGGAGAAAGTAGCCAGTAGGGGTTAATATGAAAATGGAAAATAGTCGATTATAGGCTAGTGTCGCTTGAGGTTGTTATAAGGATTCCACACATAAGTTTACAAAGTTTAGGAAGACGTGTGGTGTAAAGCGGACAGTTACTGTGGTGGTCACCAGCGGAAACATTTTGGCTGTGGTGTCAACAAGCCATTAGATCAGTGCTGAGCTTCACTCCTGCTTGTGGACTTAACTGCCATCCGTCAGTTCCTCTAATTTCTGTCAGCAGTAGAGGTGGAATACTCGGCCCTGCCCTGCTACACAACAGCTTGATGGCTTAGCAGTGGTCAAGTTTTCTTGTAATTTTGTGGTTCAGGGCTGATAACTGAAATTTTTCTGAATGAGGAATCATTTTCAACTACTACTATTGAACAATGAATGGTTTTGGAAATTAGCTTTTGCTGCAGACTTCATAATGTTTTTAGTGAATTCACTCGAAAATCACAAATAAATCATCACTTATACACAAACTTTGTATTGCAGTGAAGTCACTTCGACAGCCCATGTTTGACACGAAGTTGTCAAGCTGCCTCATACACTGTGTTGTCAGAGGTCACCCCAAAGGTGAGATCCCCGCTTGAACACAGATTTACACGGAGGTGATTTCCAAACACAAACTCGGTCCCAGTAGCAAGCTTGCGTCTTGGTATGAACACATTCAGAATCCATTCACCTGTGCATCTGAGCAGTTTACACCACGCCTTCAAAGATGGAGTATGTAAGATGTTATTACAGAATTACCCTTACCCGATGAACATTTGTAATTTTAATGAAAGGAGCCTCAACCTGGCAAATATCCCTGCTAAGTCCATTCTTAGTAGTAGACTATTACAAAAAAATTGTAGCCAATTATTATATTTTGAATATCATCAATAAAAAGTTTGTGGAAATTTGTTTTCTCTCTTGTTCTGTAAGTACCCACTTACTATCCTCAGTTTGATGTCTTGACCCTCTGAGTCTGAAATACTTACCTATCGGTCCTTTACAGAAGAGGTGTGCCGACCCCGCCCTAGAGCGGATTTAGTGGGGAGGGGAGCGGGCGCTGGCAGCAGTGAGGCCTCGGAGCACGTTCCGGAAGCAGCGGCGCTGGGTGCAGCTGCAGTTATCCATTGCTCGGTCCCTGCTGCCTCTCCACTCACATGGTGGGGCCTCTCCCATGCCTTTCGTGTGTTCAGTGTCCACGTTCTCCCTGCCCCTCCCGGAGGGCGCACTGATGACCGTTCAGTGAGGCGGAGGGGGTTTGAAGTTCACACGGAAATGCAGAGGGTAGGTGAGCACTCGGTTAAGTGACAGTTTATAATATTGGAAGTATTGTTTTTTTGTTTGTTTTTTAAAGTTTTGAGAGAAAAGTATCAATAGTTTGTAAAGCAATTTAGCATGATGATACATAATAATGCTATCCCTATAAAAATACTGGAGGACATTTGCCAAAAGGCTAACATTACTAGTGGTGGGATGAAGGGTGATTTGCCCTTTCAGTGGGCATGTTGCTTCCATACAATGTTTTACATGTATGAGTGAGCCTGTGTTGGGATAATTAACGTGATGTTTTGGGAAGGAGTGAGAGATGGTTTTGGTGTAGAGCCAGCCCCCAGTGGGGCAAGCACGAAGGCGCTGCTCTGACCAAGCTCTGGAGCCGCTCCGCCGGCCGCGTCACGGCTCTCCCCGGCAGATCGTACCGCTCGGGCCTGCGTGGGTTCTTCCTCTGCTGCCACGGCCGCCTCTCAGTGCGAAGCTGTAGGTGCATGGCTTTTCCCTTGAGCACGGCTGTGTTCCAGGAGATAGAGAATTTAGTCCGGTGCCCGGTGCCCGCCCCACACCTCGGAAGATGGGGGGGGGTGAGACCCCAGCACTGGCAGGTTTCCTGGGAGCCGGTTGAACTGATCTGTGAGTCTCAGCCTGTTCAGTTTCTTCAGTCCTGTGCTTTCAAACCTCTAAAACGGAAAGAGGGGTCGGAGCTTAACAGACAGTCGTGCGTTTCCACTGATCGTTCCTATTTCACTTCAGTCCGTGAAAATGCAGTGGTTTCTCCAGGTGTTCTCCTCGCCTTGTGGGCACTGCGCTGCCCATCAGCCCAAGGTGGCGAGGGTGGGGGGAGGGGACATGGGGGCCCAATATTTTGGTCCCTCGGTGGTGGGTGGTAAGTTCCCTTAGTGACTTAAGCAGGTTAGACGCTTCCTTCATCTCATCAGAGCTGATGGGAAGGCGGCTCTCTGCTCCCTAGACTAGGCCCTTGGGCCCCTGCTCTCCTGAGGGGCTTGTAGCAGGACCGCCTGCCCCATGCTGAGTCCCAGGTTCCCTGCGCCGCGATGCTTCCCTCACGGAGGAGGCAGGCTCTCCGGCCAGTGCTCCGCCCTGTGGCAGCGCGGGGGAACTGCAGCGTGTTCTTGTGGCCTTTCTGAGACATTGTTATTTTTGTCTGTCGTCTTTCAGCAAATGCCCCGCGGCCTGCAGCTCCAGGTGCTGCTCTAAGCCTGGCTGTAGCTTCCGGTCAGGTGTTGCTCCTCCCACACTCCCTTCTGCACCTTCTAGAAGCATCCTCCTCCTCTCTCATGCAGTGCTCTCTGGAGTAATGGTAGCTGCTTGTTAGGGCCTCAGGGGGCGAGCACAGGCTGCACCGCCTGCCTTGGGGCGGGGAGTCTAGGAGAGCCTCCACCTGGACACGCAGCGTGAGCAGATGGCGGGCTGGGTGCTGGGTAAGGGGAGGGGACCTGGGCCCTCCACCGGGTGGCGCGTGGGGGAGGGGCTTCGGGCATGGCTTGGCTATTCCGTGCAAAGGAGAGAGGAGAAGCCAGAAGGCCAGGCAGCCCCCAGGTGCCCAGACAGCCAGGATGTAAATCCCGCTGCGGCAGGTGCACTTGTGAGATGATCGGTCCGCCACAGGCAGGGCTGAGCGAGGTTTTCTGCAGATGCTGCTGACGTGAGCTGCCCACTCGCTCCCCAGGGCGGAGCTGGGAATGTCTCTGGGACGAGGTGGGTAGACAGGGCAGTAGTAATGGAGAGGGATGCCTTGTGACCTGGGCGCTCAGCTCCAAACAGCAGCCTCCCTGGCCCTCAGCCTGCACCCTGGCCCTCAGCCTGCGCCCTGGCCAGGCTGCTCCTGGGCCGGGAGCCTCCAGCACTGGCAGGCAGACCTGGGCCGCAGACAGCGCTGCAGGGTCCGGGGGAGGCTCATGCTCTCATTCGCAGCCTTGGGTGGGGAACCGGGGAGCCTTCCCTGGTCGCCATGGCGGACAGCTGACTGCCGAGGGCCCTGAGGTCCCTGTTCCCACCCCTCAGGCTGGCTGAGGACCTGGGCACCGGGTGAGTCCACAGGCCGTCCAGCCTTCGCTGTGGGCCTCTTCCGGTGTCCCCGTGAGACCAGCGCCAGAGCAGGGCCCCGGGGACATGGCGCCTTCTCGCTGGGCGGCCAGAGGCCTCACGCTCCGCCCGGCCCACGGCCCCCGCAGGTACCTGAAGGAGTTCCGCACGGAGCAGTGCCCGCTCTTCGTGCAGCACAAATGCACGCAGCACCGGCCCTACACCTGCTTCCACTGGCACTTCGTGAACCAGCGCCGGCGCCGCTCCGTCCGCCGCCGGGACGGCACCTTCAACTACAGCCCCGACGTCTACTGCACCAAGTACGACGAGGCCACGGGCCTCTGCCCGGAGGGCGACGAGTGAGTGTCTCGGGCCGCCCTCAGAAGTGCCCTCCCGGCCAGGCAGTCTGAGCGCCGGCTCGGGCTGCTCTGGGGCCTGCTGCAGCCTGGCCTGGGGGAGGCCCTCTCCTTTCCCACTTGCGGGGAAACCCCACCCGGCCTCTCTCCCGCCACGCCCCAGGCCACATCAGAACAAACCAGTCTCGTCCGCTCAGAGCCGGCGCCTCCTGAGATGCTACATGGGCGGGCAGACACCTTAGCTCAGCTCAGGGGCCACAGCTGAGTGACTCCTTTCTGTGTTCCAGATGTCCATTCCTGCACAGGACCACCGGGGACACGGAGCGCAGGTACCACCTGCGCTACTACAAGACTGGAATCTGCATCCACGAGACGGACTCAAAAGGCAACTGCACCAAGAACGGCCTGCACTGCGCGTTCGCCCACGGGCCCCATGACCTCCGCTCCCCGGTCTACGACATCAGGTGGCTGGGCGCTGCCTGTGGGCGGGGCGGGGCCTGGCTGCTGGCACGGCGGGCACCACACGTGGGTTGCAGGACTGGCACTCTGCTGCCGCCCCTCATGCCCTTCCCGTCTCCTCTCCTGCCAGGGAGCTCCAGGCCATGGAGGCCTTGCAGAACGGCCAGGCCCCTGTGGAGGGCAGCCTGGAGGGTCAGTCCGCTGGGGCTGCAAGCCACGCCATGATAGAGAAGATCCTCGGTGAAGAGCCGCGGTGGCAAGGTAAAGGTGGCCCCGACGCCAGGTCCGCACCCCGCTCCTGCCCAAAGGATCAGCTCCCCGCCGCCTCTGCAGGGAGGGCTGCCCCTCACCCCCTTACAGCCAGCCAAGCAGCCCGGGGCCACTGCTGGGGAGCTTCCCCAGCCATGCCCTGCCCTGCTCCCATCATCCCAGGAGCACCCCGGGTTTCTCAGGGGCTTTCACACACACGTTCTTGTGCATGCACATAAGTACGTGTGTCCTCCAACCTCCCACGGGCGCCCTTATCACCCTGTGCGCGTCCTGTCCGGAGAGGGACAGCGTCCTCCTGGCTCTGGCCTGGCTGACCTCGGTGTCACTGAGGCCTGTGAAAAGGCGGCCCTGCTCAGACCTCTCCCGGGAGCCTCGGCTCCTGGACCTTCCAGTGGCTTCTTTCCCTCCCCCCCGCCTGACCCTGCCCCTGGCTGTGCAGAGACTGCGTACGTGCTGGGGAACTACAAGACGGAGCCGTGCAAGAAGCCCCCGCGGCTGTGCCGCCAGGGCTACGCCTGCCCCTACTACCACAACAGCAAGGACCGGCGGCGCGGCCCCCGCAAGCACAAGTACAGGTCCGTCCGGCAGGGCCCCGGGGGCGGGCGGGAGGGGCCCAGCTGGGCGGCTTCCACTCCGGGGTCAGGGCCCAGGGACAAGGCTGGTCAGGAGAGCAGGACGGGAGCCCGCCTGGGTCCTCCCAGTGTGAAAGGAGGATCTGGCGTCCGGCCCCCGGGGGCCCTTCAGCTCTAATCCAGGAGGTAGGGTGAGCCATGGAGGGAGCGGTGGCTGCGGTGGCCGTCCTGGGCCCGTAGTGCTCGGTGGGCGGAGCTGGCTGACGGGCACGCTGGGCAGAGAAGCAGGGCCTGCCTCTGGTCGCTGGGGCGGGATCTAGCTGGCATCCCTCACATCCTGATCTCCCTCTGGCATCCCTGTGCCCACCCTCTCACCGGACCAGGTCGTCTCCATGTCCAAACGTGAAGCACGGGGATGAGTGGGGAGACCCGGGCAAGTGCGAGAACGGAGACGCCTGCCAGTACTGCCACACCCGCACGGAGCAGCAGTTCCACCCCGAGGTGGGCCGGGTGCCTGGGCAGGCGGGCGGCCTCACGCAGCCTCTCGGGAAGCCGGACAGAGGCCACCCTGACTCCATCCGGAAGAGGAAGAGGGATTAGAGCACAGGCTTCCGACCAGCAGTGCCTAAAGGGGCCCCGCCCTTAATTCAGCATCTTCCCTGGTTTCAGCCGCTCTCCACCAGCCCTCCGCTCCCAGGCTGTTCCCCCGCTAGGCCCCCCACCCCCCACGGAGCCCGGCGCCCTGGCCACGCTGGGTTTTATAGCCCTGGACAGTTGTTGTGTTCCAAACCAGAGCCTGTGAGCCTGCGTGCCGGCAGCCTCCCAGGCATGTTCCCCAGCCCCTGGCCCCATGGCCCGGCCGGTCCTGGTAGGCACCCAGAGGCACAGGCTGTCCCTCCCCCTGGTTCCGGGGAGCCCAGCACCTGAGATAGACGCCTGGACAGATCACCTAAGTGGCTATGGACAGCAGGGTGGGAGGTTAGGCCCAGCAGCGGTCCCCCCACAGGATGCCCTGGGCGAGCAGGCACTGCCTGCGGGCTTGGCCCTCTTAGCGCCCAGGGGCACGTTCAGGGGTCACAGCCCCGGCCAAGACCTGAGTGAGAGCAGCATGGAGACCCTGTGAGGGCGGGCGGGGCTGGGCACCGGTGGCAGTGTCTGCTCCCGGGGTGAGCAGGACGTGGTAGGGAGACACCTGGGAGTGGAGAGGGAGGGAGAAAGGGGATGGCAGTCTACCGCGCCTGCGTCTGACCGCCTGACCGGCCTGCTTGCGCTGTCCCCGCAGATCTACAAGTCCACCAAGTGCAACGACATGCAGCAGGCGGGCAGCTGTCCCCGAGGACCCTTCTGCGCCTTCGCCCACGTAGAACGTAAGCTGCCCCCCGCCCTGAGGCAGAGTCCTCTCCCGCTCCCCTCTGCACCCTGCGCAGGCTCAGCCCTCAGGCAGGTGCCAGCAGCCGCCCGCGTGGCAGACATCACTACGTCACCAGCTGAGGGGGCCGCCCAGCCCTCCCCCCGAGAGCAGGGCTGCCCCTCCGGAGAGCGCTGCTCCCTTGCGTCTGATTCGCGGCTCGGGCTCTAGGGTCCTACAGTTGGGGCGCGAGTCCCCCTCTTCGGTTCCCTGGTTCTGTCACCGGGGCGGCCTTCCCTGCCCCCCTGAGCCTCAGTGTCCTTATCCACACAATGGAGACTGGTCTCGCCGCCAGTGCCGCTGTGCACGCCGTCGGCAGAGAGGAGGAAGCAGGGTCCTGGGAGAGAGACCCAGCGCGTGTCTGGCTCAGCCTCCGACACCTGCCCGTTCTTGCAGAGCCGCCCCTCAGCGACGAGCTGCAGCCTTCCTCCGCCGTGTCCAGCCCCACACAGCCGGGTCCCGTCCTGTACATGCCGTCTGCTGCCGGGGACTCGGTGCCCGTGAGCCCCTCCAGCCCACACGCCCCCGACCTCAGCTCTGTACGTGCCTGTCCGGGGGGGGGGTGGGCACCTGCCTCTCAGCCTGGGCTTGGGGGGGAGGCCTTGGGCTTCCCCCTCCCCCCGTTTTCTAATGTATTTTTTTTATTGATTTCAGAGGGGAAGGGAAAAGGAGAAATAGAAACATCAGTGCTGAGAGAGAATCATTGGTTGGCTGCCTCCTGCACGCCTCCCACTGGGAATCGAGCCCTCAACCTAGGCCTGTGTCCTGACTGGGAATCTAACCAGGACCTCCTGGTTCATAAGTCAATGCTCAACCACTGAGCCACACTGGCCAGGCTGGGCTTCTTCCCTTTCTGCCCAGGGATATTTTCTGTCAAAAGTGGGTGGCGGGTGGGGCTGTGTCCCCAGAACCTGCCTTAGTCAGTCTGGGTAGTGCTGGTAGAGGGACAAAGCCCGCCGCCCGAGTGCGTGCCCCCCCCCCCCCCACACACACACACACAGTTCCTGCATGAGGTTCTGGGTCTGCTGGGTGAGGTGTGCCGTTGTCAGGGGGAGGGCAGGCCGGGTCCTGGCCTGCATTGTGCCCACCAGCCGCTCCCTTCCTCTCACAGCTCCTCTGTAGAAACAGCAGCCTGGGCAGCCCGTCCAACCTCTGCGGCTCCCCGCCCGGCGCCGGGAGGAAGCCCCCGAACCTGGAGGGCATCGCCTTCCCCGGGGAGCCCGGCCTGGCGCCCGGCGGCTACAAGAAGGCCCCTGGCTTTGAGAGGGAAGACCAGGTGGGAGCCGAGTTCCTGAAAAATTTTAAATGCCAGGTAAGGGGCGCGGGGCAGCGGGGGGTGGCCTTCCGCTCCGTGGGGCAGCCTGGCCCGCCGCTAGGAAGCCCCTCCTCCGCCTCCCAGACTGAGCGCTGTGAGGAGGGCCGGGGTTTCACAGTGAGGACGGGCAGGCTAGAGAAGCTGAGCACCCACCCGGTCACAGAACCCCACACCCGCCTGCCCCTGCCCTGATGGCCAGAGAGGGAGCAGGCGTGGCGGAGAGGCGGGGTGTGTGTGTGTGTGTCCGCAGCCGCAGTGAGCCACGGCCGGGCTCGGGCCCCCCAGCACCACCTCACCGCCTGCTCTCTGACCCTCCTCAGGCCAAGTTAAAAGCCCACTCCCTAGAGCCCAGGAGTCAAGAGCAGCCTCTGCTTCAGCCCAAACAGGTACCAACGCTCAGCCCCTTCCGGCAGCCGCTGTGGCCGGGCCAGGCCCACAGCCCAGGAGGCAACGGAGAGCGGGAGGCATGCTTCCCCCAAAGGAGGGCAGGACTGAGGTGTCCGGCCCCCGAGCCCTCACTCCCAGTCACTCAGCAGTCAGTCCAAACAGCACTGCCAGCACTGGGCTCGCTCCCTTCCCCTGCAGGGGGGAGTGGCCCTGGAACCTCCAACCTTCCAGCTGTGTGCTGAGTGGGTGGGGCCCATCTGGGCATGGGGGCTGATGCCCCATTTCCTCTGCCCCCCCGCGCCCGCCGGGCCCCCTGGCGGGCATCTCATCGCCTCCCCCTCTCTCGTTGCAGGACATGCTGGGCAGCCCCCTGACCTCAAGCATCTCTTCTAGCATCACCTCCAGCCTGGCAGCTACGCCCCCCAGCCCCGCGGGCACCAGCAGCATCCCCGGCATGAACGCAAACGCTCTGCCCTTCTACCCCACCAGTGACACGGTAGAGTCGGTCATAGGTAATTAGGCCATTTCTGTTGCCAAGTCCAGGCCTGGGTCTGGACTCGGAGGCACTCGGTCTCTGGAGTGAGATCGGTTTAGACACTCCAGGCCTTTGAGCCAAAGCGGAGGCCGAGCCAAGGTGGCGGCCAGGGCCCGCCCTGGAGCCCCGCCGCCTCTTCCCCGGGCGCGGTGGTCTCCTCCTCAGGTCCCGCAGGCCCCTCCCTCGCAGCCGGCTTCCTGTGCTCTTCCCCTTCAACAGCCGGCTTCCTGTGCTCTTCCCCTTCAGCAGCCGGCTTCCTGTGCTCTTCCCCTTCAGCAGCTGGCTTCCTTGTGCTCTTCCCCTTCAGCAGGCACTGAGGGGCGCCCTTTGTGCCGGGCCTAGTGTAGAGGCGGGGGTTCCAGGCAGCAGAGGGCAGAGTGCACTTGTCGAGCTCCTCCTACGCATTAGCCACGGGAGGCCCAGAGACGAGGCTGCCCTCAGCAGCTCAGAGACAGACGTGTGAACCCCAACCTCGGAAGCAGGAGCCCCCTGGGCGCCCAGGAAGGCTCAGAAAGGAGCCGGGGGAGCTGGGCTTGCCAGGCAGGCAGCGTCCTGACGCTCGAGTGACAGGAGCAGCCCAGCCCCAGGCGGGGGCAGGAGGACGGTCCGGTGGGCCTGGGCGGGAGATGAGGCCGGGCGGGAGGAGGTGGTGAAGGGCAGGTGGGTTCCAGCGGCGAGGCCTGGATTGGGGGTCGTGTGCCCGGGAGGCTGGGAGGCTCAGACCCCGGTCGTGCTGCCCCTAGAGTCTGCTCTGGACGACCTGGACCTCAACGAGTTCGGGGTGGCCGCCCTGGAGAAGACTTTCGATAGCGGCGCCGTGCCCCACCCGGGCAGCGTCACCATCGGTACTGGGCTGCGGGGGAGGCTCGGGGTCCGCCTGGCCCGGTGGGTGGAGGGACCAGTGCCCTACTTGGCGTGGCCCCGTGGCTTCCCTCCCTCACCGCCCTCCGGCCTCTCGCAGGCGGCAGCTTGCTGCAGAGCTCTGCGCCCGTGAACATCCCCGGCTCCCTGGGCAGCTCCGCCTCCTTCCACTCAGCTTCCCCATCGCCTCCCGTGAGCCTCTCCTCACATTTCCTGCCGCAGCCCCAGGGCCACCTGAGCCAGTCAGAAAGCACGTTTTTGGGGACCTCAGCTCCGCACGGCTCTCTGGGTAAGAGGGGATGTGGCTCACTGGGACCGGGGCAGGCCTGGGCTCGGGGAAGCGCCGGAGACGTGCCGAGGGGAGGTTAGAGCAGGGCTCCGGGCCGGGAGGTGCCTCAGGCCCCTGTCCCACACCTCCCTTAGCTGTGCGATCTGGACAGGTGACTTAGTCTCTCTGCCTTGTTTCTTGCGCTGTAAAATGGATATAGTGGCAGCACCCAGCTCACACGGTGGTGTGAGGCCTGAGGAAGTGTTAGGCTCAGGCCAGGGCGCAGTGAGCAGCAGCTCAGCCGCCAGGGCCTGCTCTCCTCATGTCAGGGTGGCAGTTCTGCCCAGGCAGCCGGGGCTCCGGGGGCAGCTCACAGCAGCCGGTCCCAGGAGGCTCACAGCAGCCCGTCACAGCTGCCTGACCCAGGAGGCCAAGGGAGAGTCTGACCAGCTCAGCCCTGGCTCAGCGTGGCTTTCCTGGTAGGCAGAGGCACCAGGGAGACCCTGCTCCAGGCCCGAAGGCCATTGGCCGGACCGGGGGTTCTGGCTGCAGGGCCAGGCATAGTGGTTTGAGGTGCGTGCAGACCTGTGGCTCCGCTACCTGCCATGTGTAGGAACACGAATATTCACCGCGGTAACAGCCAGACAGTGACGAGCAGAGACCAACCTGCTGCCTCTCCCTGGTCTCCCCCCACCCCCAGCTCTTCAGGCTGAGAACCCGCTCCCGGAGGGTGCTGGGCCCGATCTCTGACCTCCCCTCACTGAGAGGTCAGGGCGGCACTTTTCCAGTCTGTTAGTTTATTTTTCAGTCGGTTGACTGTCAGTTACTTGGTGCTGGTGTCGGGTGTGAGCCTCGTGGCTGACAGTCCCACTTCACAAGGCGCCCATGTCCGCCGGCGCCCGGGTCATTCCTGTCCACTGACTGCACGCCGCACTGTGCTGCCTCCCCGAGCACCTGCGGTCAGAAGTGTCTGTTCCGTGCTAACACCGTCAGCCTCGATGCTCAGCCTCCTGTGTCCGGCTTGTCCCATCTGAAGGCCAGCAGCTCGCTCACTGGCCTCACATCCCTTCCTTCCTTCCCCGGGCGGTCACTGAGCGGTTTTATAGGCAGTGTGAGCTGACAGTCCCGGCTGGCCTGGCGCCGTGGCCCTGGGGGAGGCAGGAGACGGGCATGAGGTCACACTCGGAGCGGTTGTGTGGAGTCAGAGGCTGGGCTGGGATTCAGGATAAGAGAGGAACCTCACCTAGAGGTCAGGAGGCGCTCTGCGGGGAGGAAGTGGGGAGAGGGGAAGGGGAAGGGGAGATGAATGGCGATGGGAAAGAATTAAATAAATAAAATATTTGTAAAAGAGGGCCCTCCGCGGAGTGGCTGCCCTCTGAGAGCCGTGCGCCCTGTGGAGAGGCAGCCGCGCTGCTGCTGGGATGTGTCGGGCGGTGGGGCCGGGCCCCGCCTCCGACAGGACACGGCCTCATGTGGCGGGAGCACTGGTGTTGCTGGGAGAACTCTGTCTTAGTCCATTTGGTTCCAGAAAACCCCGGCCGGGTTAGTGGGAAAGGAGGCAAGAAAGGAGTCCTGGAATAGTGGGGAGGGGGAGGCCCCGGGGAGCGCCGAGGGCCCCAGAGCAGGCACAGTGTCACACAGTGGGCGGGGAGCGTGAGTGTGCCTGGCAGACTGGACAGGAGGCCGTGGGAGGTCAGCAGCCGTGTCCTGGCCTCCACTTACTGCCGTAAAGCGGGGTGGCCCGGCCCGGCTCTTTCTGCTCACGCTCTGCGTCACCGGAGGCCCGGCCTGTCCTCTCCCGACGCCCTCCCGCCCTCACCCTGGGCGCGTGAGGCCTGAAGTGACAGCCACAACTGGGCACCTTCACAGGCTGCTCCCCAGGCTGAGGCACCCATCCTACAGGTGAGGGTGCTGAGGCTCACAATTGAAGTGGCAGCTGATAAGTAGCAGTTGGCATCACAGTAGATCTGACTCAACTGCAGCACCTACAGGTGCCCGCCAGACTCCAGCCTGGCATGGAGGAGCCCTGGCAGGCCCGGGGCCTCTGGAGCGCTGAACTTCTCCCCGCCTGGGACAGGTCTGAATGGCATGAACAGCAGCATCTGGGAGCACTTTGCCTCTGGAAGCTTCTCCCCAGGCACATCCCCTGCCTTCCTGTCAGGACCGGGGGCTGCTGAGCTGGCCCGGCTTCGGCAGGAGCTGGAGGAAGCGAACGGCACCATCAAGCAGTGGGAGGAGTCCTGGAAGCAGGCCAAGCAGGTACGGCCCCTCACAGGGCCGGGGGTGGGGGCCGGAGCCTGGAGGACAGGAGCCTGCGGCCGGGCCCAGACCGGAGCTCCGGGCTGTTCACGTGCTCGGGCCCAGCACCACTTGGCTCCTAAGAAGCCCCGACTCCCGGGCTCACGCCCAGGTTCTAGGTTCTGAGAGGGGCCTCTGTCCGGGGCAGCAGTTCTGGGCCCAGCCCTCTTCCCTGCCCACGGGGGGCCTCCTGCCGGGCCTAACCCTCCCTTCTCTGCGGGCAGCGTCAGCTTCCTCCCTGTGCCCTCCCCAGACAGCTGGCCCCGCTCCCAGCAGGCCCCGCAGCCACAGAGGCCCCTCCAGGCTCCCAGGGGCCAGAGGGCAGGGCCGCCGTGACTGGGTGCGCGTGTTTGGCCCACAGGCTTGTGATGCCTGGAAGAAGGAGGCGGAGGAGGCCGGTGAGCGGGCCAGCGCGGCAGGCGCCGAGTGTGAGTTGGCCCGGGAGCAGCGGGACGCGTTGGAGGTGCAGGTGCAGAAGCTGCGGGAGGAGCTAGAGCGGCTGCACTCGGGGCCCGACCCGCAGGCCCTGCCCGCCTTCTCCGACCTGGAGGCCCTCTCGCTCTCCACCCTCTACTCCCTCCAAAAGCAGCTGCGGGCCCGCCTAGAGCAAGTGGACAAGGTCAGCCCAGGAGGTCAGGGAACACTGGGTGGGGGTAGGAGAGGCCACAGCCAGCGTGGACGCTGGTGGGTCCTCACTGCGCCAGGGGTGCCATCCTGCTGGAAGGGAGCTAGGAAGGGAGGGAGCAGGCAGGAGTTGGGTCCATGCCCATGCCAGCACTTTTGGGGGCAGGTGCTGGCCTGAGTCACTTCTGATGGCTTCTCTGAGCTCTGCACGAACCAGCAGATGTTCCAGAATGGGGAGGTCCCAGGGCTGCCCTGGCTGCGTCCCGCAGGCGCACGGAGGACGGAGGGGGGGGGGTATCCTGGAGAACAGCACAAACTCAGGTGGCCACGCACCTGCGGGCCGTCCGCCCTCTCCGGGCCCGCTGCTCTCGCTTGGGGACCCAGGGCCGCCTCCCCCATCAGGCATTCACATCACAGAGATCACAGAGGAGGTGATGTGAAAGCCTGATCCTGCACACATGCCTCTGGAGCACCGTGCCTCAGTTTCCTCCTCCAAAGGGGCCGCAGTGAGGGTTAAGGAATCTTGTCGGACCCGAGGCCAGGCCGGTGACCAGACGCCGCTGTCCCCGCAGGCCGTGTTCCACATGCAGTCGGTGAAATGCCTTAAGTGTCAGGAGCAGAACCGAGCGGTGCTGCCGTGCCAACACGCCGTGCTGTGCGAGCTGTGTGCCGAGGGCAGCGAGTGCCCCGTCTGCCAGCCGAGCCGGGCCCACGCCCTCCAGTCGTGACCCTGCAGGCCCGGCCCCGGCCTGGCTCACATCTTCCCACCTAGGACTTTTTAAAGTATATATATATATATATATATGTATGTATGTATGTATGTATGTATATGTATATGATTATGTATATGTATACATCTCCGTGCGTGTGCAGGTATGCGTGGGCGACCAGTGTGACAGTGTCTGTGTGTATATCTGTGTGTAGATATAGACACACACTTTAAACAGACTTACCAAGCACTTTTTAAAGAAGAAACTATTTTGCAGTCCTCCCCTGCCCGCTCCCCCCTTCCCTTCCCTCTGCTCCCACCGCCTGCGGCAGGGAGTCAGAGCCCGTTCCTGTCTCTTTTATATGTAGGACTAACTATTTTTAACTTTTTCCGGGGCCTGAGCAGGGAGGTGGAAGCTGGAAGGGGCGCGGGGGAGGGAGGCCTCAGGGCAGGCCCTGTTCCCCCCTTCTAGGCCAGGCCAGGGGCTCGGAGGCCCGGGCAGACTGCTTCCGGCTGCGGGCCTGAGGGAGTGCTGGGGTCCAGGCAGCCTGGCTGCTGGTTGACCAGATGCACATAGTTCGGGGCTGGCAGGCCCAAGTAGCCCCGCGCCCAACCCCAGGCCCTTGAAGCCCGCGAGGGTCAAGGCCCGGGAGTTGGACCCCTCAGGTTCCTGAGGCAGGTCTGCCTCAGCCCTCCCCGGTTCCCAGAGCAGCCTGCCTGGCCCCACGGCCACCCACCAGGCTGGCACTGCCCTCCCCGGCACCCCCTGCTGCCTTCAGCTGTCCCCCTTCTGGCACTGCCCGGCCCACGCCCTCCGCCCTCTCCCTCCGGCAGCTAGCAGGGCCATTGGGGAGGAGCTGGGGGCTGAGGACAGGGGCCCAGGCCCTGCCCTCCCTCCGCCAGGAGGGGCTCCGATGCATTCCTTGGTGCTCTCCGAGTGCAGCTGACGTCCTGCCGCTGGGCAGGACGCCCGTGTGCATGTGTGTGCGTGCCTGTCCGTGTATAGTGTGTCTTAGCTCCATTTTAAATTGCTCTGTACAGAGAGATGCGGCGGGGCGGGGCGGGGCGGGGGCGGAGGGCAGCCGCCCGCTGCCGGCGCTGGGTGTCGGGTGGGAGCGAGGGCTCCGCGAGGCCCTGGCCCAGCCCCCTGTGCTCAGCACCAAAGGGCTTTCAATGAATTAAGTGAAAACTTTCTTTTTTTACAAAAAATGCAAAAATCAACAAAGCTCCAAACCTTTGGAAATAAAATATGAACTTGCAATGGTAGCTTGTTTGCATGGGCGAGGGCAGTGTGGTCCCACGTGAGGGCCTCTGGACCAGGGGTGGGCCAGCTCAGCTCAGCTGTGCCTGCCCGGCCCCTCCTGGGCGGGAGCTCTGCCCGGCGGGGGAAGCAGCTGGTGCCCCACCGGAGCTGAGGCTGGGCGCCTGCCGAGGCCAAGGGCTCCCAGGCCCGTAGTCTCTGAGCCCAGACAGACCTCCTGGCCCTGCGACGCTCCTCCAGCTCGATGGACAGCGCCACCGGCTTGTTTGCTTCCGAAGGACGGCAGGGCCCGAGGGGCTTCTCACAGAAACAGGAGAAAAGCCCAGAGATGTCCTGTCCGAGGGCTGAGGGTCCCGGCCTTCGCACCACATCCTCCCTCCCCTGCTCTCAGCCGGCCTGTTGGATGGTGTGAGCGAACGGCTAAGGGGCTCCTCTGAGGCCTCAGAAGTTCCATCTCAGACCTCCCTCACGTCACCCTGTGCAGCTCACAGAGGGCGACCTGACGAGGGCCACGCAGCCAGGACAACCGGCCTCAGGCCTGACTCCCAGCACGTGTGACTCCCAGCACGTTTGACTGCCAGCACGGAGGCCACTGCCCTGGAGGCTGCCCGCCCTCGGTGCCCCTGGAGTCCCAGCCCCGGTGCTGGCAGCGGCCACAGACAAGTTCTGTTCCAAGCTCTTGGCCCAAATACCAGCAGTGCCAGTTGCCCCGCATCTGCTCCTGCATCAGTAACCCCCACCTCGCTCCCTGCCTGTAAGATGGGGCAGCGGGGTGGGGGCAGCCCAAGGTGTCTCGCAGGCTGGGCAGGTTTGCATGACCTGACACCTGGGCCCACTTAGGCAAACAGCATGTTTTCTGAGAGGGTGGTGGATTGCGACGTTTTTATTTTTGCGCAGAACACGTTTAGGTGGCCTGCACTGGCTGGGGCGGGGGGGGGGGGGAGGGGTAAGGGGGGGTCCTCAGTAGATACGGTTAGCCAGGCTGTCCTTCCTGCTCCTGCCCTCCATGCCAGCCCACTCCCCTGCCTGCCAGCTGTCTCCCGGCAGCGCCGGTCTTAGCCTGGGCTCCTTCCACAGCCCTGGCCCAAGGAGTCTGAGCGGGGGTGCTGAAGAGGAGGCCCAGGGGCCGGATCGGTTTCCGGGGGGACAGATGGCTGAGCCCCTGCTTGGCCAGCGCTCCCCCCAGAGGGGCAGGGCAGCATGTGACAGCTGCCCCGCCCGGTGCTGGGATCTGGCAGAGAACGCTGAGGCTGAGGCTGAAGGTGGGGGTGGGGGTGGAGGGGGTATAAATACTGTGTCCCCAGCAGCGGGGCCCACTCTGGCAGGAGACCGGAGGGTCTGCACTCCGGGCCTTCCGGCCTGGCAGAGCCCTCTGAGAGTCAGGCCGCGCCGGAGGGCTGCCCTGCGGGGGGACACCAGCCCTCCCAGGAGAGCCTGCCCCTGCCCGGAGCCCGCCCTCCAGGCTACTTCCCTGGCTGTGGGGCATGCTGGGAGGCCTGCCTGGCTCGCTGCCGCCGCAGCTTCACAAACGCCTGGGCCTCACGGTCCCCCTTCCTGCTCTCCAGCAGCCACAGGACGGGGTCCCCTGTGGAGAGAGGCGTTGGGGGGTTAGGTTCGGAGGGGGGGGGGGACAGCAGGCGACCTGTCACCTTCTAATATGAGGACCTCAGGTTAGCTAACCTCTGTGCCTCAGTTTACTCAGTCTATAAAATAGCAATAATAATAGCAACCTGCCTCATTGGGTGGCTGTACAGACTGAAAAGTTAATACTGTGTGTCAGGTAAGTGGAGCTGGCCCGGAGTGCACAAACGTGACCTGGTCCTGTTAGCAAGACGGGCCTCCCTGGGCATGGTGACCTCCTCCCCCAGAGACCGTCCCCACGCGTGGCCCGGAGGTCTCAGCAGCATCAGCCTCCACGCTGGCTCCAGCCGCGTCACCTCTGGGGCCGCAGTCTGACCTCAGGCTGCCCCGCCCCGCCCCCCAGCGCCGGGCTCAGGCCTACCGTTGGGCGTGGGGTAGGTGAGGGGCAGGCGCGTCTGGGGCACGTCCCCCGGCTCCGCAGCGCCATCCAGGCCGTGCACCGAGCGCAGGGGCAGGAAGGCCTCGCCCTCCAGGTCATCGGCGCCCAGCGTGTCGTGGTCCAGCACCGTGAGCAGCAGGCAGGCCCCGTCCTTCCGGCACGGCTCCGCGGGCACCAGGCTGGGGGAGGGCAGAGTTGGGCTTGGCTGCCCACCCCACACACTGCCACTGCCATCCCCCCCACTGGGCTCACCTCCTGTTCCCCAGGACAGGCCAGGACTGGGGGAAAGATGCCAGATTGGGGGGAGGGAGGGGCTGCAGAGTATGGGCCACATGGCCTGATGCTCTGATTGGGCCGGTGCTTTAAACCGGGGTCCTATGGGCTGGAGCCATCCAGGCTCAGCCACCTGGTGTGGGGGTGATCGAATAAACTTGTAATCCCTCAAAAATAAAATAAAAAATAAACCAGGGGCCCTATGTGCCGGGGCTGGGCCGCGGGTGTCAGAGGACTTCCGCTCAGGCCCCTTCCCTGGAAGTGACATGGGGGTCTCCCCCACAGCCTGGCCCCTCCCCGGGAGCAGGTTTGGGACCGATGCCAGCAAACGCTTGTCCCAGGGGCCCCTCCCACCGGCCCAAAGGAGGTCACCTCAGGGGAGCCCCTTGGGCCCAGGCAGCAGGAGCTGGTCCAGGGCCGGGGAAGCGCTGCAGGCGTGGGACCCACTCACAATTCAAAGGTCTCATCAAACAGCGGGTGCAGGTCCTTCTTGTGCTTTTGGGTCTCCCGGGGAGCCAGCTCAGGGAATTCGTGCCTGGGCTCCAAGGTCAGCTGGACAAAGGGGTCGCTGGAGCCTGGCAAGTGGCGGGGCGGGGTGGGGGTACAATGGCCAAGGATATCCCAGCCCTTCCTCTCGCCCCCCTCCCAGCCTCCACGCCCTGCAGCTGTGCCTGCTCAGCAGCACTGCCCCCTCCTGGCCAGCCGGGGGAAGTGCATCTCGAGCTCCCGCTGGGCGAGCAGAGCCCCCGGGGGCCCGGAGTGACCAGCGGACAGCCCCACGCACCGTTGGCGTCCAGGGGCAGCAGGTTGGAGGCGCTGAGCAGCTCCACGCGCAGCTTCTGCTCCGAGGCGCGGTAGGAAGCCTTGAGGGTCACGGCCCCGAGCTCCTCGGTGGTAGTTTCGGCCTGGGGGCGGGGCAATGGGCGTCGTCAGGGGCGGGGCTCGATGGGGCGGGGCTTAGGGCTGCGTCGGGGCGGGGCTTGGGGCGGGGCTGGGCCGGGCCCTCACCTGCCTCTGCAGGCGGCGGCTGAAGTACTTCCGGATGAGCTCCCGGCTGGAGGCCGCCTGCAGCTCCAGGTCCCGCTGCAGATCCTGCGGACGAACGGGCCGCGCAGAGTCACCGGGACGGTCACACTCCGCTCGGCCGGCGCTGCCCTCCGGAGCTCCCGGCCAGGAGGGAGGCGTTAATCCGACCCGGAGAGCTCTGGGCGCCCGGGACCCCCGGCCGGGGACACGCCCTCAGGGCTGCCCTGGCGGACAGGCGTGCCACCCCTGGCACCCTCCATGCTCAGACCCTCACGCCGCCTTCACGTGCTGCTGCTGCTGCCGCCTTTTTTCTTTTTTTTTGAAAAAGAAGCCCACGTGTTTTTTGTTGTAGTTTTGCTATCCTCACCCGAGGATATTTTTCCGTTGGTTTTTAGAGAGTGAGGACGAAAGGGAGAGAGACAGAGAGGGAAACTTCCATGGGAGAGAGAGACATCGATTGGGCCGGGGATTGCAACCGAGGTACATGCCCTTGACCGGGATTGAACCCGCGACCCTTCGGTCTGAAGCTCTATCCACTGAGCCAAACCAGCCAGGGCTAAACGTTTTCATTGGGTGCGAGGCACTGTGGGCACGGAGCTCTCCTGGGCACAGGGGAGCACAGGGGGGCCGGCCCCCCACCCAGGCCCACCAAAGCCCGTACCTTGAAGGTGGCCGTGTGCAGGGCCTCGGGCGGCAGGCCACAGCCCTCGGCGTAGAAGCAGATCTCCAGGTTCTGGAGGACGAGCAGACAGGTCAGAGGGGACCCCGCACACGCCCACGGGCTCTCCCGCCCCGCAGGCTCTTACCTGCAGCGCCACCTCCAGCCTCCTGGAGGCCCGGGCGCAGCTCCGCTGGGCGGCGGCCACCTCGGCCAGCACCGTGAGCGTGTGGGTCCAGAGCAGGGTCAGAAGGCTGGGTGAGGCGCCGGGAGGCCGGACACGGGACAGAGAGACAAGAGGAGGAGGCAGAGATGCTTTTGAGAAGGGACCTCAGGAACCCAGGCCCATCCCAGCTCTCCTCACCTCACCCCCACCTACTTCCCAGGTGGGCTGGCCGGGGCCCAGGCAGGGAGTGAGGGCTGGTCTCCTGAGGGCGAGGGGCGGGGAGTTGGGCCAGTCCTCCCCAGCGTGTCTCGCAGCCTCGGGCAGAAGCCTCAGGATCATCAAACCCCAACAAACAAGGGCTGGGAGGCTGCTCCCGGTGCCTGACCATGGGCCCCGGTGACTGACCATGGGCCCCAGTGACTGATCCTGGGCCAGGACGGCAGTGGCCAAACAAACAGGCTCTCAGCACACCGCCCGGACAAGCCCCTGCCAGCTGCCCAGGGGGGGCGGTCAAGCCCCAGGCCTAACCACCACCTGAACAGCTGGCATGTCACGTGACGACGTGGAGCCAGGCCGTTAAGTACAAAGCTGTGGTGCAGAGCGTGGAGCCGACACTAGGCGTAGCTGACTTAGTCACGTGCTCCCGCACCCATCACTGTCCTAGGGCGTCCGAGGCGGCGGAGAGTAAAGTTCCTCTCTGGGTGGAGATTCAATTCCGTTTTAGGTGGAAATCGAAGCTCAACAACTGGCATTCTAGGGCTTAGGAAATGAAGAAGGTGGGCTGCCGGCCTAGCTGGACTGGCTCAGCGGATAGAGCATCAGCCTGCGGACTGAAGGGTCCCGGGTTCGATTCCGGGCAGGGCACATGCCCGGTTTGCAGGCTCGATCCTCAGTGGGGGCGTGCAGGGGGCAGCGATCAATGATTCTCATCATTGATGTTTTTTCTCTCTCCCTTGCTCTCTGAAATCAACAACAATATATACATTTTAAAAGCCCCCGTCACTAGCAGTGGAGCGGGGGATCTAGCGCCACCCCATCGCCGCGGTGCCGGCCGCTCAGGGCCTCCTCCTCTGTGCAGCTCCGCTCCCAGCCCATCGGCGACCCCCTGAGCCCTAACAGAGGCCAGGACTACGGCCGTCTCCACAGAAAGCGGAGTCACCGCTCAAGACCGCCCCGGCCGCGGCGAAGCTGAAGTCTGAGTCCAGCTTGTCCAGACCCCACGCCCAGACCTCATCCCCCACCGTCCCGCGTCAGGGGAGGGGAAACCAGCTGCCCGTGACGTGAGGGGCAGAGCCGGATGGCCCGGGGCAGAGGGCAGAGGATGTCGGATAGTGAGGCCCCCGACCCTGGGGCGAGCACTCGGCAGAGGCCGGGCCTCCTCCCGGGGGGCCAGGCGGGGGCGGGGAGCAGGGGGAGGGCGGCGCAGGCAGCCGCGCACCTGCTGAAGTTCTCCTGCACCAGGTTGGTGTTCATGTAGCAGAGCTCCACCTCCAGGAACTTCATCAGCGGCAGGATGGCCTGCGGAGAGGGGGCACACGTCCAGCGCGGCCCGGCCCGGCCCACCCGGCCCTGCCCGATCGCGGGAGGGAACGGGCCCCTGTGCCCGGCGTCGGGACTCCCGTGACATCCAGCCTCTGCCCGGCCCGTTCTCCCCGTCAAGTCTAGCCCCACAGAGCCGGCCAAGGTCGGCGAGAGGGCGGCCACTCACGTCCTCCGGCAGCACCGACTCCCGGACGCCCACCAGGCTGTGGATGTGCTTGGCAATGCCCACCTCCAGCTGCCGACACAGAACAGCGGGGGGCGCTCAGGAAGGACTGGGGGCTGGACATCAGCTGCTGGGGGAGCTGGGGGAGCTTCAGGCTGAGGATGGGTGGGCCAGGGTCACTGGGGTCGGACACGGTACCTGCTCGGCCAGGGTGCGGACGCCCGTGCGGATCTCGTGGTTGAGCCCGGCCAGCGCGCTCTGCAGCTGGGCGTGCAGTGTGTGCTGCAGCTGCCCCTGCTCCAGCACAGCCCCGACCCGCTGCTCCAGCGCCTCCCACGCCAGCTGGGCCGGGAGCCTGCCGATCACCAGCCGCAGCTGCTCCATGTCGTTCACCACCACGCACAGCTGGGGGGCAGAGCTTCCTGAGCAGGGGCAGGTGGGCGCCCCGCCCAGCCCAGCCCCAGCGCGGGCCCTCACCATGTTGGCCGCCAGGGCCTGGTCCTTCTGGCCTGCGGCCAGCTCCCGAGCCCGGGCCTTTATCAGGCTGCAGTACACCAGGGCCAGCCGACAGGTGTCCTGGGTGAGGAGGGGGTGGTCAGTGGGGGGCACCCAGGAGGGGCAGAGGGCGAAGGCACAGGAATCTCAAGGACTCGGGAGCAGGCCTTGGAGAGCCGGGGTGGGCGGGCGGGTGAAGCTGTCCCGGGAGGCGGGAAGGACGCGGGAGACGCTGCACCTCCACGAACTTGACGGTGATCATGAAGGCCTCCTCGGGGTCGGGCCAGTCCAGCTGCTGGGCCGTGTGGCCGATCTGGGCGAAGCAGGTGGACAGGTCCACAGCCGAGGTGCTGTGCTTGGTCAGCTCACCCAGGGGCACCAGCTGGGGGACGGAGAGCAGTCAGAGAGGAGAGCTGGGAGCTTGCTAAACCCATGCCTGCTCCCTCCTCCCTCCCACAGCACTCTGCTCCTGCCATCTGCAAACCGAGCTGGGCAGGGCTCCGCCCAGGTTCCCCTCCCCACAGCCCCCCCCCCCCAAACCCCACCGCCCTCACCACCCCCTGCAAGAATCCATCTGTAAGGGGAAGCCACAGCGCCAAGGATAACAAGAGGCAGCATTTGCATACAGCTGGCCTAAGAGCATCCTTTGGCCGGGCGCCGGGGCGCAGGGGCTGAGTGCCGACCTAGGAACCAGGAGGTCACAGCTGGATTCCAGGACAGGGCACATGGCCAGGTTCTGGGCTTGGTCCCCAGTAGGGGGCGTGCGGGAGGCAGCCGATCCGTAATTCATCACTGATGTTTCTGTTTCTCTCCCTCCCCCTTCCTCTCTGAAATCAATACAAATGCATTTTTTTAAAATAATAAAAATGAAAAACAAAAGCATCCTTTATCCCCAGTGACCTGCTTCTGAACGTCCTGAAGTTCCGGCAGAGCCCCAAGCCCCGCCCCAAAGCCGAGACCCCGCCCCGTCCAGGCCCCGCCCCCACCTGGTCCATCTGCACCGCGCGCTGCACCCGGGCCAGGGCCACGCTGTACGTCTTCTGCAGCCAGGAGGGGACGGCGGGCTGGAACCAGCGGTGGAAGCCGTCCAGGGCCAGCACTCCATCCCTGGGGGCAGCGGGGACGGGCTCAGCCTGGGGCAGGCAGGCCGGGCCAGCAGGGGCCCCCCCTTGCCCTGTGCACCCGCTGCCCGCGGCGGGCGGCCCACCTCTCCGAGGGCGCCGGGCCCAGCCGGCAGAGCTCCTTGAGGCTGGTGTAGAGCTGGAACAGGCTCTCGCCCACCTCCGGGGACACCGGGCCGCTCACCGCCGCCGCCGCGTGGTCCTGCACCCGCTTGGCCACCTGCGAGGGGACGGAGAGGTGGGCAGGGCCCGGGCCGGGGCGGAGGGCGCGGGAGAGGCCTGGGCCCCGGACTCACCAGCCACTGCAGCTCCAGGAAGGCCATGGAGAAGAGCTGGATCTTCAGGGTGCTGCGGGAGGGCCAGCGGGTGACCTGGTGCCACAGGCCGGGCCCTCTGGCCCGCGCGGGGCCCGCCCCCCGCTCCCCGCCCCGCGCTCACTTGTGGAAGATCTTGTTCCACGTGCGCTGGCACTGGTGCAGGTCGCCGGTGATGTCCTGGACCAGGCCCAGCAGGGCCTTGCCCGCCTCCAGCAGGCCCTGGGGGACAGAGGCCAGCTGAGCGGGCTGGGCGAGCAGGTACCCAGCCCCCGCCCGCCCCGCCCCTCACCTGCACCATGGGCTGATGGTGCTGCTGCTTCAGGTGGAACCATTCGACCGTGCCAGCCTGCGGGCAACGGGGCAGTGAGCAGGGGGGCTGCTCGGCCCAGGCACACGCCCTCCCCACCCCCAGGGGGCACCGTACCCGCAGCGTCTCGGTCACCAGCTGGGGCAGCGGGGCACTGTCCGGGCACAGCTCTCCGAAGGCCTTCGTCTTGCACATCTGGACCAGCACCCTGTGAGGACAGAGCCTGCTGCCCACACCCCGCCCTCCACAGCGTCCCACCCTGCAGGTGCCCCCGCCGTGCCCGCCCCCGACCACACGGACCTGAGCAGAGACTGCAGCCGGGCTGGGGAGTCGGCGACCGAGAGGGGGAAGACGGTGCGGAACCTCCGGATGAGGGACAGGCCGTAGGCCAGCAGGGACTTGAATGAGGCGGCCAGCTCCTCCCGCTGCAGCCCAGGAAGGTGCCCAGGAGATGCTGTGAGGCCCGAGCTGCAGGATGGGGTCCCCACAGCCGCTCCCATCCCTGGGCCCTGCCTGCCCCACCCCCTCACCCCGCCCCCGCCCACCTGTTCCGCCTGGAGCCGGCCCTGGATCCACTGGTACTCGATGCTGGTGATGGGGTGCAGGAGGCAGCTGCTGGGGAACTCCAGGTTCTGGTAGACTCGGCTGTAGGCCAGCCACTGCCTGTGGCACACGGGAGCCCTCAGCCTGGCCAGGCTGGGCACCTCCCCGCCCGCTGCGCGCCCAGCCCAGCCTCGGGAGGGACGGCGCCCGAGTTAACCACCCATCTCTTAGAATAGGACACTGTGATTTTAAAATTTGGCTTTCGCCGAAACTGGTGTGGCTCAGTGGATAGAGCGTCAGCTTGCTGACGGAAAGGTCCCAGGTTCGATTCCGGTCAAAGGCATGTACCCTGGTTGCGGGCACGTCCCCGGTAGAGCGTGTGCAGGAGGCAGCTGATCGATGTTTCTCTCTCATCGATGTTTCAACTCTCTATCCCTCTCTTTTCCTCTCTGTAAAAAAATCAATAAAATATATATTTTTTTAAAAATTTGGCTTTCTTGCTGCTTTTGAAAAATCCGATGTGGAGACTTGAGCAAACGCTGGCTGGAAAACCTCCCGTTAGATAACTCAGGGGAGACTTCCCGAGGTGGCGATGGCGATGGGACAGGTACAGTGGGAGGGTGGGGGAGGACACAGCCCTGGCCCTGGCCCTGCCGGAAGGTGGCGGCCCCCTGCGTGACAGGCTTAGGCCCGGTGGGCAAACCAGGCCCTCCTCACCGGTGCTGCTCCAGGCTCAGCCGCACCTGGCCCCCCACCTGTCCAGGTGTCCCCAGCTGCCCCTGACTCCAATGCCAAGGGCCAGCCCCTGCTCAGGGCAGCACCCGCTGTGCCCTCCTTCCGACCCCGAGGGCACTGCAATGTCTGTGAGCTCACATGTGCGCCTGCCTGGCTCCCCTCCCCCCATCTGCTGTGGCCCCGGGGATGGGACCTGCCCTGCGCCGAGCCGTCCCTCGGCGCCCATATTTGCCGCAGGACGGCGGTGGCATTGGGAAGTGGGCTGGGGCTGGGGCAGGGCTGGCAAACTCAGATGCCCAGGATTAAGACGATGGCAGGGCATGCCTGGGCCTGAGGGCAGCGTGACGGCCCTGAGCCACGGGGCCAGCAGGAGGCAGCGGGTGGCAGCGCGGAGGCCTCGCGAGGGCTGGCGATAGGAATCTGCACGGCAGCCTCCCCACTGTACAAGCGGGTGACGAACTCAAAACCGGAGACACACAGTTCAGGCAAACAGACATTTCTGCGGGTTAGACTCCGGCTGCCAGCCCGCGGGGGGCCGGGGGGGGGGGTGCTCACGCCATGGCCTGGTGGAAGTCGGACAGGTCCTTCTGGGTGGCGTGAAGAAACAGGATGGTGGCAGCCTGGGGACTCAGCGACCCGTCCCAGGAGGTGCTGCCCGCCTGAGGGGCGGTGGAGGGGGTCAGGGCCGGGCAGGCGGCCCCAGGCCCGCCCCGCCCCGCCCCGCCCGGGAGGGCGTACCTGGTGCTGGGTGACCTCGTGGGCCACGAGCTGCTGCAGCAGGTGGAGGTGCACCGTGCAGCTGGGCTGGGAGCGGCTGGCGGCCGTGGCTCTCTGCAGGAGGCCGGTGCGGGGTGAGCCGAGCCCTGCACGCCCGGGTGGCCCGCCCAGCCCTCTGGGAGGCCCCTGGCCCTTGGCCCAGGCCTACCCGCTTGTGAATGAGCTGGAACTGGAGGTGGCACCGGCCGCGGTCTGGGTAGGTCTCGGTGCAGGGCTCCAGCCGGTACCACTGGTCCTCCCGGCAGCGCAGGTCCTGGCGGGGGGGTGGGGGTGGGGGTCAGGAGATGCCCACGCCCGGGAGCGGGCACCGGGAGGCGCCAGGAGGCAGAGCTGGGCCCCGCCCTGCCGCCCTCGCTGACCCCCCCGCCTCCCCCGCCCCCTCACCTGCAGCCTCAGGACCACGTTGCCCAGGAAGTCGTCCTGGCCCTTGTCCTTGCGGGCGTCCTTGAAGATCCTGTGTGGGGCAGGGGGCGTGAGGAGAAGGCCCGGAGCCCGAGGGCCGGGACCGCACACACACACCCCCCCCCCCCCCGTGCGGCCGCAGGGCCCCTCCTCCCGGGGCCCGGCGCACCCACCTGCGCAGCCCGTGCAGGTCGGTGAGCTCCCCGAGCTTGTGCCTGACGGACTCCACGGCGTCCAGGTCCCTGGGGCGCAGGGCGAGCTCAGCGGGGCCTCCGGGGAGCCCGGCCCCGAGGCTGACACCCGCCCCCCCCGCCCCCCGCCTCCCCGCCGCCTCCCCGCCGGCCGGCGCCTCCCCCCCCCTCCCCGCGGCCGGCGCCTCACCACATGTCCAGGTGGAAGCTGGAGCTGCTGATGTCCTCAAACTCCCTGCGGGGAGAGGACGGGTGAGGCCTCGGCGGGCCAACCCCGCGTCCAGGCTTCTGGGAGGCGCCCCCCCCAGGAGCGCCCCCGTGTACACTCTACTCCCCCCACCGCACCCCCTCCTTTCAGTCAGTCAGAGCTCGGCTGCCCCAGATCAGTGACCCCTCACCCACCCGCCAGCACACGTCAGTCCTGCGTGTCTGCCCTGCGTGTCCACTTGTCTGTCCACCCTGTGTGTCCGCCCTGTCTGTCCGGCCTGTGTGTCCACCTGTCTGTCCACCCTGTCTGTCCGCCCTGCATGTCCGCCCTGTGTGTCTGCCTGTCTGTCCTCCCTGCGTGTCTGCCCTGCATGTCTGCCCTGCATGTCTGCCCTGCGTGTCTGCCCTGTGTGTCCGCCTGTCTGTCCGCTCTGTGTGTCCGCCTGTGTGTCCGCCTGTGTGTCCGCCCTGTGTGTTCGCCCTGTGTGTCCTTCTGCCTCAGGAGCAGGCCTCTCCTGGGGTCCGCCAGGCCCTCCCGAGGCCAGGAAGTCCCGCTGGCCTCCCCCGGGCCACGTACAGGATGAAGGTCTCCTCCCAGACGGGGTTGAGCGTCTGGCTGATGACCTGGGTGCGGTGGGTCTGCTCCTCGGGGATGGTGTGCCTCACCACGGCCTTCGGCTGCCGCCGCCGCGCCCCCGGGCTGCCCCCAGGCACGCCCACCCCCTGCTCGATGCCCAGCAGGCAGTAGGGGTCACTGAACCCTGCGGAGAGGGGAGGGTGTTGGCGGCTCCGTGGGCGGGCCCTTCACCCCCGGACCCCGAGGGCAGGGGGCCGCCAGCGCCAGGGCAGCCTCGGGGCGTCAGGGGGCCGAGCCCCCCGAGTCCCGGACAGGCTGATGCCGGCGGGGAGGGCCGGAGAGGCCCTGGGGCAGCGCTCACCGCTGACGTCCTTGCCCAGGATGCCCTTGGCCTGCTTCACCGTGGCCTTCAGGCAGAACACCGGCTTCTGCAGAGAGAGGGCGCCTGAGCGGCGAGGGGTCTCCCAGCCCCGGCCTTGCCCGGGGGCCCGGGGCCCGGGCAGGTTACCTCGAGCTCCTGGACCTGCTGCAGCATCCGCTGGTGCTCCTCGGGCTCCATGTGGAAGGCCTGAGGAGGCGAGGGGGCGTGGGTGGGAGCGGCAGGCGGGAGGAGGGTGCCCGAGTCCGGGCTGTGGGGAGAGGGGGGTAGAAGGGGGAGAGGGCGGAGAGGGGGGGAGGGGGGAGAGGGCGGAGAGGGGGGGAGGGGGGCAGGGGGTGCCGGCTCACCTCCCGCAGGTAGCGCAGCAGCTCCGAGGCCTCGGTCACGTGGCTGGGCTCGGGCTTGCCCACGCGGTGCAGGACGGTGTAGAGCGCCTCCTCGTACAGCAGGGCCCGCTGGGGCACAGCGGGGTCACGGGGTCACCTCAGCCCCCCCCCCAGGCTGAGCCGCACCAGGCCCGGGCGCCCACACCAGGGGAGGGAGGGGGCCGTGGCCGCCAGGCTGGGCCAGGGTGCGGGGCCGCCTGGGAGGGTGCAGGCCGCCTCCCGGCCCGCTCTGCACCCCACACCCCTTCCGGTCCTCACCTGCTCCGGGGAGAAGTGGTGGGATGGAGGCTCGATCTGGGGACGAGGGGGAGAGACAAAGTGGGGGCCGGGTCAGGGCCTGGAGGGCAGGCGGCTCGGCGCAGAGCAGCCCCGGCCTCCAGCCCACCTGTTCCCCCGGCAGGTCTCCGGGGGCCCCGGGCCCGTGGCGGCCGAGGTCCATCCGTGCGCAGCTGCCCCAGCGCGAGGCCGGGCCCCTTCCTCCCCCGGAGGAAGCACAGCCTTATCGGCGCGCTGGCCCAGCGGCGGAAGTGAGGCGGCAGCGGAGGTGGGAGACGGGGGACATGGCGGGGGCCTGGGCTTGCTCACTGGTCCCCCAGCCGCCTGCCCGTGGGGCCCTGCCTGAGGGGCCGGGGCCTTCGGAGCCTGAGGGGCCGGGGCCTTCGGAGCCTGAGGGGCCGGGGCCTTCGGAGCCTGAGGAGCTGGGGGGGGTGTTCCCACCAGAGAGGGGGGCTCGGACCCCGACCTGAGGCCCAGGGGCGGCCCAGAGGACACAGCCGGCTCTGCTGACCGGAGGCTCTGCCAGGGGTTGGCAGGGAGGCAGCACAGCCTCGGCCGAGCCCCAGCCCCGGCGAGGGGGCCGCACCCCAGGCCGCAGAGCCCCACCCGCCAGCGCTGGGCCCGGAAGGCACTCCTACCTCGCGGGCCGGCCGGGGCGGGGGACCCTCGGCGTCGCGGACCCTGCGGCGCCTTATCTTGATGGCCTGTCGCAGGAGGGGGGGCCGCCGCGGCGGGTGGGAGAGGAGCGTCGCCATGGCCGCGGCCCGCGGGGCAGATAGCGAAGCCGCAGGATTGGGCAAGGCCGGGCGGCCCCTGGGCCCCGGGGGGGGCGGGGCAGGTGGGGAGCCGGCTGCCGGGTTTCACCACCTCGGAGGCCACGGGCCCTGCGCCTCCCTCCCTCCCGCGAGGACCCTGGGAGGAACTGCGGGCAGAAGGTGGCCTCATGGGCGGGCCGGCCCCACCCACCCCGCCCGCCCGCCCGCCCGCCCGCGGAAGCGGGGAGGTCCCTGCTCCCCAGCAGGGGGCGGCCTCCCTGGGGGGGCTTCCCACCCACATGTCCTGATGGGCCCCCCGACCTGGGCGGGGGTGGGGGTGGGGGTGGGGGTGGAGGTGGGGGTGGGGGTGGGCGGACACAGTGGGGGCTCAGGGAGGTGCCTCCCCGGCAGGTGGCCAGCCTGCTCCACCCACAGGCCACATTCCAGCGAGGTGACGAGGTGACGGGCCAGGCTGCACCAGGCTGCGCCAGGCGGGGACGCCCGAGGGCCCTGCCCCCAGGACAGCCAGGAGGGCGCCCCTCAGTGCTGCCGGGCTGGGGCAGAGGGGGAGGCCCGGGCGGGGCCTGGCCGCTCCACAGGGCACCCTGGTCCCCAAGAGGCAGGAAAGTGGACACTCAGGGCTCGGCTTTCTCAGAGCTCAGGACCCGCCCAGGCCAAGCCCAGGCTGCGGCGGGGGAGGCGGGGAGGGGGACAGGCCTGGGCATGGCCCTGGGCTCCTTCCTGCCCCCTGCCTGGCACTAAGGGTCACAAGGAGGGGGCGTGAGCATGTCCCGTGGGCCAGTCCGGCCGGCTCCAGGCGCCCCTGAGCTGGCAGCTCCCGGCCGCACTGCCAGGGGGGAGCGGGCACAGGGCCTCACCGGGAGCTGGCCGGCCTCCAGCCTCCTCCGGGCACTGCTGGCGGCACCAGCCCCGGTCCCCGGGGACGGGGGGGCACAGTTGCTGAGTAACCGCTGGGAAATGGAGACGAGAGGCCTTAGCTTCCTGGGCCCCAATGGGCCGCGAGAACAAGGGCCTCCCACAGGACACACACACACACACACACCCGGGCCTCGGAGCCGCCTGCACTCTCCTCCCGGCCGGGCCCCTCGGTCAGAGCCAGACGCGGTCCAGGTTCTTCACATCCCAGCGAACAGATCACGGTGCAAACAGGTTTATTTCACATTAATATATTAGCTGGAATTGTGTGTCAAATAAATAGGGCGTTCTCTTTACAGAGCCATCTCCTCACTTCCGGCCAGTCCAGGGGGGCACGCCGGTGACTCGGGGCGCGTGCCCACGGGAGCTAAGGGGGGCGGCAGGGGGCGAGGGGCCGGGGGCATCGGGGGCGCGCTCCCAGGCAGGTCGGGCAGCGGCCTGTGCCCAGCGGGGGCATCGGGCGCACACGCTCTCCAGGCCCAGGAGCCCCTTCTGGGCGGGAGAGGGGCTGAGGGGAGCGGAGCCAACCCCAGAAACACGAGCAGGAAGCAGGGGCTCCCTCCTGAGCCTCGGTGCCCGGGGGAATGCCACCCGCCCCGGAAGCCGGGGGGGGGGGGGGAGATAGGGTGACGGGTGGGGGGGGAGTGATGGGGGGAGGGGGGGAGGCGGGGTGGTGGGGGAGGCGGGATGGGGGGGGGTGACGGCCAGAGGCGGAGGCGCCGGGGTCGGAATGTGAGTGGACACCAGGCCGAGGGCTGGGAATGTGGCAGGGCTGGGCCCTGGGAGGACGGGGGCTGGGACCACGTGGCCCAAAGAGGGAGCCGGACTGCGGCAGGAGGGGGAGCGCCCTCCGCGGGGAGAAGCTGCTGGAGCAGGACAGGAGCTGGGCCCGCCGAGGAGAGCCCGGTGCAGCGAGGGATGTGCCGGGCAGTGCGGCTCCGGCCGGGGCAGCGGGGGTGCAGCTCCCAGCCAAGGGCCCCCCTTCCCCGGACGCCCGTTCCCGGCAAGTGTTTATAGTCAGAGCTGGAGAGGAACAGCCCCGTCACCCTCCGGCCCCAGGGGGGGACGAGGATGAGTGACCAGAGGCGGGAGGCGGGGTCTACTGGGTCTTCTTATCCTCCGGGGGGTAGTAGGGAGGGGGCGGAGGCTGGTTCTGTGAGGGAGGAAGGGAAGGTCAATCAGAAGGTTCAAACCCAGCCAGGGTCTCCCCACCCCAGGCCCCAGCCACCCACGGCCACCCCATTCCGCCCCACTGCGCCCCACCCGCCCAGTCCTATGGCCCCGCCCGCCCCGTCCTATGGCCGCCGCCCCCCCCCCCAGTCCTGTGACCGCCCCGCCCGCCCGCCCCGTCCTGTGGCCGCCCCGTCCTGTGGCCGCCCCCCGCCCGCCCGCCCCGTCCTAGGCCGCCCCCCGCCCGCCCGCCCCGCACGCACCGTGGGCATGTAGACGGTGTGCGGGTTGTCCGGGTTGTAGTAGGCGCTGGCGGCTGCCTCTGCGGCCTTGGCTTCGGCTGTGAAGGCAAACGCCAGGCTGAGCCTTCCGCTTCCAGCCGCCGGGGCTGGGCTGCTGTCAGCCCAGCGGCCGCACTGCTCAGGGCAGGGCGCCTGGACCCCGCTGTCCACAGCTCAGCCCTGGCTTTTCCTTAGCCCCCCACCTGCCACTGTCCCCCCTCCCCTCCCCTCCCGGTCCTCCCTCCCCGTCTCCACCCGCCAGGTGGCCCGGAGCCATCTGCTCGGAGCTGAGCAGCTGAGGCCCAGGCAGAGGCCGGCCTGGACCCGAGCACGTGCCCAGCTCTGCACCCTGCGCCCCACACTGTGGCCTGGGCGCCCCTGAGGGCAGCCCACCGGGCTCCCAGCGGCCCCCGCGTCCCCAGCCCTCCGTGCGGCCTGGGCCAGGGCTGGTGCCCAGGACGGGCGGCCGGCTCACCTGCGGGAGTGGAGGGGACCGCAGGGCCGCTGACCGGCGGCTCCATGGGCCCCGGGTAGGGCGGCGGCGGGGGCTGCACGTACCCCATGGCCCCGTCCATCATGGGAGGCCCTGGGTAGAACTCTGCTCGGCAAGAGGGACAGGGACCGGTGAGCGGCCAGCCCGTTAGGCCGTCTCCCCACGCCGCCCCGGCCCGGGGGGGGGGGGGGGGGGCCGCGAAGGGCACACTCACCGGGCGGGGGCGGTGGGTAGGGGTAGCCGGGAGGGCAGGGGTACATCCCGTTGGCGACGGGCGGGGGGAAGACATAGGGCCCGCTGGGCAGGTAGGAGTAGCCATAGGCCCCGGGCGGGGCTTCGCCTCGGGAGGCTGTAAGCACAGGAGAGAGTGAGCTCGGCCGCGGGCTGGGGGAGGGCCCTGGAGGGGAGCTCAGGGTCCGGGATGTGCACAGCAGACGGGCCTTCTCCTGCCCACCGGCTCTCCCGCACTTGGGTTGACCTTGGTCAGAACAGGGCGAGGGGTCAGGATGGGGACAGAGGTCAGAGTGGGGAGGACAAGAACAGGGGAGAGAGGGAGGGAGGGAGCGGGGAGGGAGGAAGGAGAGGGGAGAGGGAGAGGGGAGGGATGGGGGAGGGATGGGGAGGGGGGAGGGAGGGAGGAGGGAGGGGGAGGGGGGAGGGATGGGGAGGGGAGGGAGAGGGGAGGGAGGGAGGCGGGCTCGGGACTGGGGCTGGTGAGGCTGCCTGTGCACACAGCTCCGGGCACTTCAGGTGTCTGTCTGTCTGAGGGTTCCTGTCACACACCGCCCCCCAAGCAGCTTAATAGGGCGTTTGGGTTTCATGAGGCCAAACAGCTTCGGCCGAGTGTCCAGCCCGCGCCAGGCAGGAGCCTGCAGGGAGGACAGGGCGGTGCCAGGCACAGCTCCCCCCCACGCCCAGCCTGTCAGCCCGGCCGAGGCTTCTCCCCTGAGAGTTTAAAACCAACGTGACCAAACCCAGGAGCAAACACCGCGCAGTCACCGCCTCCCGTCTGCAGAGCCGGTACCTTGCGAGGCCACCTGCAGCATGCGCTGTCCGAACTCGATGGCGCCCCCTGCCGTGAAGGTCAGCTTGTACGAGGCAGAGCCTTCCCAGCCGCCTGAGGATGACAGCCAGGCCAGCAGTCACCTTCCCGCTGAGCCGCCGGCCCCTCGGCCCCCAGCGCCCGCGCGGCACCGAGAGCACCTGCCTGGGGCCTCCCCACCAAGCCCCTCCCAGGAGCAGGCACCGTCACAGCCACTGACGTTCAAGTTCAGAGCTGACCTCCCGAGGGGCCTAAGGAGGGACTCTGCACCCGTGAGCCCCTCAGGGACAATGCCAGCCTCGGGCCGGGGAGGGCGGGGGCTGGCAGAGGTCCAGGCGCCCGCGGAAGAGCTGCCAGGCAGGGCCTCCGGCATCAGGAGCAGCTCCTCGGGCTCCAGGGAGGCCGCCCGGTCACCAGCTCCCACTCGGCTCAGCCCTGGCCCTCCCCTCTGCCAAGGCGGTGCACTGCCACCTTCCATGCCGGCACTTCCCACCCTCGCCAACCTAACCGCCCTCCGCGGAGCAGCCGGGCCGGGGTGGGTGCTGGGAGCTAACGGGGCCGGAGGCGGCCAGCTGGGCGGGAAGGGACCGGAGAGGCCATCTCCAAGGCAGCGAGCGCCCCTGGGAGCCCCGGGATGTCCCCCCCCCCCCCCCCGCACCCACCTCCGGCCTCAGCCTGCACCGTCCCCTTGATGTAGTTCGCCCCGAACACGGGCTGCTTGATCTCGCAGTCCTTCGTCAGGTAGAAGGGCATCATGAAGGAGCGCATGGCATCCTTCTCCTTGGACAGAAAGATGACCTGCAGCGCGAGAAGACGGACATCAGCAGCCAAACCGCCGCCACCGCGCCCTCGCTTCCTGTGCGGGGCGGGCCGCCCAGGGCGGCGGGCAGCCCGAGGGGGGCCAGCAGGGGCTCCGCCGCCCCGGCCCTCCGAGCCCCCCAGCCCCCCGGAGGCCGGGCTGCGGCCCGGGAGGAGTCGGAGGGAGGGGGGCGGAGGGGGGGGCCGGGAGGAGTCGGAGGGAGGGGGGCGGAGGGGGGGGCCGGGAGGAGTCGGAGGGAGGGGGGCGGAGGGGCCCCTCCTCAGACAGCACGTCCCCCGTCCGCGCTGCAGAACCACCTGTTCCCACCCACAGCCCCGGTGACCGGAGACCGCCTGACCCCCACATGGGCGTGGAGCCTCCCCTTTGGCCGCCAAACCCCGGGGTGAGGCGAGCCTGAGCCGTGGGAGCCCCGGCCTTTCCCAGGAGCGCCCGCTGGGTTCCTCTGGGTGCAGCCGGCATCCCTCGCTCCGCAGGGCTGTGCTCCGGACCTGCCGCATCCTGGTCACCCCGGTGACCGCTCTGATGTGCAGAGGCCGGGCGGCTGCGCCGGCAGAAATCCGGGCGGCAGCAGCCTCCCCGCCCCGGCAGGCCTCCGGGCAGCGGCCCCGGAACACGGCCTCTGCGGCAGCAGCGCGGGGCCGGGCAGTCCCTGCCCCGGGGCCAGCCCGGCGCAAACAGCTGGCGGTTCTAGGACCCAGCGGGGGTGGCAGAGCGGCTCCGAGCGAGGAGCTGACATCGCGTGGTCCAGAGGCCACTGGGCTCACAGACTGAAGCTGCCGAGACCCAGTGAGAGGCGCCGCGGCTCCCGCCAGCAGCCCGGGACTCACCCGGTACGGGGTCAGGTAGACGGTGCCTTTCTTGGTCCCTTTGAAGGCCTCCGGCACGTTCTTCATGTCGCTGAACGTGAGCTCCACATGCTCGTAGGACATGAGGATGCTGCGGTGGGAGAGGGTCTGGTGAGAGTCTGCAGCCGCGGTTCCTCACCGGGACGGACCCTCCTGAAAGCAGGGGCCCGCATGTGGCCTCTTCCCAGTTCAGCGTGGCTGCAAGGAAGCCACTCCCGTGGCCACGGGAGAGGCGAGCAAGTGGGGTTCCACTGAGCTTCCCAGCCCTCTGCCCGCCAGAGGGCCCGTGCGGCAGAGGGGCCGCCCGGCTGCGGCAAGCAGGTAAAGTTATCTGAGGTCACGCCCATCTCCTTCCGAGTCCTATGATAGGTGTTCCATTTTCCTTGTTTTTTATTTTTATTTTTCATGTTTTTATTGATTTCAAAGAGGAAGAGAGAGGGAGAGAGTGTTAGAAACGCCACGGATGAGAGAGAATCATTCATCAGCTGCCTCCTGCATGCCCCCAACTGGGCATTGAGCCTGCCACTGGGCATGTGCCCTGACCGGAAACAAACCACAGGCTGACACTCTATCCACTGAGCCAAACCGGTTAGGGCAGTGGTCGGCACACTCATCAGTCCACAGAGCCAAATATCCACAGCACAACGATGGACGTTTCTTTGGAGAGCCACAGTTTTTAAACTTAAACTCCTTCTAACGCCACTTCTTCAACATAGACTCGCCCAGGCCGTGGTGTTTTGTGGAAGAGCCACACTCACGGGGCCAGAGAGCCGCCTGTGGCTCTCGAGCCACAGTTTGCCAACCACAGGGTTAACTTCGGTTTGTTTTTGAATCCTAATGCATGATCACACACTTAAACAGCTGATTGGGGTTCCCTGAAACCCGGGGCCCGTAGCTGGGCCTGCAGGGATGCCGGGCGCTGAAGCCGGAGGTGGCCCTGTACCGGCGTTTTTCCCGGGAAAACCTGTAGCTCTCCTCACTCGCAGGGGGTTCAGACCTGCAGTGAGGAGGACTGGTTCACACAGAAACTCTGAGCGGGAATCTAAACGTCCAAGACCGCGTACACGGTGTTTTCGGGAACGAGGCACCGCATTACTGAGCAGCACTGAGCCCTGCGCCAGGCAGGCAGCCCCGTGAGCGCGCACTGAGAGGTAAGAACAGCCCGGGCGGCGTCACCACAGGGCACCAAAGTGTCTGTCAGGCCAGGGACTGGCACGGGCACAGAGACAACCAACTGAGAGCCACGTGAGGTTTCTCCGATTGTAAGATAACAAGGATGGTCTAAGTTCACGTGGTTCCAGGGGCCTTCCTCCTCCTCCCAAATACCACAACTTCCTTCGCTGGGGAGGGTCCGAGGGAGGGCCGGTACCGAAAAAGGCAAGTTCAGCTCAGAGAAAAGAGGCTGTTACCAGGAACAGGAGGCCTGGTGGAGTCCGAGCAGGTAAGGCGAGAGTCAGCACTCAGGTGAGGGCGCTAGGCGTTCTCCAGACTCTGACTCACCCAGCGTCCCCGAGGGGCGGCTTCTGGGCTGGGTGCTGCCCGGAGCCGGCTCCGGGCTCCGATCCACCAGATCTGCTCTGGGGACTCGGGCTCCTCTAAGCTCCTTCCGCCCGGACCAAGAGCTTGGGGCTCAGCGCGGGCCGGTCTGATGCTCAAGGCCCAAGGCGCAAGGCGAGAGGAGCATCCCAGCAGCCCAGACGCTGGCAGGGAGGAGGGGGGACAGCAGTACTGGGGAGGGGGTTGGTAGAAAGAATCTCCAAGTTGGGAGACCTCTACTTTGAGGAATTCCCAAGCCAACAGCGATGCAAGAGGAAGAGAGGCAGAAAACGGCACCGGGGCAGGAAATGTGTCAGGCGCCGGGCAAAGGATCTCTATCTAATCTCAGATCAGCCGGAGTCTGGTCTGAGCAGTTCTGGAACATACTGGAAGCCTCACCTATTGATTTTGAAGTCAAGGTTCCTTTCCTGGAATTCCATCTCTGTCACAGCTCTGTGATCTCGGGCAAGTTACTTGACCTCTCTGTGCTCCCCTCTCCCCCCCAGATTCCATACATGTAAAATGTGTATAGTAACAGGGCCTACGTGTTAAATAAGGTAGGAGAAGGGCAGGGCCTGATGCATAGTAACAACATAGTCAAAGCCCCATAAACGGCAATTACTTTTGGCGAAGACTCTTCCCATCACTTAAAAGTCGCCTTTTCTGGGAAAGGGACCCCAGGGCTACCCCCGCGGCCCCACAGGCCTCCTCAACCTCCGTCCCCGTCAGCCGCCCCACCCCCACCCCCAGCTGATGGCGGAGCCCGGCCCCGCCCCGCGGCCCACCCACCGTCCTCCAGCCCCGCCCCCAGCCGTTACCCCCCCTTCACCGCAGCCCATCGATCTCCCCTCTTCGCCCATTCTTTCTGCCCAGCGCCCAGCGCCCACACTCCTGCGGCCCTCCCTTCGGGCCTCCCGGATCTTGTGCGGCGCTTTCACCTCTCGGTGTTGTTGACGATCACTCCGCCGCCCTCCGAGTGGTTCTTGTTGAGCGCCATAGTGTCCCGGAGAGAGGCCCCAAGACTAGCAACGCAGTGCGCCTGCGCTCCTCTGGGCCCGCCCCTCGTGGCGTCGTTAGTAATAGAGCCAGCCAATCACAGCTCTTAGACGGAGGCTGGCCCAACCACCTGATCCCGGGTGTCACGTGGTCAAGAGTTTACACTGTCGTCGTCCCCGCACCCCTCCCCCCCCCGCTTCCGCCTAGTTTCGCCTGCATCACAAACAACTGGAAGACTACAATTCCCAGAAGGCAATGCCCCCTCAACCTCTCCGTATACTAATGAAGGATGCATTCTGGAACTTGTAGTCTCCCAAACCGTAGGTCTGGATGATTCACTACCTTGCCTAACTAATCCTCCTATGGACTCCCCACCTTGTGGAATGAATAGCTGGGCGCATCACAGGGGAAATTAATTAAAAAAAAAAAAAAAAAAAAAAGGACAACACGGTAGCCCTAGCTGGTTTTGCTCAGTGGATAGAGTCTTGGCCTGTGGACTTTATAAATAAAATGAAAATAGAGTCCGGATTCGATTTTGTAAGCTGCCAGCCACACATTATGCCTAATTTCATTCAGGCCCAGAGGCATGCAGGAGGTAGCTGATCAGTGATTCTCATAATTGTTTTTCTCTCTCTCTTCCCCCTCTCCCTTCCTTTCTGAAATAACTGAAAGTATATTAAAAACAAAACAAACAAACAAAAAAACACTGGACACACAGAATGTGGATGTAATCTGGTGTGTGGAGCCCAGAACAGTCACCTTACCAGGCCATCTTCACTCCCTCAACACTCTGGAGCGCTTACTAGATGACTTTACATCCGACTTGGATAGTCACTGAGCCGTATGCATAGACGAGTGCAAGATCTAGTCTCTGTGGCAGGACGTGGTGGGCTGGGTAGCTGGCAGAGAAGAGTCAAGAAAAACTTTCCCGCCGAAACCGGTTTGGCTCAGTGGTAGAGCATCGGTCTGCAGACTGAAAGGTCCCAGGTTCAATTCCGGTCAAGGGCATGTACATTGGTTGCGGGCACATCCCCGGTAGGGGGTGTGCAAGAGGCAGCTGGTCGATGTTTCTCTCTCATCGACGTTTCTAGCTCTCTATCTCTCTCCCTTCCTCTCTGTAAAAAAATCAATAAAATATATATATTTTTAAAAAACTTTCCCTTCATGACATCAAACCCGGACCCTAGCCCGGCCAGTGTGGCTCAGTGGTTGAGCCTTGACCTGAGAACCAGGAGGTCACAGCTGAATTCCTGTTCATAGCACATGCCCGAGTTGTGGGCTGGGTCCCCAGTAGGTGACGTGCCACAGTCCATCAATGATACTCTCTCATCATTGATGTTTCTCTCTCTCTCCCTTCCTCTCTGAAATCAATTTTAAAAAGCAAAAGACAAACAAAACAAATTAAAGAAAGAAAACAAAACAGAAAAACCCAGACCCTAACAGGTGGGCAGTGAGAATCTCGGTGTTCGCACCAAATTCACTGAACCATGGGCTGGGCTCCCACCTCACTGCCACCTCCACCACAACTGGCCTCCAGGTGGCACTGCTCCCTCTAGAATGTTCTGGCTTTGTGGTCCAGCCTGTCCCCGCAGCATTCTGGCTGGAAGATTTTAAGCAGACTGAATGAAATTAGGCATAATGTGGGGCTGACAGCTTACAAAATAGGGCTGATTCGTTTCAGCTTGTGACTTGGCATTGGGTGGCCCTACTGGGCATCTGTAGTTAGTGAACTCCCCACCTCGAGGGGGATTTTTAAGGGGGGATGTGAGCATCTCTCGCCTGCGTAGAGGTGTTGGTGCATCATTCATCTTAAGGGCTCAAGAGTTTCATTCCAGACAAACAGCCAATTTCCTGACACGTGGTGGCCAGTCTTGGGGTCCACCTACTTAATTTAACTTTTTAAAAAATCCTCTCTGCAAAAAAAAAATCAATAAAACATATTTTTAAAAATAAAATAAAATAAAAATAAAAAATCCTCACCAGAGGATGGATATATATATATATATATATATATAGAGAGAGAGAGAGAGAGAGAGAGAGAGAGAGAGAGAGAGGGTTTGCATGAAGAGAAATGGTTGCTAGGCTATTTTATTTTATTTTGTTGTTTTATTATTTATGTTATTTTATTTATTTCATTTTTATTTTATTTTATTTTAGCCCAGTTACCCGCCAGGAGCCCTTTTTAGTAGTGATCTTATTCCTCGGGGTCTAAACTAACAGACACAATCCTGCATACACGGTGCTGTGGCCACACTGAGTTTCCTGACAGGAGGGGAAATGTGATAAGGAGGAAGCCGGATGGAGAGAGATAGCAGGCTTAGCGGATTCCGGCTTAAATGGCCAACTTTTTTTTTTTTTTTTTTTTTTTAATATATTTTATTGATTTTTTACAGAGAGGAAGGGAGAGAGATAGAGAGCTAGAAACGTCGATGAGAGAGAAACATCGACCAGCTGCCTCTTGCACACCCCCTACTGGGGATGTGCTCACAACCAATGTACATGCCCTTGACCGGAATCGAACCCGGGACCTTTCAGTCCGCAGACCGACGCTCTATCCACTGAGCCAAACCAGTTTTGGCTTAAATGGCCAACTTTTGCAAGTTTTATAAAAACACGTCCTGAGGGCTGCTCCCAGGCCGTGGAGGGCCGGGCGGTTCCCAGCCCCGACACCGTCGGTTCAGGGGCAGTTCCATGCTGATCCAAGTCTGCGGCAAAAGCCCCCGACTGAGCCCAGGCCTCACCCTCAGTCCTCTCCTGCCTTCTAGGCCACACAGGCTCTGCCTGTTTCCAGAAATGGCCGCTTTTTTTTCTTTTTCTTTTTTTAATAATATATTTTTACAGAGAGGAAGGGAGAGGGAGAGAGAGTTACCGGTAGAAACATCGATGATGAGAAAAACATCGACCAGCTGCCTCCTGCACATCCCCTACCAATGTTTATGTCCTTGACCAGAATTGAACCTGGTACCTTTCAGTCCACAGACTGACGCTCTATCCACTGAGCCAAACCGGTTTTGGCCAGAAATGGCTGCTTTTTGTTAAGCTGTAAGTACTCCTCTTCTCCAGACCCAATCATCTTGAGGTGTGCTAAGAAGGGGTGTGAGTGCACCTGAGAAACACTGCTCCCCCCCTCTCCAGGGCAGCAAGGTGGGGTCCAAGGTGAGAGAGCCCCTGGACCCTCCTGACCCCCAAGCAGCTGCATCTCTTTGCCTCAGTGAGCAGAACCAGTATCATTTGTGCGGAACAAAGAATCGCTTTCTTGGTGTGCCAGGTGGTGGCTCTCCGCGGTGGGCAGTTAGACCTGAACAGAGCGAAGACGATGGGCCAGATCCAGAAGGTCACCAAGGAGGAAAGCCTGGGTGCCCAGCAACGGACAATGGTAGGGGGGACCTCGCCCCCAGGGGACCGTTCCTCCCCCAGCATTCCTCTGGCCATAGGCTTAGACCTCCTGACCTTTCCGCCCTGGCGCTGACCTCTAGGCTCAGGAGCATTGCAGCTCCAGGCCCAGAAAAGCAGCAAAACCGGACCAGCCGCACCCAAGGGACTCACCTCATCGACCACAGAGCCCTGGCCCGGACACCAGCGGCCTGCAGGGCCACACCTGAAAGCTGCTGCCAACCCCATTGGGACCCTCCCGGGAGCTCCCCAAAATCTCCCCCTTAGGCCCTTAGGACGAGGACCCAGTGCGCTGTCCCTGCAGAGCAGGCCCTCACCCTTCTCCACTCCTCCCCACCCCTTCCTCACTTTGCCTCTGCAGTTTGCTTCCCGAGGCCACTTCTTCTCCGAATGACTCCCTCTCCCTCCGGGGTTTGCCAGCCAATGTTCTCTGACCGCGTGAGTCTGGGCTGAGTTCTTCCCCAGCCAGAGCCCAGGTCCCCAGGTTGCTGGACGCAGGTGGGTCTGGCCCCGCCCGTCTCACACCCGGTGCCCTTCCTGCTGCCGCCAACACTTCCTTGTGTTTAAACTCTGACCCACAGCGAGCAATACCTTTTATAACGAGACCCATACGCCCGGTGCGTATTTATTTATAAATGCAAAGACAGAGGAAATCAGCTGGACATGCAAACAGCCTGCACCCCCCCCGCCCCCCCCGGCGGGGCGCGGAGACGCAGGCAAAGCCCCAGCCACGCGGCAGGGGCCCGCTCTCCCGAGGTCACACAGCAGGGGTCAGAGGTCTTGAGGACCCCCTCCCTCAGCGACTGCCGTTTTCTTACCAGAAAGACCCCAGGCAGGCTTGGCAATTCCTCACCATTAGGGGGTGCCCCCTGCTAACCGTAAACAGCAGCACCCAACGCTCGTGAATCCCGCTGCTTCTAATCCCTGCTCAGGGCCAGCAGCCCCACCGCCACCCCCCCCAGGATCGGGCTGACCCTCGCTTCCTGTGGACCCTGCTCAGAACCCACACCTGACTGAGACTATTTCCCGCCTCCCTCTGGTGGGCTGCGGGCCGTCCTGGGGTGAACTGTCCGGGAGCCACTGTTTGGCCAGAGGAGACCGGGCGCCTGAGCAGAGACAGCTGGTGGCCGGAGCTCATTCCCAGAAACACTTCATGCCGTGAAGGTTTATTGAAAAATGGCTTAAGGTTTAAGTGTTTACGCTATTTCCCCCCAAAAGGAGACTGGATTACATCAGCTAAAAAAAAAAAAAAAAGAGGTGCATTCGGGACAAGTTTTATTTCATATTGTTCTCCAACATTCTCTGTTCTACTTTGTTTTTTTTAAAAAACTTGCTGCCGAAACCGGTTTGTCTCAGTGGATAGAGAGTCGGCGGGCAGACTGAAAGGTCCGGGGTTCGATTCCGGTCAAGGGCATGTACCTTGGTTGCGGGCACATCCCTAGTAGGGGGTGTGCAAGAGGCAGCTGATCGATGATTCTCTCTCATCGATGTTTCTAACTCTCTATCCCTCTCTCTTCCTCTCTGTAAAATATCAATAAAATATATTTTTTAAAAAACAACACCTGCTAATTGTTGAGCGCTAAGTAGGTTTTGCAATCCTCGTCTGGAAAGCCCCCTTCCGGTTCCAGGAGGAAGGCCAGGGGTGGGACCTGCGTTCCTGGAGCGGAAGCTGCCCCACATGTATGGCTCCCCATCCAGCGTGCTGTCGGGCGGGCCAGTGTGGCTTACGTAGTTCTCAACCTCTGGGGGTGGCAGGATCATTTATATTTTAAAACATATTTGTATTGATTTCAGAGAGGAACGGAGAGGGAGATAGAAAAACATCAACGATGAGAGAGAATCTTGGATCGGCGGCCTCCTGCGCGCCCCCTCCTGGAGATGGAGCCCACAACCCAGGCATGTGCGTCCGGTGCAATCCCCAAGCCCTGCTTGGCCCCGGGGGAAGGAGGCTGCCATGCAGGACCCGCAGGGCTGGGACAACGGGCACCTCAGCAGCTACCCCGGGGCCTTTCAGAGAGGACCACCTGAAGGGGCAGCCGAGGTCTGCAGGGCAAGGAGGCGCTAGCAAGGCGAGCAGGGTGGGCCAGGGCGTGGACTGGGGCCAGGGTGTAGACTGGGGGCCAGGGTGTGGACTGGGACCAGGGCGTGGACTGGGGGCCAGGGTGTGGACTGGGGGCCAGGGCGTGGACTGGGACCAGGGCGTGGACTGGGACCAGGGCGTGGACTGGGACCAGGGCGTGGACTGGGGGCCAGGGCGTGGACTGGGGGCCAGGGCGTGGTCTGGGGGCCAGGGCGTGGACTGGGGCCAGTGCAGCCCTGGGCCAGCCTGGAGGAAGGAGAGGGAGAGGCGCGAGGGAGGCAGGCCGGTTCTGGAGGGACGGAGCCCAGCCAGGATTCTGGATTTTTCCTAGGAGCCCTGGGAAGCCATGGCTGGCTTTTACCTGGGGGAGCAGTGCCATCCAGTCTGAAAGTGGGAGGTCACTCTGCGATTTAGCTGAGAAATGGGTTTAAGGAAAGAAAACAGGGGCTGAGGTACGCCATCTGGATCTTTCTGGTTAGATGGAGAGGAGCGCCCCAACTCTGGGAAGGAGGACCCAGGACTAGCAGGGAGGGGCCCGCAGGGCTGGCTCCCGGTCCCCCCCTCCCGCCCCCCCCGGCTCTCTGGGCTGCGGAGGAGCCGTGAGCCGGACAGCAGGTCTGAGTAAACGCTGGGCAGCGGGCCCCTCGGCACAGGCCTGCGGCTACGTCTGGGGAAATGGAACTTGACGGGGCAGGGAGGTCTGGACCGGGAGCCTCGGGTGGGGCTCATCTCCTTAGCAACCAGAAACAGCCCCAGCGTGGCCTGGCTCTGCCTCCCGATGGAGGAGCAGGGACGTGTGTTCCCGGAATGCCTGGGCCAGCAGGACCCGCCCCAAACAGCTCCCCTCCGCCTCCCGGGGCCTCTGCTGGCAGCGGCCACTCTGCCCACAGCGCAGCCGCGACCGTGGGACGCCGCCGAGGGGGTCACCGAGCTCTCTCTCCGGCTGCGCGACACCCCGGCGTGTCCAGCACGAACGTGGTCCGGAGCCCCCAGGCCTAAGAAATGCCATGCGGGTCTTTCCTTCCAAATAAGAACGTATTGGAGCTGCCCTCTGTCCCGAGGGTGAGGCCTTCGACCGCAGGCACCTCGGGAGGGGGTGCCGTGCCCTCTGTCCCCGCAGAGCAGTCATCTGGGTTGGCCCGGCGCCGGGACAGAAATCCGTCCTGTGTGAGCGCCATCGGCCGCTTGTCCGGGGCCGGGGACATAGGCTGGGCTTCCAGGGGACACCCGGCCTCCAGCCCTCCTCCTTCTTCTTAAAAAATATATTTTATCGAATTTTTTCACAGAGAGGAAGGGAGAGAGACAGAGAGAAACATGGACCAGCTGCCTCCTGCACGCCCCCCACTGAGGATGTGCCTGCAACCAAGGTACATGCCCCTGACCGGAATCGAACCCAGGACCCTTCAGTCTGCAGACCGACGCTCTATCCACTGAGCCAAACCGGTTTCGGCTCCAGCCCTTCTCATGCATCTGCCAGAGGAGACTTCAAAAGGGCGTGAATGGTGGCATCGAAGGGCATGTGTGTGTGTGTGTGTGTGTGTGTACGTGTGCGTGTGTGCGTGTATGCGTGTGCATGTGTATGTGTGTGCGTGTATGCGTGTGCGTGTGCGTTGGGCGTGGGGCTGGGTTTGACGCAGACCCTGCAGCTAAGAGCTCTTTTCCTCCCGGGGAAACCAGCCCAGCCCAGCAGGCCTCTGGACCTCAGCTCCTCCCAGCTCCGCCCGCCTTCCCGGACAGCCTGCTGCTGGGCCACAGGCTGGGCCTGGGAGGAGGGGCGGGAGGGGACCGAGAGGGGAGGACGAGGGTGGAGACGGGGTCTGCCTCGCCCTCCGGGGGCGTGCGGAGGGGCTGGGAGCGGGGAGGGTGCGGGACCCAGGGGTGCGGGACCCAGCAGTCCGCAGCGACGCTCCAATCTGTTGCTTGGTCTGTTGTTGGAGACTCTGGAGTCGTTTTCCCACAGAAACAAAGTGCAAGTGGAGGCTGGCTCCCCGCCTGGCCTCAGCCACAGCGGCAGCTCAGGGCCCTCACACTCTCCATTGTCTGTGCTGGGCAGCCCGGAGACCACACATCCTGGGCAGCTCCACCAGGGGCTCTGGTGGCCATGGCAACCAGGCCCGGCCCAGGGCAGCTCTCATACAGGCTACTGCAACGCTGGGAAAGAGTCATGCTTGTGCACGTGTGTGCATGCCTGTGCTCAGACATTTCTAAGCAAGGATACACCTACACGTGGAGCATGGAGCACGCGTGTGGGACCGGGGAGCCACGGGAATGGTGGAGAGAGAAGGTTTGGACTACATGGGGTGTCTGACTTTCCTTCTTACAGCTCCTCTTCTCTCCAAGCAATCTTCAGTAAAATCTATCTAATTCAAGTGTTGGCGGGTGGTGGGGGTCTAGCCCTCCCCCACTGCCCCTTCCCAGCTGCCACCTGCCCCACCTCGGGCACCTCTTCACTCCTGGTCTTCTCAGAACAGTTTGAAAAGTTCAACTGGGTTCAGACACACAGATACAGACGTACACTCAGGCGGACAGGCAGACATCCACACTCATACATGGCACACGCATGCCTAGATACACAGACACACGGGTACACAGAGAAACACAGAGACTCCCACACGCCATCCCGCCAGCTCTAGCATGATCCCAGAGTTAGAGGAAGGGCAGGCTTGCGGACACCCCAGCATGGGGGCCACCCCGAAACCTGGGCCACACCCACCCGCCCGCCTCGTGCCCGCTGTGCGGCCTGGGTGCCCGCCCGGCGCTGGGCCGTGCCCCACATGGGTGTTGGGAGCTAGAATCACTGGGAATGGCAGGGATGCCGGCTGCAGCCCTGACAAGTCGGACTGGAATTCCACCAGGAAGCCCGGCGCCCGGGAGGGGGCGATGACACAGAGCAGGGGTGGCGGGGGTGTGGGGGGGGGTGTGGGGGGTGCTGAAAGGTGGGAGGCCCGCAGGTGAGCGGACACTAGGAAGCCCCACGGGTCCACCTCGTGGGGCCACGGAGCCGCCTCCCTCCTGGGCCCCAGCGCCTGGTGAGCTGGGGCCTGGCTGCCTAGGGAACCGTGTTTTGAACCCAAAACACAGGAGCATGGAGGGCCCGCCCAGAAAAACAACATCCTGGCTGCGGGCTGAGGCAGGAGGGACTATTTTTAGCCGCCGAGGCAGCCAGGGCAGGACTTGTATGGCCTTGCTGTCTGGCTGCATAACTCTCCCATTGTCCCCTCTGACCTGGGCCGGGTGCGGCGGCCTCCATGTGCCCTGGCCCTTCCTGCTGGGGTTCCCTGGGGCGCCCCTGGGCCGCAAAGACCGAGGGAGGGCAGCTGGCCTGCAAACACTCCCCGGCAGCCTCAGGGAGCAGGATTGGGGCACCCAGGCCACGATGGGGATTTGGGGGCAGCAGGGGGCACGGGGCCTTCCAGGCAGAGCAGTGGAGGCCCTGCTGAGGTTGGGGGCACGGGTCTCCCCAGCCTGGAGGCCGAGCACTGTCCCAGCGGCCCCGCGGGGCGCAGGAGGCGAGGCAGAGTCCAGGGGACACAGGTCCCCTCACTGGACATGTCCTGGGCTCCAGCCACCCTCTCCTGGGCTGAGAGGGTGTGTGAGTGAAAGCAGCCCGGGTCTCCAGCCTTCTTGCCCGCGCCCAGGAGCCGTGCCCTGTTCTCGGGGGCGGGGTGCTGTCTGCCTTTAGTCCTGGCCACAAACGCCACCGGCAGGTCCAGAGCGAGGCCGTGGCACTCAGGATGAGAAGAGCCGGTGCGAGCCAGGCCGGCATAGCAAACCCGCGGGCAGCCAGGACGACCGTGGGCTGGCCCCCCCGGGAGAGGCCGGCTCTAGCCGCCCCCGTCCGGACCCAGGGAGTAGGGCTGCCCCAAAGGGCAGGCACCCCACTGCAGCCCCCTCTTTGGGCTCCCTCCCCCCCCCCTTCCCTCCCTCCAACAGGAATCCTGGGACCAGGGACTCTGTTCCCCTCTCCTGCCTTTCAAGACCGGCTCTTGGAAGATGAGAAATTCTTGGCGGGTGGAGAGCACGGAGGAGTCACTCATTCAACAGATGTTTATTGGGCACCTACTATGTGCCAGGCACCGTCCGGCGGGGGGGTCTGGGAGGCACTGGGAGGGTCTGGGAGGCGGGAGGCCGGTGTCCTTTCGGAAACGAGGCTGCGGAGGGCAGTGGGAGGCGTGCACGCCAGGAGCCGGGCGGCGGTGAGCCCGCCATCACCTCCTCTTCAGCACCGAGATGCAGGACTTCTTGAGGGGCCCGATCTGCAGGTGGGCGTCCACACTCTCCAGGAAGAAGGCGGGCTTCAGCGGCTTCCGGAAGAGCTGGTGGAAGTATCTGTTCACGACGTCCTGGAACTGGTCGCCGAGGGGGCCGCTGCAGCCCCGGGCGGCCTTCAGCCGCCCCAGAAGGCCCACCTTGCCGTCGCGCACGGCGTAGAAGGCCAGGGCCCGGTCGGCATACTCCAGGCACACCCCGACGGTGGGCGAGAAGGCGTGGGGCAGGGGCGCCTCCCACCCGCAGAACCAGATGGAGAAGCGGCTGCCGTTCCACTGCAGGCAGCAGGACTGGGCGTTGCGGCCCAGCCGGCCGCGGTCGTAGGGCTCTTGCGGGGAGAAGCCCTCGGCCACGACCCCCACGCTGACCCAGCCCTCGATGATCTCCACCTCCCAGTAGTAGGTGCCCCGGTCCAGGGCACCCTCGCCCAGCACCTGCTCGCAGTGCCTGAAGCGGGTGGCCGACTCGGGGTAGCTGATGGGACACAGCACCCGCTTCACGCCTTTCGTGCCGAACAGCTGCAGGAACTTGTCCGCCGTGTCGCTGTCCAGGTCCACGATGTAGGCGACTGCTCCCCGGGCGGGAGAGAGGGAGGCGGGGGGCTCAGGGGCAAGGCCAGAGAGCACCCCCTCCCCTAGGCGCCCACCCCCCCCTTTGCAGCCAGCGCTACTCAGCCCTGCCGGAGAGCCCCCCGTGAGCTGGCCCAGTGCACCCCGCGGACCAGGGCGGGGTCCAGGGCCGGCCGAGCCCGGTGAACTCACACTTGAGAAAGTAGTCCCGGGACGCCTCGCTGTCCGGGTGGCTGCTGCTGTCTGGGTCCTGGGACTCATCATCGGCTGCAGAGACCGGGGGGGGGGGGGGGGGGGTTGGTGGTGAAGCGGGGGTGTCCTGCCAGCAACCCGGGACCGGGCTGCTCCCCAATTTGCCCCTTCCAGAGCCGTGACCCCAATCCCCTCTTCCCCCCATTCCTCCCAGCAAGCCGAGCCTCCTGGGACGGGCACACCGCCCAAGCAGGGTGCCCCGTGTTCACACCGCTGCCCCCCTGGCCCCCGGGCCCCCGCCCCCTGCAGTGACAGGGCCCGTCCTGTGGGCCACGGCCGACGCGGCTGGCTGGCCATTCGGGTCCCGCCCAGCACAGGCAGTTTCCATCCTCTGCCCCCGGTGGGCGCCGGGCCGGGGCTGGGAGGAGGCCCGGGGGAAGGTGAGTCACACGGAGGGGCACCCACCTTCTGGGCGCGGCTTGTGCGGCGCGTCCTCGTCACCGCTCAGCCCCCGCAGCTGGCCCCGCTGGCTGGCGCAGGCCGCGGCCAGCGCCTCGCGCACCGCCTGCACCGCCTGCGAGGACTTGGTGAAGCCGAGCTCCCCGGGGGGGCCGGGCGCGGGGCCGCTCCCCTCCTCCAGCGCCAGCCGCAGCGCCAGCAGCTCCTGTGCCACACACGTGCCCATGAGGCCCTGCCCTGCGCGCCGCAGTGCCTCCCGCCGGGGTGAGACAGCCCTGGGAGCTGGCACGGCCCGCCGGCCTGGGCACCCGCCCCTTCTCCTCTGCCCCCGCCCCCTGGTCCCGGGGCGCCACCTGCAGGAAGCTCACGGCGTCGGCCTCGGGCACCTGGCCCAGGCTGTGGCGGGCCCGGCTCAGCCTGCCGCGCTGCTCCTCCTGCCGCCGGAGGTCGCCCTGGCAGCGGCTCAGCATGGCGGCCTCCCCCTCCTCGATGAAGCCCAGCACCTCCTTCTGGAACTCCTGCAGGGTGGCCGCCGCCTCGGCGAACAGCTGGCTCACCCTCGCCCGCTCGGCCGCGGCTGCGCTCTGCAGGGACAGCGGGAGCGGCCGGGGGGCCAGAACGTCACTGCTGGCCCCGTCCTTCCAGACCCCCCTCTCCCGCCCAGCCTCTGGCCGACACGGGGGCCCGCCCTGGGCACAGGCCGCCCGGGAGGAGACCGGACCACGCTGCGAGCTCACAGCGCCGGGGCCTCCTGCAGGCGGGGTCGGGGTCGGGGTCGGGGTCGGGGACGGGGTCGGGGTCGGGGACGGGGTCGGGGTCGGGGTCGGGGTCGGGGTCGGGGTCGGGGACGGGGACGGGGTCGGGGACGGGGTCGGGGTTGGGGACGGGGTCGGGGACGGGGTCGGGGTCGGGGTCGGGGTCGGGGTGGGGGTCGGGGTCGGGGACGGGATCGGGGTGGGGGTCGGGGTCGGGGTCGGGGACGGGGTCGGGGACGGGGTCGGGGTCGGGGTCGGGGTCGGGGTCAAGGTGGGGGTCGGGGTCGGGGACGGGGACGGGGTCGGGGTCGGGGTCGGGGTCGGGGACGGGGTCGGGGTCGGGGTCGGGGACGGGGTCGGGGTGGGGGTCGGGGTCGGGGACGGGGTCGGGGTCGGGGTCGGGGTCGGGGACGGGGTCGGGGTCGGGGTCGGGGTCGGGGTCGGGGCTGACCTTGACGAGGGCCACCGTCCGCCGGGCCTGGGTGATGCCGGCGTCCAGCTCACCCATGCGCTCCTCCGCGGCGCTCAACACCTTGGGCTGCTCGGCCTGCGGGCGGCAGCTTCGTGAGCGCGGAGCTGGCAGCGGCCACAGCCTGCCCCGGGGCCCCGGGCCTCGCCCCCGGCCAGGACGGGGCGGCGTGGCGGTGGTATGGGGGCAGCGTTGGGACCGGAGTGGCCGTGACGCCCCACAGTATGCCGGAGGGCGGCGTGTCGGCCGTGGTTCTCGGTCTTTTTAATGCGCGACCCTTTAATCCAGCTCCTTATGGGGTCACCACCACGTGAGGGGCTGGATTAAAGGTCGAGGCGTTAGGAAGGCTGAGAACCACGGGCCAGGGGCTGTCTGCCTCCCTCTGACCAGGGTGAGCAAGCCCACGGCCAGCCGAGGTCCTCAATGTCACATTCGTTTGAGAACTTCCTTCCGTGGAGAGGAGGCAGAGAATGGAGGGCGGAGGGACCACACGAGAGGCCATTCAGCTGTCCTGGGAACCCCTGTCCCCACTCCAGGCCTTGAAAACCGGGACCCCAGGCAAGTCCCCTGGGTCTTATGAGTCACGGCGGCTCCAGCTGGAGACACGGAAAATCCCGAGGCCAAAGTGCCAAGACCGGGCAGGAGGCCAAGGGAAACTGGGGGCGGAGGCAGCGGGAAGGCCCGCGCACATGGTCCCACCAGGGCCCCGGCGGCGGGACAGAGCGCGCTGTGTGCCATCGGGCTCCGCCCGGGGTCTGGCCACACCCGTCTACCGCTGCCCGGGAGCCAGCGGCCCCGGAGCCGCAGGGCCTAATCCAGGTCCCTCCGGCCTTGGACCCCCACGGGCCCCGCCTGGGCGTCAGGCCCCCTGCCCACCCTCCGCGTCCTTTCCCCGTTCCCACTGGGTGCCCCCCCCAGCCCAGCCCATCGCGGGCGGAATGTCCCGCAGCCACGGAAGGGGCAGCGAGGCCCCTCATCTCCCAGGGGAACACGGACAGAATGAGGAGGATGGGGTGGGTGGGGAGGGTGGGGGAAGCAAGGGGGAACCCAGCACCCCCGGCCCCCGCCCGCCCGCCCCGTCCCAGGGGCCCACCTCCTGCAGCGCGCGCTCCTGCTCCAGCGGCACCAGCTCGTGGCCGCGGTGCTCCTGGGCGCAGGCCTCGCACAGGCAGCGGCGCTCGGCGCGGCAGAAGCGCTCCAGCGGCCGCAGGTGGCGCGGGCACAGGCTGGCCTCCAGCCGGCGCAGCGGCGGCACCAGGCGGTGTCCGCGCAGCGCGGGGCTGCGCTCGTGCGGGCCCAGGTGCGCGGGGCAGAAGGAGGCGAGGCAGGCGAGGCAGGAGCGCGCGGCCGGCAGGGCGGCGCCCTCGGGGCACGCGTCGCAGGGCACGGGCTCGGCGCCCGCCGCCCAGGGCTCGGGCGCGCAGGGCGCGGACGGCTCGGGGCCGCCGGGCGGCGCGCTGGGGGCCGCGGGCGCGGGCTCGGGCGCCGGGGCGGAGGCCGGGCCGGGCCCCGGGCCCGCGCCCTGGCGGAGCTGCAGCAGCTCGGACAGCGTGTGGTTCTTGCGGAGCCTCAGGCCGTCGGGGAAGGGCTCCTGGCACAGCGGGCAGCGCGCCGCGCCCCCGGGGCCGCCCGCGCCGCCGGTGCCGCGCTGCGGCCAGAGCGCGCCCAGGCAGCCCAGGCAGAAGTTGTGGCCGCAGGGCAGCGTCACCGGCTCCCGCAGCGGCTCCAGGCAGATGGGGCAGCCGAAGGGCCCGCCGCCGTCCATGGCTCCGGGCCGCCGCGCCGCCCGCGCCGCTCCCGCCGGGGAGGGACCGGGCCGCTCCGCCCGGGGCCGCCCCTGGGTCCGCCCCCGGGCCCGCCCCGCCCCGCCCCGCCCCGCCCCGCCCCGCCAGCTCGGACCGCCCCCCGCGCCGGCCCCGGGCCCTGACACCCGCCCCCTCTGACTGCGGGGCCTTCGAGGGCTCCTGGGCGATGGATCCTCCTGGGCCCGGGTCCGAGGGGCGGCGCTGCTGCCAGGTGTGAGAGAGAGAGAGAGGGCCGAGGGCAGCACCCTGGAAGGAAGCTGGGAAGGAGGTCACCCTCCATGTCCCTGCAAGCCGCCCCCAGTTGGGCAGCGGCAGGGTTCAGCCAGCACCTTTGACCTCCAGCCCAGCCCCCTTCTCTGCGCTGTTAGCTCAGCTCCGAGCTGCTGACGCAGAGGAAAAACGGCTGACGTGCGCGTGTTTGTGCCCTTTAGCGACTCCATTTACACCCCCCCCCATCCCCCTAAGGGGAACTTGGGGCGTCTCTAACCCTGAAACGGGAAGTGAATGTCTTTTTCCCAGGCCCTGTTTGAGGAATTCGGTTCTGGTCCTTGGACACGCCTGGGCGCCTGTGGTGTGCCTGGGGCTGGGGGTCCCCGAGGGGAGGCATTTGCTAAGACTCATCTCACTATGCATTTAAAATAACTTACTGTACGTAATAAATGATTGTATGTAATGCTTTTGTTTTTTAATATATATTTTAAAAATATATTTTGTTGGTTCCAGAGAGGAAAGGAGAGGGGGAGAGAGAGATGGAAACATGGTTGATAAGAGAATCATTGACTGGCTGTCTCCTGCACGACCCCCACTGGGGATACAGCCTAAAACCGGGTATGTGCCCAGACTGGGGAATCGAACCTGACCTGGTTCATCCGCCGGTGCTCCCCCGCTGAGCCACGTCGCCGGCTGTGTGCTTCTTTAACTGTTAAGAAGATGCCAACTTCTCTGTCACCATGGCAACATGCTCTGAAACTGCCTGCAATTTCTGTTGGTGCCAAGTCACCGGAGTTGCTGGTAGCTTTGTGGTGTGTGCTCTCCATTCACAACAGAGAGAGATGCTTGGTCGGCTAGAGGACCAGGAAAACAGCCAGACTCTCCCCGCAAGACCCCGGGTGCGAATGTGTGCTTTGGAAATACGCCATGGAGAGCCTCCCGGAATCTCCCTTCCCGGTGGGGGTGGGGGGCGGTTTGTGGAGGGAAAGAAAGCTACGATCGAGGAAACATTGCCAGAGAGGTGCCCTCCACTCCCGCTGGGGGATTGACGACGAAGGCGGGAATCAGGGAGGCCCTCCTGGAGGAAGTGACATTGGAGCTGGGCGTGGGCAGACTGGCGGCTAGCACCAGGGCGGGAAGAGATGTTCCGGGCGGAAGGACAGCGAGGGAGCGGCCTGGGCGGGCCGGAGGGTAAATGAGTTCCAGACGCCGGTTTCCACAGGAGCCCTTGATCCTGAAGGTCCGTTGTTTGCCAAGACCAGGAGCGGCTCAGAGGCTGAGGCGGGGCGCCACCCGGCTCCCGGGCTGGCGGGGACCACAGGCCTGCTGATTCCGGAGGGGGAAGGGGTGCCTTTCGGGATGGGGGAGTCAGGGGGCGGTCCCAGCTGGCCCTCTGCCTCCTCCCCCACAGCCTGTTCAGGGAGATCTGCTCTCCCAGGAAGGCACAGTTGTTTGCCCAGGATGGTCATTCCTTCTCAGTGAGCTGGCTCTGAGGGGAGAGGGGAGCCGGCGCTTGGAGCTCGGCGGGAGCACGCTCCTGCCTGCCTCTCCGTCCCTCCCCTTACAAGGACTGCCAGAGGCGTGGGAAGTGGAATTCCCACAGGTCGCACAGCTAGTCCTGCAGAGGAGGAAGAATTTAAACCCGGAAGGTGCAGGCTGAAAATAACCCTGAGCCCGATCGATACGCCTGTCTGGTTGCAGGATTGCTTAAGAAATAAATAAAGCTGCCGGGACCGGTTTGGCTCAGTGGTAGAGCGTCGGCCTGCAGACTGAAAGGTCCCGGGTTCGATTCCGGTCAAGGGCATGTACCTTGGTTGCGAGCACCTCCCCAGTGGCGGGGTGTGCAAGAGGCAGCTGATCGATGATTCTCTCTCATTGATGTTTCTAACTCTCTATCCCTCTCTCCTCCTCTCTGTGAAAAATCAATAAAATTTATAAAAAAAAGAAAAAAAAGAAAAAAAGAAATAAATAAAGCTGCCGAAACCGGTTTGGCTCCGTGGTAGAGCCTCGGTCTGCGGACTGAAGGGTCCCAGGTTCAATTCCGGTCAGGGGCATGTACATTGGTTTCGGGCACATCCCCGATGGGGGGTGTGCAGTAGGCGGCTGGTCGGTGTTTCTCTCTCATCGACGTTTCTAGCTCTCTGTCTCTCTCCTTTCCTCTGTGAAAAATCAATAAAATATATTGGAAAAAAAAGAAATAAATAAAGCTCTCACTGATTTGGCTCAGTGGACAGAGCGTCAGCCTATGGACTGAAGGGTCCCGGGTTCAATTCCGGTCAAGGGCATGTACCATGGTTGCGGGCACATCCCCAGAAGGGGGTGTGCAGGAGGCAGCTAATTAATGTTTCTCTCTCATCAACGTTTCTTTTTCTTTTTCTTTTTCTTTTTCTTAAATCGAAGCTTGTCTTTTTTTTTTTTTTTAATGTATTTTATTTATTTTACACAGAGAGGAATTGAGAGGGACAGAGAGCTAGAAACATCGATGAGAGAGAAACACCAACCAGCCGTCTCTTGCACACCCCCATCAGGGACGTGCCCGCAACCAAAGTACATGCCCTTGACCGGAATCGAACCCGGGACCTTTCAGTCCACAGGCTGACGCTCTGTCCACTGAGCCAAACCGGTCCCGGCCGTTTCTTTTCTTTCTTTAAAAAAAAAAAAAAAAATATATATATATATATATATATATATATATATATATATATATATATATATATGATTTTTCACAGAGAGGAAGGGAAAGGGATAGAGAGCTAGAAATATCGATGAGAGAGAAACATCGACCAGCTGCCTCCTGCACACCCCCCACCGGGGATGTGCCCGCAACCAATGTACATGCCCTTGACCGGAATCGAATCTGGGATCCTTCAGTTCGCAGACTGACGTTCTGTCCACTGAGCCAAACTGGCTTCGGCTCATCCACGTTTCTAACTCACTATTCCTCTCCCTTCCTCTCTGCAAAAAATCAATAAAATATATTAAAAATAAATAAACAAAAGTGGACCAGAAGCAAAAATGAACAAGCAGAAGCACCCCAGCCAAGGCGAGGCATGAACACGCCAGCCTCGCTCTGCTTGTTTCTTTGCAAGAAACTGAAATGGGACCCAAGCCTTTTGAAGAAGTTTTTTTTGTTTAATATATTTTATTGATTTTTAACAGAGAGGAAGGAAGAGGGATAGAGAGCTAGAAACGTCGATGAGAGAGAAACATCGACCAGCTGCCTCTTGCACACCCCCTACTGGGGATGTGCCCGCAACCAATGTACATGCCCCTGACCGGAATCGAACCCGGGACCTTTCAGTCCGCAGACCGATGCTCTACCACTGAGCCAAACCGGTTTCGGCTTGGAGAAGTTTCAAACAACAGTATGTGTTTACTTCAAATAATAGACTTAGAGTACCTAAAAGGTAAACGGTTTCGTGTAACGAAGCTTAGGATAATAAAAGCTGGCAGTCCTGTGCCCGCATACCCCAGATTCTTGCTCCCACAGCCAGCCAGTTTCTGTCAGCAGTTACCTCCACTCTCAAGTATGCCCTCGAGAGCGGTGAGCCTGTCTGTGTGGGTGCTGGATTCCTGGAGATTTACGTTCTCATTCACTTGCCTTTCATGTCGAAGTCCATTGTTTGGATCCCAGACCTTCCTTTCCTTTCACTGATTTACTTCTTTGCTTTTGACAAGTCCTCTGGGGGCTTCCTGAGACTGGGTGGGGAAGTGCCTGCGAGGGTCTTTGTTCAGGCCTCAGCCTTGATTGACAGTTTGGCTGGGTATGGGATTCTAGAATGGAAGTCCTTTCCTCTCCGAATCTCGAAGGCCTGGCTCCATTGTCTCCAGCTCCCAGTCCCCCGAGTTGGAGCCGCGTTTCCTACGATTGCTGTGCTGCTCCCTTCCTTCCCATCCGCCTGGGGAGAGCCGCCTCCTCTCCACCCCTCACCTCTCTGACCTCCAGCCCAACTCCCTCCATCTCCACTAGCCCCTTAAGCCCCTAAAGATTTACTTTTCAGTTTTGTTGTTGTTGATGTTTTGTTGTTAATCCTTACTTGAGGATATTTTTCCATGGATTTTTAGGGGGAGTGGAAGAGGGGGGGAAAGACAGAGAGAAACATCGACGAGAGAAACACATCCGCTGGTTGCCTCCTGCATGAGCCCCAGCCACCAGGGCCAGGGCTGGGGAGGAGCCTGCAGCCAGGTGCTTGCCCTGGGCCGGAATCGAAGCTGGGACCCTTTGGTCCGCAGGCTGAGCCAAACCGGCTAGGGCTACTTTTCAGTTCTTTAATTCAAACTTTTTATTATTATTTTGTATTCGTTTCAGGTGGCAATCATATACTTTACAAAGTGTCCCCCCTATAATTCCAGGACCCACCTGGCACTATACTTAGCTATCTCCATACTAGTAGACCAGTCACTGTGCACCTGTCACTCTCTGCAGGGCCTGGCCGCTCGGTGCCCGCGGCCCAGAGGCTCTCTGCGGCCCGGAGGCCCATCTGCGGCCCGGAGGCCCATCTGCGGCCCGGAGGCCCATCTGCGGCCGGGCGCAGAACGGTGCCTCATCACCGGGACACGAAGCAAGCATTCAGCCAGTTCGCTCACGCTGCCGCCGCTCTCCGTGGCCGCCCCCCAGGACTGGGGTCTCCGGCGGGGCTGAGAACTGGGCACCGCCATCTTGTGGCTGTGGCCGCCACCATCTTTGTGATGGAGTGACAGTTAATTTGCCTATTACCCTTTTATGAGACAGGATTGACAGCATCTCCTGGGCTGTACGGGTCTGTCTTGTAAAACCTCTCCTGCCCCTCCCGTCCTTGGTCTGCCTGTGTCCCTCCTCCCGATTCTGCCGCCCAGACGCCCAGGCCTGTGAGCCAGGGGCAGGAGTGCTGGAAACACCCACGCTGGTCAGATGTGACTCCCCAACGCCCCTGCTTCGTCCCCCTCTCTGCCATTTCTCCGCCCCCGCCAGGGAGACCGAGCGGGAGCTCTCCGAGGGGCTTGCACGCTCGTCCCCACCCCCAGGGGAGCGCGGCTGGTTCCCGCCGCAGAAGGGGCAGGAGCACCTCGTCACGTGGCAAAAAGGCTCAGTCAGGACCCAGAACACTCCCACCGAGCGGCATGGGGAGGACCGACACCCCCTGAGACAGCACATTCACAGGCTAAAGGGCCCCGGAGCCGAAAGGGGGCCAGTCTTCCTCGTGCTGACCCTGTCAGAGTGTGGGCTCAGCCGGCCGGACACGGTGGGGGCCCTCGGACGAGGAGGGATGGGGGGAAGCTGTACCCTGGGGTAGCCAGCAGCGACGGCCGCGTGGCCAGCCCAGTCCTGCCTCCTCCCCACGGGGGACGGCTGTTCAGTGAGGTCCCGGGGCCTCCGGCTCCTCTGTCAGGCTGCCAGGGTGAGATGCCCCCCCACACCGGGTCCCCCCAAGTTTGGGGAACTCCCCGCACCGCAGGAATCTGACTGGGGCTCCTTGCCCAGGCTGTGCCAATCAGAGGCCGGGCACTGGCCTTGACCAGAGAGCCACACAGCTGAGGAGCAAGGCCGGCAGACGAGATTTGCACCGTGGCAGTGACCGAGGCCAGGCGTCCGTGTGGGAGGGCGACACACGGCCAGCAGATACATAGTCTGTACGTTTGGGGGCGTCTGCATGGGTCATCCTTCAGAAAGATTTATTTTCAGGAGAGAAGCACTGGTTTGCTCTCCCACATGTCGATGGGTTCATTCCGCGGTGTGCCTGACCGGAGAGCGAACCCACAGCCTGGGCATACTGGGACGACGCCCTGCCTGCTCAGAAACACTCCCCACGGTGATGTCTTCCTGAGCCCAAATCCAGGAGCTTGAATGTCCCCTAGTGGGTCCATAAAACCCCCATAGCCATGAGAACGACTGTTCATAGGGTCATCGTCCAGGACACGATTTATAACGTAAAAAACGCTTACATTCAATAAAAATGGATAAAACACAGCTGTGTATGGAGTGGCAGCCACAGGATGTGCAAAATAAAAGAGGTTAGAATATAGCAAAAGGGTAAGGAGAGCCCGGGCTGATTTGGCTAGGTGGCTAGAGCACCGGTCTGCGGACTGAAGGGTCCCGGGTTCGATTCGGGTCAAGGGCATATGCCTGGTTGTGGGCTTGATCCCCAGTGTGGGGGAAGGGCGTGCAGGAGGCAGTTGATCCATGATTCTCTCTCATTGTTGATGTTTCTATCTCTCTCTCCCTCTCCCTTCCTCTCTGAGTCAATAAAAACATATTTAAAAAAATGTTAAGGGAAAAAGAAAAGAGATAGAGGTAGGGGAGGAGGAGGTATAAACCACCTTTCTCTAGATTGTCTTTAGGAATAGTCTGCAGTCCCTCCCCACACCCCGAAGCTCCCCCGGCCAGTCTGGGGGGTGGGGGGAGGTGGGCTGGAGACGAGGGTGCCCTCTTTTGCCGCGGTCTGTGGCGTGTTCCCCGCTGCCCGGGCCGTCCTGTAGGACCAGGGTCCCAGGGCCTGCCCTTGCCTCTGACACCCACGTGGCCCCTGGAACCGGGCTCTGCCTGGGGCAGGGGCCTCCCGTGTCACTCCATTCCTAGTCTCTGTCCCTTTCAGAGAGGCCGGGGAAGCTAACTCCAGTGTGGGGGTCCCTCCACCCGTACAAGGGGCCCAGCCTCACCCTGAGCCGGTCCGCTGGCCAGCAGCCGGCCCCACGATGGCTGTGGCCTCAGGCACCCAGGCCAGGGGCGAGGGCGGCTCCCGGGACTCAGGCCAGAGGTCCGCCCTGCGCCCTCCTCAGCGGAGCCCCGAGGCCTCTCCCGGGAGCCCCGGGGGGAGCCGGGCCTCAGGCCGGTGGCACAGGGTCAGCGTCCGCCCCTCCATGAGCCAGAAGACGGGGCGGAGGGGCTGGGTGAAGACGGCGTGGAAGGTGTGCAGGGGCTGGGTCTCGGGCTCCAGGCTGTAGAAGGTGAGGCAGCCAGCGGCCAGGTCCAAGTCCACGCCCAGCAGCGGCCCTGGCACCGCCCGGAGGCGGAGGGCCTCCCCGTCGTGCCGGGCCTGGGCGTGGTCCTCCTCCACACACAGCCCCCAGGAGCCGGGCCCGTGGCCGATGTTGTCGGTGAGGGACTCCAGCCTGCGCCGCGCCAGGCCCGGGTAGGCCACGCCCAGCGTCACCAGGTGGCCGGACGTGAGCACCTCCCAGTAGTGCCGCCCGGACCCGAAGCTCTGGGCGCACTGCACCTGCCAGAGCTCGAAGCTGCCGGGCCTGGCCGGGCCCCGGGGCTCCCGCCGGTGCTCCACCTGTCGGCCGTGCCGAGACAGGTGAAGGTGGCGGTTGGCGCTCTCCGGGTCGAAGGTCAGGTTGCGGTAACCTGTTGGGGAGGGATGGAACGGAGGTGAGCGGGCAGGGTGCCTGTGCGTGTCCACCCCTGGGCGCTCCGTCCCGGCGGTGGCCTCTGAGGCAGAACCGGCCTCAGCCTCGTTTCCCAGATGTGGAGACTGAGGCCCAGGGAGGGGACTGATTGACAGCAGGGCGAGGAGCAGGACCGATCCAGCTCTGAGCGCCTAGGACCGCCTCAAACACTGCACGGCTCCGCGCCTAAGAGGTGTGCCTCCCGCGAAGGGTGCCGGGGGTGAGGCCAGACCAGGGAAGGGCATGGACGGGGCAGTCATAGCACGTGACACACACACACACACACACACACACACGTGTACACACACATGTGCTCACGGTGCATATGCACACACCCGTATCCACAATGCACTCACGCGCACACACAGGTGCACACACATGTGCTGGGCCTCCTTACTCTGCCAGAGTTTCCTCCTCAGCGGACACACGGGGCTTGGGACCAATGCCAGGGCGCCTGGGGTCTCTAGGGGGCAAAGCAGTGTTAGGGGGGAGGGGGAGGGGGCTCACAGGGGCTGGGCCCTGATTCCACTCCCACCCTCGGGGGGAGGGAGAGATGCGGGGTCAGCCTTACCCGGGGGACCCGAGTCAGCCGCCTCGGCTGGGGCCCCGCGGGGGTCCCCACTGTCCAGCAGGAGGCCACAGAGCTGGCTCAGAAGTCCCTTCAGGCCGTCCAGCTGCTGGTCGGCATCCCACTGCGGAGGGGTCAGCGGCCCGAGAGGCCCCGGGGGCGCCAGGAGCTGTGACGCCTGAGCCCGGGGCAGCTGCGGTGAGCTGGGAGCAAGGGGCAGGCGCCCCGGCCCCTCGGCCCGCCGCCCGCCGCCCCGGTACCTGCAGGAAGGTTCGGTCGTCCGGCTGCTCCAGGAGGTCCCGCGCCCTGCGGCCAAAGGCGGCCGCGGCCTCCAGGTGGCCCCGCAGCCGCCGCTCCTCCGCCTGGGCCTGCGCCAGGGCCTGCGCGCTGGCCGCCTCGATGCCCCGCAGCGCCCGGGTCTGCCGCAGCTCCAGCGCCTGCAGCAGGCTGCCGAACTTGGCAGAGACCACGGAAGCCAGGGTGCGGGCCGAGCTCTGGGTGGGCACAGAGGAGCCTGAGGGGTGCGGATATGGGGAGACGGGGTCCCCGGAGCCTCTCTCCCCCCGTCAGCCCCTCGCCGTCTGATGCCAGGAGGCATTTTCGAGGTGGCTCAGACCTGCCGCCCAGGGGCCCAGGGAGAGCACAGGAAGCGGGGGGCGGGACAGGCAGGCCGCTACCTGGATCTGGCGGCTCCGCCGCTGCAGCTCCTGGAGCTGGCTCTGGGCCTGGGTGGCCTGCTGCCCGGTGACCTCCAGCACGGCTCTCAGCTGGGCCTGTGTGCCCACCGGGGCCAGGGGCGGGGGACAAGAGGGGCAGCATTGGCTGTGAAGTGCCCCCTCCTCGAGCCGCCCCGGCGAGGCTGACCAGGGGCACGAGGGGAGGAGGGCACGCCTGTGTGGCGGTGCCCCCTGCGGCCCCTCAGGACAGAAACGTAAGGGAGAACGCCTGCCACCAGGATTTGCGTCCCGGCACCTGGCCAAGCACCTGTCTGGCGTCCTCTCCTCCAGCCACACACCCAGGTGAGGGTGGTGTTGTCCCCACTTCCGGACGAGGAAGTGGTGAGAGAGGCTGACAGGGTGGCCAGCGCCATCCGATCTCCCTGAGTCCAGGCCCGAGCAGGAAGTGGGTCATCTGACTCCCCCAGAGCACCCCCAGCAGCCCTCCTTCCCTTCCCTCCTTCTGGCAAACCCCCCTCCCCTGGCACACCGCCTGTCCCCGTCCCTCCCTGTTGCTGTCATCCACTGGCCCCTGCCAACCCTCACGCTCAGTGCCCATCTCTGTGCCACCAGCATTCTCACCCAGGCCTGCTCCCTGAGACCTGGGCCACCTCCTGACCTCTGCTCTGGCTCCTGACCGCCTCACCCGCACAGCCCTTAGCCTCACCCCCAACCCCTCCCGGGCTTGTCCCCAGCTCGGGCATCTATTCGGAGCGCCTGGTTTCTGACCACCAGCTGCGCACAGAGCAGGGGCCACCGGGCATCACCTCGCGCTCCCGGCGCTCAGCGTCCAGCAGCGCCCTCTCGTGGAGGCGGCAGTCGCCGACGGTGCAGGCGCTGCACACGCAGCGGCCCTCGGTGCGGCAGAAGAGCTCCAGCGGCCGCCCGTGCTGCGGGCAGCGCTCGGGGCCGGGGCCGGGGCCGGGGCCGGGGCCGGGGCCGGGGCCGGGGCCGGGGGCCGGAGGCTCGGCACGCACCGCCTCCACCACGCCGCTCAGGGCCACGTTGCGGCGCAGCTCGGCGCCCGCGGGGCAGGGCTCCCGGCACTCGGGGCACGCGGGGCTGCCCTCGTGGGAGCGCCACCAGTCCCGGATGCAGGCCTCGCAGAAGTTGTGGCCGCAGTTCAGCGTCACCGGGTCCCGGTAGAGCTCCAGGCAGACGGAGCAGGTCAGCTTCTCCTGCAGCCGCTGGGCCATGGCGGCGGCGGGGGCGGGGTCAGCCCCCCGGGAGGCCGCGCCTTTTAAAGGGACCGAAGCCGCGGGTGCGGCGGGGCGGAGCGAGGGCCCGCCTGGGGAGAAGAGGGGACCCAACGCCACCCCGCCCACTCGCGCCCTGCGCCTCCGCCATGGCCTCCCATTCAGTCCGCGTCCAGAGCCGCCCGCCTGCCTCCTGCCACCCGGGCTGGGAGGTGGGGTCAGCTCTCTCTGGTCTCACCCTGGGACCTCCTTCCCGCTTTTAGACCTCAGCAGGGCAGCTCAGCAGAAGGGGGTCCAGTCCCAGCCTCCAGAGACCAGAGCCCCAAGGGGCCTCCTCCTGCAGAGGGCCTCACCTGGAAATGAGCCGCCAGCTGACCTCCGGCTTCAGCGTTACCGGACGGAGCCAGCCGGAGGCCTGGCAGGGAGAGCACTTTTCCCCGAGCCCAGCTCCAGGCATTTGCCACACCAGGCGTCTCCCTTCTCCTGGCTCCGTATCCACATGAGGTGGGCCTGCTGGCCAATCAGACAGCCCAGCCCAGCATGTCCACCCCCCTCATGGAAACTGGAAACACGTAACTACACTTGGCACCCCCTCTGGGTGAGCCTGCTGCTGCTCTGGAGCCTCACGTTTCCAGAACTGTGGCTCCCGCAGCTGAGCAGAGGGCTTCGGATTGCACACCCACCTGCCCCGGGGCAGGGCGAGTCTGCCCAGGACCGGCTGGAGGAGGGTTAACTTCTGACCAAGCCGGCCCAATTTATTTATTCATTTTAAATATATTTTTATTGATTTCAAAGAGGAAGAGAAACATCCATGATGAGAAATAGTCATTTATCGGCTGCCTCCTGCACACTCCACTGGGGATCCAGCTCACAACCCGGGCGCATGTGCCTTGCCCGGGAATCGAACCCTGGTTCATAGGCTGATGCTCAACCACTGAGCCAGGCCACCCAAGACGTGGCTACTGGCACGGTTCGCTGCCCTCAGCGCAGCGCAGCACCATGTCTTGGGTTTAAGTATGTGGAGTCGCTCTTTCTGGAGAAGGCGCACAGCTCCTCTGCTTGGCTACAGGCGGTCTCCCTTTGGAGACAGACGCCCTAACCACCGGGGAGGGGGCGGGGCGTGAGCCTGAGGTCTCCGAGACCTGAGGGCCAGGCGCCGGCACCCCCGCCGGCCAGGGGCCCATGCTCCGTGGCAGACCTCTTCCCACAGGCCTGCTTTTCCTTCCACCGGGTCACAGGGTTACTTCCTGGGGTGGCAGGCAGCCCTCTTCCCGCCCTCAGAGCAATACACACCATGGGGTGGGGGGGACCTGGCTGCTCCTCGAACAGACCAGACCAGCTACAGCAGAAATCACCTTTATTCATACCCGCCCTGCCAGCAGAGGCGCCCGAGACAGGCCCCGAGCCTGGCACAGGGCCCCAGGCCCAGCCCGCGCTCTGAGGCGGTGCAGTCTGGCCACTCAGTAGATGCCATAGGTGGGTTCATGACTGTCCCTGTAGCGGTCCAGGTAGCGAAGGGGCTGTTTGTGGGGGAAGCGCTTCTGCTTGGGGTGGTAAGGGGGTGGCCGCACAAACTCGAACACGGGCTCCCGCATATCTGCAAGAAGAGCGAGGATGTGGATGTGGACTGCTGCCGGCCCGAACCCCCAGCTTGTCTCCAGGGTGGGCCTCGCCAGCCAGCCCAGCGGAGGACTGGGCGACTCCCCGAGACCAGGTCTGGGAAGGTCTGTGAGGGCGCGCCGGCCTCCGCCTCCTGCCCCACCGCCCTACCCAGAAGCTGGTGGAAGGTGCGGGTGACCGAGTCGTCCCAGCGGCACTGGAAGAAGGCCAGGCCGGCCGGAGTCATGGCTTCCTGGTGCTTCTTGTAGAAATCAAAGGTGCGGAAGGTCCGCTGGGCGAGCTGGTAGCTGCGCGATGGGAGAATGTGAGTGGGGAGGGACAGCAGGGCCCCACACCCCCTCTGCCCACAGGCAGCCCTGAGAGCCCGAGGGCTGCCCACACGACCACTGTCTGCGGCCCAATCTCGAGGGGAGAGGCGGGAGGACTGAGCACGGCTGGCGTTGCTGGGAAGCTGGCCTGATGGGGATGGGGAGAGGGACGCAGGACGGGTGGGGTGCGGGACAGGAAGTGGGGTGCGGGACGGGTGGGGTGCAGGACGGGGGTGGGGTGCGGGACAGGAAGTGGGGTGCGGGACGGGTGGGGTGCAGGACGGGGGTGGGGTGCGGGACAGGAAGTGGGGTGCGGGACGGGTGGGGTGCAGGACGGGGGTGGGGTGCGGGACAGGAAGTGGGGTGCGGGACGGGGGGTGGGGTGCAGGACGGGTGGGGTGTACGTTACCAGGGGGAGGGCCGAGTATCCTCCGAGAAGTCCATTGGCTTCTCCTGCTTGAAGAGCAGGAAGGCAAAGCGGTGGAAGCCAGAGCCCCGGGCAGGGAAGGGGGGCAGGTAGGGACACGCCTCCTGTCCCTCAGCCACCCTGCGGCCTGGGATGTTGGTGCTGGCGGGAGGGAAGGAGCTGTTAATCGCCATGGCGGAGGGAGGGAGCGTCTCCACCCAGCACTTCCTGGAGGCTGAGACACGCCCGCCCGCCCGCCCGCCGCCAGCCCGCCAGCTGGGCACAGAGCCGACAGGGACCTCTTCTGCGCAATCCAGCAGGAGCCGGAGCTCTGCGCACCCCTGGGGTGCGGGGGCGGGGGACTGGCTGCAGAGTGGATGAGAGCAAAGGCGAGCAGCCCGTTTGCTATGCCCTGGGGGAGTCGGGGGTCAGGGGGGCGGCCACAGCCGCTCTGGCTGGAGACCATGACACTGCTGAGCTGCTGCTTTCTCCGTTTCCGAGTGTCTGCCCAGCCTGGCACCGAATGGCCCCTGTACCCACCTAAGAGGCACCCCAGGGTCCTGCTGCCTCGGCTGGTCACTGCAGTTGAATGAACATGACAGAAACCAGCCTCCCAGCTAGTGGCCTCCATTACCCAGAAACCCCAAAGCTGTGGTCACCTGGTGCTGAGCCAAGGCCTCCAAGGAAGCGAAAGGCTGGCACCTGAGTGTGTCGCAGCCGCCAGAGGCCTCTCCCGGCCCCTCACTGGCCTGTCACAGAGCCCCCCGGAGGGGGGGGGGGCCGGGAGAGGCATCGCCCTAGGTTTACGGGTGAGGAGAGGCGTTCAGGGAGGCCAGAGGCCGTGGGAGCAACCAAGGCCCGCTGCCCGCTCTCTACCAGCCACTGGGTCATAAGGCCTCGCCCTCCCAGGAAGCAGGGGGAGGGCACCTCCAGGGGAGGGAGGTTAGCCCACAGTCCCATCATGAGTCCGCGATGGAGCCGAGACTGAAACCCAGGGGCAGCTCTTCCCAGGACGCCAGGGCCTCCCGCACGCCTGGGCCCCGGCCCGCCCCGTACTCACACCAGCCAGTGCAGGTACTCCGCATCCGGCTCCAGCAGGTGTCCATCTGCACACAAACAGACCCACCACTGAGGGCTCTCCACCTGGCCCCGCCCCCAGACCTCCGCCCAGGGCCCGGGCTCCTGTATCCTGGACACCTACCCAAGTTGGTGAGCAGCAGTGTCCACAGGGAGCCCTCGTCCGCCTCATAAGTCACCTCTGGGGCCTGGGCAGCCTGATGGGAGAGAAGGAGGGAGCTGTCACGCCCACAGGGACAGCCAAGCTGTCACAGACAGACGCTCTTGGAGAAGGGAGGACACGGCCCGGGGGGGGGGGGGTGGTGTGTCTGCACACACAGGGCAGGAAGGGGCACGGCCAGCAGGTACCTCCGTGGGCGTGACCTCGTTGCCGTGGTACACGGGCATCATGTCGTCCTCACCCACGGCGTAGGCCACGTGCAGGGCCACGCGGGGCACGAAGGTGGCGCCGTGGAACAGGTCTCGGTAGAGGCCATAGTACTCGGCCAGACGCTGCTTGTGGTAGGGCCCACAGGTCCTCTCCCACTCCGCCCGCACGGCCTCCAGCGGGACGCGCGCTGCGAAGGAAGGACGCCGGCTGGGGGCTGGGCCCGGGCGGGCGGACCCCGCAGGCCTCTCCCCCGGAGGGCGTACCTGTGCGGTGGCGGGCGGCCCGCTCCGCCTCCACGCTGGCCTTCAGCTCCCGCAGAACCTGCTTCCGCTCCAGCAGCTGCTGGGCCCGACACACCTTGGGTGGAGGCAGCCCGATGTCAATCTTGTCTCTGGGGTCTGGGGAGGAAAGGTGTGATGGAGGAGGTGGGATCCATTCTTGGCCAAGCCACCTGTCTCCGCCAGGTCCTCTCACTTGCCCAAGATCTGCTGCTAACGCTGCCCCTTTAATTCACAAAACTAAAACAGTGGTCGGCAAACTCATGAGCCAACAGAGCCAAATGCCAACAGTACAAAGATTGAAATTTCTTTTGAGAGCCAATTTTTTAAATTAAATTATCTGTGTACATATCTTACCATTGCGCCCCCCCCCCCCCCTATACATACCCTCCTTCCCCAGAGTTTTGTGTCCATTGGTTGTACTTATATGCATGCATACAAGTCCTTCGGTTGATCTATTATCTCCCCCTGAGAGCCAATTAAAAAAAAAAACTTCTTCTAACGCCACTTCTTCAAAATAGACTCGCCCAGGCCGTGATATTTTGTGGAAGAGCCACACTCAAGGGGCCAAAGAGCCGCATGTGGCTCGTGAGCCAAAGTTTGCCGACCACTGAACTAAAACACCGTGTAGCCTGTCTCTCAGACCTGAGCAGGGTCCAGTTGCTAAGCAAACTGATAAGCTTGAGATTGCATCTTCTAATCCCTAACCCTTCCACTGTCTGTCTGTCAGGGAACGAGGCACACGGCCTCCCAATTACAGCGGGATCCCCTTCCAGCCTGTCACTGCGGGGCTCGGACACACCTGGGTCCTCAGCAGAACAGCTGAAGCTAGAACTTAAAGAAGCATTCTCACACTTTAACAAATGAGCCGTACCAGTCACCGGGGAAATGTCTTAAAATTCAGATTTTGATTCTGCAGGTCAGAGTGGGAACTGAAACCACATTTCTTTTCTTCTTCTTCTTTTTTTCTTTTTTTAAATTCTCACCCGAGGACATGATTTTTATTGATTTTAGAGGAAAAGAGGAGGGGGGAGAGAGGGGAACATCAATCAGTTGCACCCTACTGGGGATCGAACCCAAAACCTGGGTGTTGCCTGACTAGGAATCGAACCCGTGACCTTTTGAGCAACACTGAGCCACACTGGCCAGGGCATGGCAGTGCATTTCTAAGGAGCTCCTAGGTAAGGTCTGTGCAGCTGGTCCCAGAACAGCTTTTTATCAAGGCCCTAGAGAACCTTTAACCCGACACCTTTCCCCATTCACATTAAACAGTAACAATCACGCACAGTAACAATTAAACAGTAACAACAGCACACTGCACCCTCAACACTGGCCCAGACAAGGTTGCCAAAGGATGCATTTGTAAGTTGCTCAAGGGCAGCCTTCCCCAGGCACCCAGTCCAGGGCTATTTCATTCAGCCAAGTATTGCACGCTGTGGGGGTGCAAGGATCCAAAGAGGGTTAAGACCGGCGGGACCCCTGTCCTTGGGGGACTCAATCTGGGAGAGCGGCAGCGGAGAGTACAGCGTGGGCAGGGGTACACACGGCGTATTTTAGGGGCACAGAGGGCGCTCCGACTCGCAACGGGGTGGGGGAGGGGGTGGTCAAAGATGTTAGGAGTAGAAATAGCTAAGGGCGAGGTGACCAGACGTCCCGCTTTTTAACAACGTGTCCCGCGGCGTTGTTTTTTTTTTTTTTTTAAATCGGGACTTTTTAAAAACGCCGCGAGACACATTGTTCCAAAGCGGGACTGTCCCGCCAGAAGCGGGACGTCCGGTCGCCTTAGCTGAGGGGGGACTCTAATGGGGGAGGGGTTTTCAAGCAGGGGCCCCACAGGTGTGGAGAGCCTGGGGGACACAAACACCGCCGCCGCGGGTGCAGGCGGCCCCCGGCTGGGCCCGCACCCGCAGCCCCGCACCTGGCTCCGCCACGAAGTGCTCCCGGTAGGTCCGCCACCAGCGCGGGGCGCGCGCCTCCTGCTCCGCGCGGCGCCGGTAGCGGGCGAAGCTGCGGTACTTCTCCAGCCGCTCCAGGCTGCTCACGTCGATGTCCTCGTTGGGCATCGGCCCCAGCGGCGGGGCCCGGCGGCTCCGCGCGGCTGCGGGAAGGGAGCGGCGGCTCAGCCGGCGGCGGCCCCAAGGAGGGCGGGCGCGCGCTGGCTCGAGCCCCGGGTTCGGGCTGCAGGGGACCTGCGGGAGCCCCACCCCTCAGACCGCTCACCCGAGGTGCTGAAGCACCGCCACCGCCGGCCGGCGCCCAGCGCCGCCTGCCACAAGGGCGCCGCCATCTTCCCTCAGGTCGGCTCCGCCCCCGCCCCCAGAAGCCTACGAAGGCGGCTGCGACGGCGCCTGTGCGCCCGGAGGCCCCGCCCCGCCCAGGCCAGGCCCCGCCCCGGACCCAGGAGCCCCGCCCCCGCCAGGGCCCAGGTTCCTCTTTGCCGGGGAGAGCCGGAGGTCCTTTCCTTCCCGCTAGAGGCGCCAGAGGCGTGAGGGCCCGGGGATCCCCGGTCCTCCGAGGACCACAGGGGGAGCTGGGAGCGGTCGCGGCTCCTGCCTGCGGCCCGCCACCAGGAGGCGGCCCAGACCCGGGGGCCAGGCCTGGCAGATGCCCGGATGCACGGAGTTCCCTGTGCCTCAGACCCTGTAGGGGGGAGGTCCAAGCCCCGCCAGTTATAAATAAGCATTGAAAGCCTCTGGAGTGTAAATTGATCCAGCTACTTTACAGAGCAACTTGCCAGTAATTAGTATAGTTTTAACTAGTAGTCCAGTTAAGCACATATTCTATGCCCTAGAAATTCTACTTCTACCCCGTTTCCCCGAAAATAAGACAGTGTCTTATATTAATTTTTTCTCCCAAAGTTGCGCTAGGTCTTATTTTCAGGGGATGTCTTATTTTTGGGGAAACACGGTAGTATCTACCTTAGAGAAGTGCTTACATATATGCCAAGGAGGCATGCCTAGCACTGTCGTGGCAGTATTGTTTACAATAAAATCCCAATAAAACTGTAAACACCCTAAATGCCCATTAGCAGAGCAAAAGAATGAGTAAATTGTGGTATATTCAAACAATGAAATAGTATTTAGCAGTTAAAATTAATGAACTGCAGCTGCATGAAAGGTTAAATGTAAAAAAAAATAGTGGAAAAACAAAGCTTATTGCTATTATAAATACTAGAGGCCCGGGGCACAAAATTTGTGCACTTGTGGGGGGAGGGGATCTCTCAGCCCGCCTGCACCCTCTCACAGTCTGGGAGCCCTCAGGTATGTCTGACTGCTGGGTTAAGCCCTACTGCCCTCCCCTGCCAGCCCGATCACCCCTAACTGTCCTCCCCTGCTTGCCTGATCACCCCTAACCACCTCTGCCTCGGCCCCCACCACTGTGGCTTTGTCGTCTGGAAGACATCTGGTATAATTAGCATATTACCCTTTTATTAGTATAGATAATAATAAAAGCATAGTATGCTTATTAGACCAGACAGCTGAATGAGCTTCCGGATAGGATAATACCATATAGATATTTTTTTAAACTTTAGGTATTTTTAAATTGATTTTAGAGAGAGGAAGGGAGAGACAAACATGAAAACACTAATTGAGCCGAAACTGGTTTGGCTCAGTGGATAGAACGTCAGCCTGCGGACTGAAAGGTCCCAGATTTGATTCTGGTCAAAGGCATGTAATTTGGTTGCCAGCACATTCCCAGTAGGGGGTGTGCAAGAGGCAGCTGATTGATATTTCTAGCTCTCTGTCCCTCTCTCTTCCTCTCTGTAAAAAATCAATAAATTATATTTAAAAAACAAGAACACACTAATTGATTATTGCCTCTTGCATGCACCAGGTATCAAACCCACATGAGCCCTGACCAGAACTGAACCCTCTACCTTCCAGTGTATGGAACCACTGCACTCCAAGCGAGCCACACTGACCAGGGCTAGAGAGATCTTTAAACACACAAATCAATGTTCTGCTTTGTTTGTGGATACATACATAGAGGAAAACAGAAAGAGAAGGGCTATCTCTGAATCAAATATGGCAAGAAATGAAAGGCAGCTGGATTAAAAACATATAGCAATTTAATGGGTCCAAGATGAAGGCTGTAGATTGTTGGTAAATAAGTTCCCCCCGAAGCAGTCTGCGACAGACACACGAACTGCCTGCTCAGGGCCACTCCGCTGGCCCCACTGCCTCCATGCTCACCAGGACACGTTCTTTCCAAGTAATTTATAAGTAATTGCGATTCCCACCTCTCTCCTGCCCCTGCACCCCCACCCCTGGCCAGCAGGACAGAGGCCCTCAAAACACGTGGTCCGACTCCACATCCCATTAGGGAGGGGCCCTGTGCGGTCTCTGCTGGTCTCAGGCGGGAGGGCAGGAGGCTGCTCCCTGGAGAAGACCCCGTCTCAGAAGAGGCCCAGGTGAAAAGACCCCTCAGCCACCTGCCTGCCGACGAGGGGAGGGGTCCAGAGAACCGAAGCTGAAGCTGAGTGTCTGGGGGCAGAGAGACTCAGCAAACCCGAGGCTGGCGTGGTCGGAATGCCCTTGTACCCTGGCTACTTGAAGAGCTGTTATCAGGCCCTGGGCATCTCAGAGCCTTCCCGGCACCCCCTCCCTGGAGCTGGCAGCAGGGGCACTAGGACAGAGTGCCAGGGCCTTCAGGCTGGGTGGGATGTCATATTGTAGGAGGCTTGCTTCAGGGTCTCCAGGAAGAACTCCTCATTCTCCAGGAAGTCTCGGTCCTGAAAGGCAGAGCTGGGTGAGCACCCCCTCTGGCCCCTCCCTGTTCACAGCCTCGGGGCCTGCGTGAGTGGATCCCGGGGTGCTCGGGAGCCAGCCCTCACTCAGGCCCTTCCCCACTCACTCCCTGGCTCTGGGCAGCCGTGAGCCGAAGGGGGCCTGGGAGGAGCAGGCGCACTGGAGTGAAAGACCAGGTCTGTTCTGGCAAGGCCACTCGCTAGCACATGACGTCACTCTCTAAGCCTGTCTGTAAACTGGAGGAGAGCATTTCCTGCCTGGAGGCTGGGAGAGGAAGGCTCCAGTACAGAGCCTGGACACAGGAGCTGTCACTGCTACCACCGTGAGGGACAGCCGGCCACACACAAGCAATGGCTTTGCACAGAACCTGGCCTACAGGACAGGCCTGAGATGTCCCTCCGGGGTGCGCTCAGCCCTCCTCAGGGCCGGGACGCGCTCCTCTCTGACTGCCCTGGGTGGTCTGTTACCAAGGTGCCCACAAGGACCCCGGTCCAGGGGGAGTGGCAGGCCTGGGGGGCTCCGCCTTCGCTATGGGATGCTTACCTGCTCAGCTGAGTGTTTCATCAGCACCAGCTTGGCGTGGAGAAGCGAGGAGCCCAGGGTGGCTGGGGGCTGGGGGCCCTGAGGATTGGCGGGAGCGGGAGCCATGATGGCTGAAAAGGCTGCGGAGGGGGTCAGGGGCCACACGTGGGCGGGAGGACAGGCGGCCACAGCCTGTCTCCCGGGCCTGCTGACCACTGCGGGTGGTGCACCCGGGCCCCACCTTCTCCACCGGGGACTTCACCTGGCAAGTCTAATTCTAGGAACCTATTCGAGGGAAATAGCCAGGCGGAAGTGCAGAGCTGTACGCACAGCCTGTCGCGGACATGCTGTTTATCGACATGCTGTTTATCTCCGTGACAAAAAGCCACCCAGGAGAAAACCGTTAACAGCATGGAACAGCCTCACAATGGACACTTACCTTGATTAGAAGTTATGGTTAGATGTTTAATTTCTGATGTGAAAGCATGTCCTGTATGTATATTTCCAAATAAAAAAACCCAGGTACAAAACAGTGTATGACGTGATGTCAATTTTGTTTTTAAAAACACACACGCAGTCTAAAACACCACGCGCCAGAATGTTAAAAGTGCTTGTCTCTAGAGCGTGCGGGTAAGAGTGACACTTTATTTTAAAAGTTTTCTTCTATTTCCCAATGCATTTTTCTATAATGAACACGCATTACTGTGTAAAGACATATGAACGAGGTCACTTTAAACCAGCTGGCCCCTAACCTGAGTGGAGGGAGGCGTGGCAGGATGCTCCTGGCACTGCCCACCCGGGGGCCACTCACCACTCGTGCCGGACGCTGCCAGGCCCGGGGCCTGGGCAAGTGGCCTCCCGGGGCCGAAGGGCAGGTCCTGCCGAACGTGGTCCAGCTGCAGCCTCTGCTGGGCCAGACTCAGGTGCTCCTGTCCCCGTCCGCGGAGAGAAGGACATAGCTGTGAGGGTCTGAAGGTGGGGGTCGGTGGAGCCAGCCTGGGAAAGCAGGAGCTGGGGGGGGCCTTGCCTGCTGCATGTGCTGCTCCTGCTGCTGCAGCCGCTCCACCTGCTGCCGCACCAGCTGCAGCCGGGCCTGATGCTCTGACTGCACCTGCCGGGCCTCCCGCAGAGCCTGCTCCCCCTCCTGGTACTTCTCCGAGGCCACCTGCGGGAGACGCGGGGTCAGCCAGGCGGCCCGCGGACAGGGCGCTGCGAGCCCGGCCACCGCCCAGCGGAGCCGCCGGGACCTGGCTCATCTTCTCCACCTCCTCGGAGCGGAGCCGGATGTGCAGGGCAGCGGCGCGGACCCTCTCCTTCTCCCGCCGCAGTTCCTCCCGCTCCCGCTCCAGAGCCTCCCTCTCGGCCGCCAGCTGGTCCTCCTTGGCCCGGAGCTCACTTGCCCGGATCTTCAGCTCCGCCTGCTCCTGGAGATGGCAAAGCCTTCACTGCCGTGTCCTCCGGGAGCGGAACTGGGCTCTGCTCGGGGTTGGAGGAGCCCCTGGCCCGCCCGCCTCACTGCTGTGGCTCCATCTGATCCTGATTCTGGGAGAAGGGGGTGGGGTACGGGGGTCCCAGAACCAGTCAGGGAGGCCAGGGCCATGCCTCGGTGCTGCCCTCCGCGGGCCCAGCTTCTCTGAGCCGTTTTTATATCTAAGTCATGGGGATGTGATAAGGACTGACTGAGCATGTGCGTGAAGCAGGAGCACAGCAGAATGAGTTGTCACTGTTAGGGTTGCTGTTGCTGTGCCCTGTGCTGAGCGGACGGGCCTGAGGCAGGAGCAGCGTGAGGGCCGGAGGGAAAGGGCGGGCTGGCGGCCTGGCTCTACCTTGGCCAGGCTGATGAGGGTGCCCTCCCGCTGGGCGTCCGCCTGCAGCGCCCGCTCCACCTCTCGCTCCGCCCGCTCTTTACTCAGCTTCTGCTGCGCGAAGAACTCAGCCCACTCGGCCGCCAGGCGCCGCCGCTCCTCCCCGCACTTGTGCATGACGGCCTTCTGCTCCTCCAGCAAGGCGCTCTGGGACGGGGCCAAGGTCAGGGGTGAGTGTCCTCGGGCATCAGGGCGGGCATGGCAGCTGGAAGCGGTGTGGCTGGCTCACCTTGGCCCTCTCCAGCTCCTGCCGCTCCATGGCCAGCTGCTGGGCCGTGACCTTCCTCTGCTCCTCCAGGGCGCGCTGCGCGGACTCGGCCTTGGACTGCTCAGCCCTCACCCGCCAGCGTTCCTGAGGCCGGGCGGAGAGTGAGCCCGCGGCTCCACGCCCCGCCAGGCCTCCCGCTGTGCAAAGCCACCTGCGCTTCCCACACACGTCACAAACATTTCCTTTCCAGAGGCGCGAGGCGAGGGCACGAGGGGGACTCGCCGACCTCCCCCTCCAAGGCCAGGGCGTGAGGAGGACAAGGCAGACCCTGGGTACGCGCCAGGGCCGAGGCTCAGGGCCGAGGCTCAGGCCCTCTGCTGGGAGCTCCGGAGGCAGCAGCACCCCTGGTCTCTGAAGCGCCATGGACAGCACTCGCCTCGGCTCCCATCAGCCAAGCAGGCGAGGAGCAGTGGGCGTGACCCTGCACGTGCCAGGGATGCAGGGCACACACAGCGTGAGGTGAGAAGCGGGCGGCCTGGCCCGAGGTGCCCAGTGAGGCCTGAGTAAGCACGGCCCAGGACACAGACCCTCTCTGTCTACACTGCGAGTCCTCAGGCACCGGGGACAGTGCCAAGGCTCTCTGGCTAGTGGGTAGTTTTCACTTTTTTCTTTATTGTTTCATGTAGTTTAATCTCTTTCAGTGAAATAATAACATGGTAAAAAAGACAGGTATTTTTTAAAGACGACAGCTCCCTCTTATCCGTAAGCTATGTAGGGAGTTCAACATCTCTCCCAAGGTCACAGGCCCAGCAGCCATGACAGGTTCAAGTGGCTGGAAAGCCAGTGGGACGTCAGCGGCTGGGCAGGGGGGCTGGCGGCCGTGCGAGGACACCTGCGGCGGTGGGATGGGGGGCCAGGGCAGGAAGGGGAGGAGACATTGCAGAGAAGGCCCGAGGCCCCGGCGGGGAGCTCCCTGGGGCCCTGGGAGCCCGGCCCCGCGGGGTCAGGGCGGCCCACCTGCTCCAGCAGCCGGCTCTGCTCGCTCAGGCGGGCCTCCATCTTCCCGATGACCTCCTGGAGCCGGCTCCGCTCCTCCTCCATATCCCGCTGCTGCAGGCCCAGCCGCTCCTGCAGTGCTGGGGCACCACAGGGCTCTGAGTGTCCGCCCCGGCCCCCGAGCCCAGGGCGGGAGGCAGGCCACGTGGTACCTCGGAGCTGCTGGTCCTGCTGCCGGAGGCCCAGCTCCCGCTCCTGCGCGGTGGTGAGGTGCGAGGCCTCCACGCGGGAGGACAGCGCGTTCAGGCTGCTGGAGAACTTCTCCATCTGCTCGATGACGCCATTCAGGGACCTGCGGACGATCCGGTCACGCTGGCCTGGGGCCCCCGGCACCGCCCCGCCGGCAGGGCCCGGCCCTCACACGTACCGCGTGTGGGAGGTGGCACTGGTGACGGCGTCGATCTCCCGGTCCTTCAGCAGCTTCAGCCGCTGCAGCTGCTCCTCGTGGTCCTTGCGCATCTCCAGGATGGAGGCCCTGCAGCCGGGAGGGCGGACTGTGCAGCCTCCGGGGAGGAGCCTCCAGCCAGTGCTCCGGCTCCCTTCTCCCCGACCTCCCCCGTTCCCCGCTGTCAGCCTTCACTGCCTGGGTGCCCAATGCCACATCCGCTCTCTGAGGGATGTTCTGCTGTCATTCCCGAGGAGGAGAAGACAGCCGTGCCTGGACCCTGGCCCATCAGCCAGCTCCGATGGGCCTTTTCTTCATTTGGCTCTCACCCCGAAAGGCAACCAGGCACACGGTGCAAACCGCACCAGGTCCGTCTAGAAACGAGACCTGAGAGGCCCAGCCGGCAAGTGGGTTGACCTGGGCTGAGCTGACAGGCCTGCTTGCTGCTGCCAGGCCCGGCCCAACCAGCCCTGTGGGTACCCACTCCCACCTCTGTAGGGGCGATGCCCCTCTGGATGGTGGGATGGGTCAGTGTGCTTGCCTGGGCCCTCACCTCGGTTCAAAGGCACGGCCTGGGGTTGCCCTGGCCACCCGAGAAGCCCGCTCCCCCGCCCGCCTGGCCCTGGCCGGGCCTCACCGCTGCAGCTGCCGCAGCCGCTCCACCTCCTGGTCCTTCTCCTGCTCGGCGGCCGCCAAGCGCCGCTGGTGCTGGGCGGTGAGCTCGGCCCGGGCCTGCTCGGCCTCCTGGCAGTGCGACAGGTACTGGGCAGACAGCTCCTCGTTCTCTCTCCGCAACCGCTCTTCCCGCTGCTGGTAGGAAGTTTCCAGCACCTTGATGCGGCTTCTGCCAACGGAACACCCAGCTGTGGGGCTCGAAGGTGAGGGCGGCCATCGGAAGGGTCCCCTCACCCCCACACCCCCGAGCACACGGCTGGGGCAGGCAGGAGCCTGGGGAGCCCCGAAGGCTGGGGCAGGGTACCTGTGAGCATTCTCGATGAGCTCCAGGTCGGCCTGGTGTCGCAGCTGCAAAGTCTCCAGCAGCAGCTTGTGCTGGGCCCGCTCCAGCTCCAGCTTCCGCACCTGAGGCAGCAAGAGGACGGCGTGGGGTGGGCGGCAGGCCCCGCAGGTCCCTGGGGAAGCTTCCGGCCCACACGGCGACGCCTGCCCCCCGCAGCCCTGCCTCCACCCTCACCGGCCCAGACCCTCACCTGGGCCTCCAGGTCTGCCAGCTGGGCCTGGCTCTGCAGCAGCTCAGCCTGGAGCTGGGCGGTGCCACTCTGAAGCTGCAGCTGGGCAGCCAGGAGCTGCTGCTGGTACCCTGTGCCCGGCGGCAGGCTCTGTGTCAGGGGCGGCGGCAGCAGGGACTGCGAAGGAGACACGCTCCAGGGTCGGCAGGGGCAGGGACCAGCAGAGCTCAGCTACCTCGGGCCCTCCGCTCACTGGGCCCCTCAGCCCTGCACCTGACCGGGGGCTGCAGAGGGGGCAAGGACATGACACCGAGAAGCCGAGGAGGGGCCCCGGAGCGTCACACGGTCACTCAGGTCTGGTTCGGAGGAAGTCCCTCCTTCCTCAGGACAGAATCCTCCAGGCAGGCAGACCCCGAGACCAACGCTTCGGCCCAGCAGCCTAGTGACCACCAAAGCCTACGATGCGCCTTCCTGCTTCCTGCCTGCCAACCCCAGTGCCAAAGGCCTGCTCCTGTGGCTGGGCCTCCTCGGGGTCAGAGGTGACGCCGCACCCGGGAAGCAGTGGCGGCATGGAGGGCGGGGGCAGGAGAGAGGAGGCTTCTAGATGGGGATGGGAGCACCCTGGCCACGCCGCCTGGTACCACCTCCACTTCCCCATTGGGGCGGGCAAGCTGGCACCGGCTCTGCCCGGCCAGGCTCTGCAGGGAACGGGGTGGGAGGGCCGGTGCGCTGACATCTGCAGGCCACCAGGTGGACCCGCTGCCGCCGCCTCTGCGCGGGACCTGCATCTTGGGGCTGAGACCAGTGCCTCTCTGTCCACCTCCCTACCTGGACGGGCGCAGCCAGCCCTTGGGGGTCCTGGGAGCTCGGGAAACGCACTGCAGGCTCTGAAAACAAACAGCAGAGAACTGACCAGGACCGAGGCCCACGGAGGCCCACGGTCTGTCTCTGTCCCTCTAGCAGGTGTGTATGCGTGTGCATGTGCGTGTGTGTGCACGTGTGTGCGCCCCCCGAAGGAAGCTCAACGTGCCTCTTTCTGCCCAGATCTCACCCCAAAGCAGAAAACAAACCAGTGCCGGGGAGGTCTCCAGGGACTGTGTCCTTCTTTGAGTCGCCTGCATCGAGGGCCAAGGTGGCCGGGTTCCAAGTCCCGGGGGCCCTGCGGACACAGTGGGGGTGGCGGGAAAGGAAAACTGGTCACGGCCTCAGCGGGAGGGCCTGGCTGCACCCACAGGGAGGCCTCCGTGAGCAGAGATGGCGACTGCAAGAGGCGCCTTCATCTGGGGCTGTCAGGAGGAGGCCAGGTTGGGCCCAGCCCTCTCCTCACCCCCAGGCCTGGCTGCACGTACCCCGAGGCGGCAGGCTGGGCGGGCGGCTTTCGTGCTGCTGGCCCTGCTGTCCCTCCAGCAGCCGCTGGCTCGGGCCCTGGAGCGCTGGCGACAGGCTGGCCGAGGCCTTCTCCTGCCAAGTCCGAGCCCCTGTGCCAAGAGGAGGGAAGACAGGCAGGAGGTGGCGCTCTGCACCCGCCCCCCCCCCCCCACCCACCCCGGAGACAGCAGCCCGAGCCGCACCTGCTGGGAGGGGGTCGGCCCGCTGCCCCCTCCGGGACCTGGCCCTTAGAGGCTGCAGCACGCTCTTCTCTGGCCAGGCCGCGGGCCTTCTTCCGGGACAAGGCATGGCTCAGCCAGTCCTCCTCCTCCTCCTCCTCCTCCTCTGCAGACGCTCCCGGCTGGGAGGGCTGGCCGGCTGTGGCAGGGGGACCTGCACCCTTGGGGGGCGGCCCAGCGGGGGCAGAGCGCGGGCCGGAGGGTGCGGGGAGTGCGGGGCCTCTCCTGCGGGGCTCTGCGGTGGGAGAGGGCGGGAGCAGGTCCTCGTCTTCGTCCTTGAGGCCCAGCCAGTCAGCGCCGCCCTTCCTGGGGGGGCTGGGGCTGGCTGCTGCGGGGGCGGCCTGCTTGGAGCCTGGCTCTCCCTTGCGGTCTACGCCATCTTCTGCAAAGAACCTGCTTCAAGACAGAGAGGAGGGGTCGAGGGCAGGGCAAGCAGCCTGTCCCAAAAGCCCCCACTGGCCGTGCCCCCTGCTGTGGGCGGGTGACCGCCAGGGGCTCGGCACAGCCTGAGGCCTGTGAGCACAGTGCTCGCACCGGATCCGGGGGCAGCGGGTGGCACAGACACCTTAAAGCCATCGCAGGAACCGGGACAATGCCAGTGCAGACCAGGCCCAACGCCAGCCCAGGCACACCGGCCAGAGGGAAGCAGCCGGTCGAGTGGTTTCCGGGCAGTCACTTGGTGCCCGGCGCCTGGACTTGCCGCTGCCTGTGCCGGGCCGGCAGCAGGGAGGGAGGGTGCTTCCGGGCACGGAGGGCTATCCGGGGAGAAAGGAGGCACCACGGCCACACGGCGGAATGACAGCAACATGAAGCCGGGCAAGGGCAGGAGGGAGTTCTCTGGGTGGCTCTGACAGCCTTCCTGTCAGCTTGAGGTTATTTTAAACACGAAGTTTAAAGTACAGACTGGGAGAAAAGCCCGATCCAGACAATGCTCTTCCTTCTGCGGAGGCTGGGAGGGAACTGGGCCCTGGCTCCTGCCGGGGCGCCTCTACCCCGAGGCCTGTGCACGCGGGACGGCGGCCTCCTCTGCCCTCACACCGGGGCCCAGCCCCTGCGGGGCAGCGTGGGGCGAGCGCCTACCTGCCCGGCTGCCGGCGGCACTGCCAGCCCTCGGAGGAGCCCACGGTGGGCTGATAGGCCCCGAAGGTGAAGTCCTCGTCGGCCCAGGCGTCTTCTGTGTCTGTGAACGGAGGAGCCTGTGACCTAGGGCAGGGGAGCGGCCCTGTCCTGGCAGCGCGGCGAGTAAGGCTGTGCAGGCGAGCGGCTGGGTGTCACCCGACCAGCACTGGGAGCCCCGGGGAGCCGGCGGGAGCCACAGAGAGCCGGCGGGAGCCCCCGGGGAGCCGGCGGGAGCCACGGGGAGCCGCCGGGAGCCTGAGGGGAGCTGCCACGGCTTTTGGTGAGGCCATGAGCTGCGTGTGGAACGAGAACGCGCCAATCCCTGGGCGACACTGTGAGCGGCACTGCGAGGTTTGCACACTGAGCTGCTCCTATCCGCAGGCAGAGGATGCAGTGAGGTGTGACCCGTGTTTATCAATGAAATGCCGAAAAAGGAAAAGCAGCAGGAGGGACGCGGTAATTATTATCTCAGGACACAGTCTCCTTTGTAAACAGGCATAGCGTGTGGGTCCGGTGCACAGCTTCGTTCTTATTAGAGGTGGGGTAAAACCTCTGTAGGGCCCCCCTCCCTGTCCCACAAGCTTCCTCACCCTGTGGCTTCTGGCTCCTCCTGTCCAGCTTGAGCTCCAGGGGCTCCCCGGTGCCTGGACGAGCCCGCTGTGTGGGGGCAGCGCCTCGGCCCAGCAGCTCCTCCAGCTTGGAGCGCGCAGGGCGGGGCCCTTCCCTGCAGGACGGACCAGCTGGCACGTGAACACGGGGGGCTCCTCGGGGCACGCCGTACCCACCCTCCAGCCTCGGCCAGGGACGCTGCCCTCTGAAGGTCCTTACTGGTCACCTGGCTGCCTCCTCTCCCCTCTGGGGCTGTCTCCAAACCCCAGGGCGGCCATGAGGTCGTCATCATCGTCAAAGAGCGATTCTTCTCTCTTCCGGACAGGGGTGTCCCCAGGAGTGAGAGGAATGGAGGGACCTGAGAGACAGCGCAGGGCAGTGCCCGGTATCCGCCCTCAGTGGTCTGCCACAGACCTGACCCCCAACTCACCCCACCCCACTCCCAGACTCCCCCCTCCGCCTCCCCGCTTCTTAGGATGAAAGATCTCTGGGTTCTGGACGTCAGGCCTGCGGTCCCCGCCTGGCAGGCCTCTGCTCTGCACCGGAGCACCCGCCCCTGCTCCTCCCGGGACAAGAACCCGCCCCCCGCCCCCACCTTGGTCTCTGGCCGCGGCCGGGCCCTTTCCGGAAGCCGCTTTGCTCTCCGTCCCGGGCAGCTGCTTGGCGGTCCCGTCGTCCTCGTCGGAGAGCAGGCCTGCCAGCGGGTCTTCCAGGTCTGGGGGGAGCACAGCTCAGACCGACGCTGTGCTGGGGCCGCCGCGGCCTCCCTCCCCCCACCCCGCCCCTCGGCATCGGACACAGAGCGGGCTCCTGGCAGGCGGGGGCGGACAGGGCCCTGGGCCTGAGGTCCAGCGTGACCGTGCCAGGCTGGCCGTGACCCCAGACCCTGAGCCGGCATCGGAAGAGAAGTCCGACACCTGTGTAGGGAAGGTTCCCTGCGCTTTACAAAGGCTCCGGATTCTTTGCAAACAAGTTCCCCCCATGCCCGGTGAAGCACCTCAGTCCGCCCTGGACGCGTGAGACCACACGGCACCAGCCCTGCTCCGTCTGACACGCACAGCGCCTGGGCTGCGGGCAAGTCTGTGTCGCCATGGCTACTCCGTCCCCCCCCCCCCCACCAGCTGGAGTGCCCAGAGCGAGGCTGGAAGCTTGGTACCTTCGAGAGAAAACTTCTTGTGCTGATGCCCGAAGCTGCTGGGGGAGGGGGAGGGCTTCTTGGTGGGAATGGCGTCGCCTGCAGAGAGACGGCGGGTCACGGCCGGGGCTGGCGGGGGCTGTGCCTGCTCCCAGGTGAGCTCAGGGCTGGCCGTGGCTCAGCCATGGGCTGTGTCTGCTCTCCCTGTCCGCACAGCTTCTGGCCGGAAACATGGCGTCCAGGGACACGGCCTGGCGGCTGCACAGGCTGCCACACAACTCCGCGTCACTCAGGTGGCTCCTCCAGGAGCTGCCACTGGGCGCAGAGGGACGGGGACAGCCCTAGGAGGAGGCTGGCTTGTCCCCTCCCACCGTGCACACACACACACACACACACACACACACACACACTGACACACACACACACACACATACACATACACTCACACACACACACACACTCTCACACACACATACACATACACTCACACACACACACACTCACTGACACACACACACACACACACTCACACACACACACACTCTCACACACACACACACTCACTGACACACACACACACACTCACACGCACACTCACACACACACACTCACACGCACACACACACACATACACTCACGCGCACACACACACATACACACTCACTGACACTCACACACACTTACACACACACTCACACACACACACACTCACACACACACTCACACGCACACACACGCACACACTCACACACACACACACTCACACACACACTCATGCACACACTCACATGCACACACTCACACACACACACACACACACACTCACGCACACATATACACACACACACAGTCAGCTCCGGCCTCGCCAACCAGGGGCAGGAGAGCTCCCGTCCGAGCATCTCCCGCGCCCAAGCCTCCCGGCGGAGGCGCTGTGGCCGCACCTTCCTCCCGGGCTGCCGGAGCGGCCGGCTGGGGGCTGCTAGGCTCCTGTTTCCCAGACCCCTTGGCGGCGCCTCTGCCCGGGGCCAGAGGAGACTTCTTCAGGCCCAAGAGGTCAGCGTCCATCTCGTCCAGATCCTGGAGAAGCGGGGGAGGGAGGGACCCACGCGCTCAGCTGCCAAGGCCTCCGGACCCAGCACTGAGAACTGGTGCCTTCAACGGCAGGGTCAAGGCCAGCCTGGGTGCTGACCTATCAGAGGACAGCTGGGCGGAAGGGGACTCGGCGGGTGGGAGCTGAGAGCCGGCTCCAGAGGAGATGGTCTCCCGTCTGCCCACCAGGTGGTGGGGGAGGGATGCAGCCAGGGAAGGCTCGGAGTGGGGGTGGGGGTGGGGGTGGCCATGTCAGAGGCCTGGGCCTGACGAGAGTCTCTGAGCCAGGAAACCGGACTCATCCCCAGAGGGGCAGAGGGCAGCTGCTCCATTCTTGCCCGGCGAAGGGCTCAAACGCCATGTGAGAGGGGACTGACGGTGTGGCAGGAAGTATCGGCGGCCCAGCCCAGCCCCGGCCACCAGAATGGCCACCAGAATGGCCACCAGAACGCAGACGGCACAGGTCGCTTCCTACCTTCATGGCCTGGAGCAGAGCCAGCGGGTCTGCCTCTGAGATGTCGGAGACCTGAGGCCAGGGGGGAAGGACGGGTGTTAGTCCAGGGCCTGGGAGCCGGGCCCTCGTCCCTGTGCCCCGCTTCTGTGGGCAGCAGAGCTCGCCCTGGGCTCACTCGGAGCCCGCCGCGGCCGTGGGTGCTGTCTGATGGGACCGGCCCGGGTGGGGCCCAGAGAGCGCTGCCTCCCCGCCCCCCGGGAAGCCCGCTCCCGGCCTCAGAGCTCCGCCTTCCAGGCCGCCCCGTCGCTCAGTTCTGGGGCGCCATGGAGGGATGGGAGGAGGGCCGGCCAGGCTCACCTCGGCCTCAGCTCCCGCGGGGTCGGCCATGGTGCCGAAGGCCTGCTGCTCCAGGAGGGACCTGCAAGGGGCGGAGTGAGCACCGCTCCGGGCGCCGGTGGCTGCAGAGGGGCCAGCCTGGAGGCCAGCGCCCGAGCCTCTTCCCGAGGACGAGCTGCCGAGAGGAGCCTCCCAGGCTCCAGTGCCCTGACTTTTACTTTAAAAAAGTAGAGCCTCTTCAAAACCAAGTCTTAAAACCCAACAGGCAGGAGAGAAACATCTGTGTTAGCTACAATGGGGGGGAGGGGACACACGGACGGACAAGGTTCCCTCCTACCGCTCAACTGTCAGAACCCCAACAAACCACGAAAAGCACCCATCTGGGCCGTGGTCGGCAAACTCATCGGTCCACAGAGCCAAACACCAAAAGCCCAACGACTGAAATTTCTTTGGAGAGCCACGTTTTTTAAACTTAAACTTCCTCTAACGCCACTTCTTCAAAACAGACTCGCCCAGGCCGTGGTGTTTTGTGGAAGAGCCACACTCAAAGGGCCAAAGAGCCGCATGTGGCTCACGAGCCTCGGTTTGCCGACCACTGATCTGGGGCAGGCCTCTGGGCTCAGAGGGGCTCAGGAACTGCCCCGGGCACACAGAAGGCAGCAGGTGTAGTGAGACCGCGGCCAGGATCTGCCCTCCAGTTCCACTCTCTTCCCGCTCCCTGCGAGGCTGCTCCCTGCCCAGGAGCTGAGGGAGGAGAGGAGACGCTGGCACTGAGAGCGGGCACCGGTCAGTGGCAGGCAGGGCGGGCGGGGCGGTGGAGGCCAGCACCAGGCCCTGCTTACTTTGTCCTCGCCCTGGCGGAAGGGCGTGCCTTCTCTCTGGCCCGGGGCGCCAGTCTGACAGGCTTCTCCGGCAGCGTCACTGGAAGGAAAGGAATCAGAGGAGATGTCGCTGGGCTGCGAGAACCGCAGTGAAGAGGAAGGCGTGCGGGTCCCCCAGCAAGCTGGCTCCCAGACCTCCCGATGGAGGAAGGAGATGGGCCCCACAGGCAGCTCCCATGTTATCCCTTCCCATGTAATCCCCATGTTCCTCAGCAGCTCTGTCCCACAAAGCCTGAATGGGGCGGGGCATTGAGCCTACATGCCAACTGGTGACACATGAAAAGCCCCGCCCCACCCCCATGGAAAAGCAGGAAGAACAATGCACTTCAGGCCCACGGCTGTCGGCGGGAGCCAGGGGCTGTGCTCGGTGGGTGGCAGGAGGGGACCTCAGCCCCGCTGCCCGGGTGCTCTGCGTGGCGCTGAAGCCCTGCTCCTCGGAACCGCGAACACGGACACACGGGGTGAGAGACGCGCCCAGAACAAGAGCCGCTGGCAATGCGCCAAGAAATGACCTTCTCCAAAGAGGAAAGCAAATGGCCAATGAACACTCAGAACCATCAGCCACAGGAAATGCACATCGGAACCATGATGAGATGCAACTTTACCCCCACGAGGAGGGCTGAGTCCAGCAGACGGACAAGGGTGTGGAGAGCCGAGCCGCCCCCACCGCTGGGGAACGGGAAATGGGGCAGCCGCTGTCAGAGTAGGCTGGGGGGGCCTCAGGTGCCTCCAAAAACTAACCGCAGGGTCAGCGTCTAGCCCAGTAATTCTACTCCCAGGCTTATACCCCCAGAGCACTGAGCACACACATCCACACAAAAACTTGTATGTGGATGTTCATGCATTATTCCTAACAGCCTAGGAACGTGTGGAAAACTCCTAAAGATCCATCAACTAATGGCTGAATGAACAAATGCGGCGTGTCTGCACAGCAGAATATCGCCCAGCCATGGAGAGGAACAGAGAGAGGGACCTCGAAGACATCCTGGTACATGGAAGAAGCCAGAGGCAAAAGCCACACACCACAGGATGCATTTTATATAAAGTGCCCGGAAGAGGTAAGTCCGTAGAGAGAGAAAGGCCCGCGGCTGCTCAGGACTGGGGGAAGAGAACGAGGCTGAGTGCCGATGGGCCTGGGCTTTCTCTGTGGGGTGATGGAATTGGACTGCGGTGATGGTTGGACAACCCTGTGAATGTACTTACACATACCCTTTAGAAGAGAAAATTCTATGTGAAACGCATCTCCATTAAAGCAGCAGCAGCCTAGGCCAGGGGATTCTGGGAAGGGGCACTTACTCTCATCCCCCAGGAGGTCCTCAAGGACGTCATCGATGGAGCCTGGAGCAGAGGGGCGGCCGACGTGAGGCGGAAGGAGCGGTCCCGGAGCCCTCACCGGGGCCTCGGGGCCTCAGACGCTGGCCTCGGGCCTCGCTCTCTCTCACTGGCCACGAGACGTCGTCTAACTCCCCGGCAACAAGTCCCATCGCCTTGTGGAGACCCCAGGGCGGACTGAGAACAACTTTCCCGAAGGACGACGGGAAGGTTTCCAGCAGAACCTACGTGTACGTGACACGCTGGCCACCGAGCCAGCCTTCCAGGCTCTGAGCAAAGCCAGCGTGTCCTTGGGAAAAGCGTCCGGGTTTACAGGCACAAAGGAGAGTCTTTCATCCAACAGCCCGCTAGAGCCCTTCCCCCGAGACCCCTCCCCCAGCACCGGGCTGGGGCACGCCTCCTCGGCCACTTCTCCGGGGGCACGTGGGAACCCCATCCAGCTCCAGGGCCTTCCCCACCCTAACCCCGACCTAGTACCTCCGGTACACACCCCAGTGAGGGGATTTTCCCCAGTCCCATCCCTCGTGTACTTCTGAATTACGCCAAGGGCCACTGAGGCAGCATCAGGAGTCCCCTGAGGACCAGAGCTGCCCCTGGGCTTATGGGGGAACCACCGGGGACATTCAGACACAGACACATGTAAGTTACATCGGGACCAAGGTGGGGGGATTCCTCTGGTTCACGGGCGATGTTCCGTCTCTCCACTCACCCTTCAATCCTTTCTTGGCCTTTGGTGCCTACGATGGGAGAACGAAATCAAACAAAGAATGTTGTGGAAGCCGAGAACACAGGACGAAACGCTTTGCCTTTGGCAAAGGAGCACACGAGCCCGCCCTGCTTGCCCAGAGTTTCCGAGAACACACTCATTCCGAGCATGGACACGGCCCCACTAACGCCGGGGGTGCCACGGGGGCGCCCCCTCCGCCTCCGGCAGAAGCCTCTCCTTCTCCCTGAATTTCAGATGCCACTGGCAAACCCTCCCAGCCAGAATGCTTCCCCCTGTCCTACAGCCCAGCTCCACCCCAGCCATGGGCTTCACAATGCTTCCTGCGGGGCATGCAGAGGCCCGAGACATGCCTGCTCCGAACTTAACAAGAAGCTCATTTCGAGCTGAAACCAGTGTTGCTCAGTGGACAGAGCATCGGCCTGGAGACTGAAGGGTCCCAGGTTCGATTCCGGTCAAGGGCTTGTACCTTGATTGCGGGCACATCCCTAGTGGGGGGTGTGCAGGAGGCAGCTGGTCGATGTCTCTCTCTCATTGATGTTTCTAACTCTCTATCCCTCTCCCTTCCTCTACATAAAAAAGTCAATAAAATATATATTTTTTTAAAATTAGAGACCAATGCGACTTCCATCATTCTCCTCCAGGGACCACATCCGGGTCCCCGCCACCAGCCCCACAGCACTCCGTGCAGGCAGCACCTTGGGGTGGGGCAGGTCCACATGCCACGCGCCTCACCCTGCACGCTGCCTACCATCTCACGGCTTCGGGGGCTGCGTGCGGCTCCTCACAGCGCGATCCAACTCATCTGAACTCTGCCCGCGTCAGGCTCCTGCTCCCTGATGCAGACGATCACAGGGGCTGCTCAGAAACGTGCCACTGAGTCACGCTCGTATCCCAGGCCTGTCACGGCTCCCTCACTTTGCCCATTGGAGGCCGAAACCTACTTCCTTCAACTAAACGTTCCTCACGGGGAGGCATCCAGGTGAGAAGCCAAGTGCTCTCGTCACCTGACGAGCTGGTGTGGACTCGAACCAAGTGCAGTTTTCCGCCTCCCTTAGCGGAAGGAGGATGCCAGACGGCAGGTGCCATCTCAGAAAGGAAGTGGGGCCCGGCCTTGTGGCCAGCACCCCTGCCCGGGCCGCACCAGGCTGCCTGGGACGCATTCCGCACAAACAGCGGCCTGGGTGCTGGCTGCCCCCTGACAGGACACAGTGTCTGTCACACGTGGGAATCTCTCCCTTCACACCAGCTGCGAGCCCCGCGAGCCCCACTTGGGGGCTGTTTGCTCGAGAAGGGTCCCTCTTCCTCCGGGCGCCGCCCCGCCCCGGCCCGGCCCGGCCCGGCCCGCGCCCGGGACCGACCTGCGGGCCGCCCGGGAAGGGGCCGGAGGGGGCCATCGCTGTGTCTCCGCTGCCGGCCTGTCCTGTGATTCGATGCAAAGTTTATCTGAGGTCACACACAGGGGCCCCTCGGAGTGCTCGTGTCTCTTTCCTCCGCGAAGGCCATTTCACGACCTAAACGTGCAAACGCGCTTCCTCTCGCAGCGCATCCAGGCCCTTCCGGCCACTCCCGGGGGTCGGGACCGCCCCCCAGGCCGCGGGGATCCCTGAGAGGGAGGCCACGAGCACCATCTGGTCGGCGGCCGTTTGAAAATCCCGGGCCTGCCCCTGAGCACCGGCCCTCCGGGGGCCATGCCCTCGGCCCCGAGCGGCCGCGCCCCTCCGCGCCCCCAGCCCCTCTCCACCCCAGCGCCGCCTATGAGCCTCCCAGCCCCTGACATGCCCCGGGTTACGCGCCCTTCCCTCCGGAGGCGCAGCCCCCGGGACTTGGGCGAGCCATAGCCCAGGGTCCCCGCCCAGCGCGGTCCGGCCTCCGCTTCGGAACCCAGTCGACGCCTCTCTCGCGGTCGCCCGGACTTCGAAAGACGAGGCACGAGGCATTCTGGGAGTTGTGGTCTGCGCCCCGCTCACCTGCCGGGACCAAGAGACCAAGGGACGCTAAGATGAACTACATTTCCCAGGGTTCCCCCTGCGCGGCCGTTAGTCGAAACCCGGCCTGGGTCACCACTCGGCAGTTGCTAGGAGCTGCCTCAACGCCGCTTTGGGAAAAGGGCCCCTCTGGCTCCAAGGCGAATATATCTGAGTTTTAAGACCGAGCACTCTCCTGTGTGCTGAATCGTGAGTGGGAGGGCGTGGGAAACGTGTTAAGTTTAGAAGATTGACCCGTTTAGCCATAATTGTGTATTTATCCCACATCCCAAAGCTTAGGGAAGTGGCTGTGACCTAACTGTTAAATTAAAATCCACGATGCAACCCCAGAATGAAAGCCAATACCAGTGGCCGGCAAACTCATTAGTCAACAGAGCCGCAAACCGCGGCTCGCGAGCCGCAGTTTGCCGACCACTGCAATACCATCACCAAAAAAGACACACAACACTTTTTTGTGTTAATTACAGGTTTTATTAGGGGTCTTTCGACTGAACAAAGGAAAAAAGGGTTAGTGGTTTGGCTTACCCGGAGGCCAGTGTTGGTGGGTCACCGCTGTCTAACTGCCACTGACATGCTATGGATCCGGGCACCTTGTACTCCTGTCCCCGCTGAATGTCCAGCCAGGCAGGGCAACAATGCAAGCCAAATGCAACTTGTCCAGGAAAAACCAAACTCAAACCACAAGTAAAAGGAAAAAAGGGGAGCAAAGAAATTATACATGCCAAGGGATGCAGGTCCCATCCTTGAATCCACAGCAATTGTAAATAAATGGTTTTCACAAAGTGGTCAGCAGTCTGAATATTATGTGGAAGACTTGTTACCTAATCTATGAAAGTCAAGAGTATTGTGGCAAAATAACTTATTTTGGTTCAGAATTTTTAAAAATATTTTTGAGAGAGAACCATTGACTTGCTGTTTGTTCCACTTATTTATGCATCCATTGGTTGATTCTTGCATGTGTCCTAACTGGGGATTGAGCTTACAAACCTTGGCCTACCGGGACAATGCTCTAACCACCGAGATACCTGGCCAGGGCTGGTTCAGATTTCTTAAAATCACTTCCAGTTTTCCATGGTTTCCTGGAGTAATGAATGGTTCACTTAAGGGAAAATCACACAAACAAAACCCCTTAGAATCTAGGAATGTGCCGGCCTGCAACAGCTAACATCTGGTAATTCACTCAGAAGATTCCTTATAATTCTGTTACTATCATGGACCACAGAAATAGTTACTGGAATATTTAATAAGTACGCACAGCTAAAAGCTAAACTCCACCACCACCATTTTTGTTGACTTCAGAGAGGACAGGAGAGAGAGAGAAATGCCAATGATGAGAGAGAATCATTGATTGGCTGCCTCCTGCACGCCCCACACTGGGGATCGAGCCTGCAACCTGGGCCTGTCAGTGGCCCTGACCAGGAATCGAACCATGGCCTCCTGGTTCAAAGGTCGATGCTCAACCACTGAGGCACGCTGGCTGTGAGAAACCACCACCACCATTTTATTTTATTTATTTTTTTAAATTAAATATATATTTTATTGATTTTTCACAGAGGGGAAGAGAGAGGGATAGAGAGTCAGAAACATCGATAAGCGAGAATCATCGATCTGCTGCCTTCTGCACACCCCCCACCAGGGATGCGCCCGCAACCAAGGCACATGCCCTTAACCGGAATTGAACCTGGGACCTTTCAGTCCGCAGGCCAACACTCTTTCCACTGAGCCAAACCGGTTTTGGCCCACCACCACCATTTTAAAAATGAAAAAATCATTTTAGTCAAAATGACTTGGTCTAATCCTCCAAGTAAAATATTGAGTAGTAAACATTCAATTAGTTGAAATCTCGGTGTTACTCCATGAAAATGACTAACACCTTTCTGGGCATCAGGAGAATAAACAACTCCTGCTCTGCCGAAATTGGTTTGGCTCAGTGGATAGAGCGTCATCCTGCGGACTGAAGGGTCCCGGGTTCGATTCCGGTCAAGGGCATGTACATTGGTTGCGGGGCACATCCCTGGTGGGGGTGTGCAGGAGGCAGCTGGTGGATGTTTCTCTTTCATCGATGTTTCTAGCTTTCTATCCCTCTCCCTTCTTCTCTGTAGAAAGTCAATAAAATATATTTAAAAAAACAAAAATCTCCTGCTCTCAGGTGGGATAATCCGTTTCCTGGTCTGCTCCTTCTCCATCCGCAGGAGCAGCTGCTGCTTCAAGGCAGCCGCTCACATCAGGCAGGCCTCCAGGTGTGCAAAAAGAGCAGCCGCGTTAGGAAGATCTGTGTCTGCTCTCTCCCTTCCTAAGGCGATGGATGGAAAGGACTGAGAAAGGGGAACGGACTGAGCAGCATTCCCCAGGGAACTCTGGGGTCGTGAACTTGAACAGTTCTTTCTCCAGCCAAAGCCCTTCATTGAAGAAAGGCACGGATTCAGAGCTAACACGTTAACTCCAGGAATTACAAAGTGCCTCCAGAGAGAAAACGTGGAACTCCTGGCATCGAGTTCTCAGCGCACGTGTCAACACAGTTAATGCCGCAGCGGAAGTGTGCTGGAGCAGGCTGATACCGCAGGAATGTCCCGCCCTGAGAACAAGAACAGGACAGCCCCACGGCTTTGGGGCCAAGTGTCCGGAGGCCACTAAGGTTCAAACACTGAAGTACCCCTCAGCACATACCCAACGGGGAGACAGCGCTCCAGGCACCTGAGGAAGAATCAACTTTCCTCCGTCACAAAGAGCACGAGTTTCCCATGGAACTTCAAACTCGGAGTCCTGCTCAGGGCACTTTTACAAAAACTTGGATCAGGATCCTCTAATAGGAAAGTCTGGTTCATTCTACTCGATCTTCATCATTATAGAGGAGACTAGGTGAAGTTTACCTTTGTAACCTCTGAAAACCTAACTTACACCAAAGAACCCAACACAAACTTATCAATGGTAAGGTGACCAGAAATCCCAACTTTTTTTTTTTTTAAATAAATATATTTTATTGATTTTCTACAGAGAGAAGGGAGAGGTACAGAGTGCTAGAAATGTCGATGAAAGAGAAACATCGATCAGCTGCCTCCTGCACACCCCCCACTGGGGATGTGCCCTCTACCAATGTACATGCCCTTGACCGGAATCGAACCTGGGACCTTTCAGTCCACAGACCGACGTTCTATCCACTGAGCCAAACCGGTTTCCGCAGACATCCCAACTTTTAACAATTTGTCCCGCGGTGTTTTTTGGAAAAAATCGGAACTTTTTTAAAACGCCGCGGGACAAATTGTTAAAAATCGGGACGGTCCCGCCAAAAGCGGGATGTCTGGTCACCTTAATCTATGGCCAAGTCTGCCTCCTCGGGGACAGCAGACTGGACCGCCTGCTTCCTGGTCAGCGCTCAACAAACCAGTTCTGACCGGACCAGAGCGCTCCTGGCTCCCGAGACGCAGCAATGCCAGCGGATGGTGGGCTCAGGCAGGCCTCACACCTTCTTTTGTTCCCAGGGTTACCTACCTCATAAATCCGTTACCTTAAAGCTCTTCATACTGTGAACTTGTTCAATTAGGTGGTACCCTCTTGGCCTCTAGACAGTACACATCAGGGAGGTTTTACTACATCTTTATTCTTTGATTACAGTGAGTCAAGTTCAAGACAAAACATTCCAATATTAATAAAAATAGTATCAAAGGTCAGATTTAGTTTATTAGATGCATGTATTTCAAACACAGATCCTGATTACAGACGTTCACCTGTGGGTAAGGTGCTTAAGCACTGATTGTGAAACAATTCTGTATTGAACAGGCCAATATCCGGTAATGTAAATATTATTTCTCAGAATCTGAACTATGTCAAGAAATACTCAAATGAGATGAGCATAGTGCTTTTTTATTTCCATCTTAGCACACTTATCAATTCATTCTCCTGGCGAGAGTAAGGCGAGAGTAAGAATTCCTGCTGGGCCTAAAATTCTCCTGTTCCTGGGACAGATTTTATGTCAGGTCCCCAGGGAGGAATAATTCCCATGAACTACAGCACTTCCTCAAGGACAACCAGTTTCCTGAGGCAGAAACAACTAGTTTCACAGACACCGTTAACAGGTTAAAAAAAGTTTAAAATCAAGTGATGTACTGTTTTACATTGATTTTAAGAATAAAACTCAATAAGAGATACATGTTTACTTTACATATAGAATGATTGTGTCAATTAGGTTTTAGTTGAAAGGACAACTTAGTTCAGATAAAATGCCTAGAAACACTGAAAATAAAACCAGAAGTACAGGAAGAAAGATTCTAGGCAATTTCCGTTTATCCTTCAGCCTTCGTTTCAATGATTATATTTTCTGATTCAAGTCAGAACACATGGTTTGGGAAGGGTTTTCTATGCTGCCCCGGGCATGAGAGGCTGTAACCTGAGTGATGCTTTTACTTCCGCCTGCCAGGTGCTGGGACCTCCCAGCATGTTAACGGTCTAGCCAAAATGACGGCACCCATGCAATCTGGATTGTCCCAGGCTTTCCAGTTAGTATGGTCACCGAAGTCACGGTAAGCGCAACCCTCTACTCCCTCCACCTCTTTCTCCTTTTTCCCCTCCTCCAGGAAGTTGAGGAGGAGGAGGGCGGGAGATCAAACACCACTGACTGAAGTCCCATCAGCTGCCAAGGGTCCCGTGAGAGAGAACTTTGCTACCTGCCTCTTCCCACGATGCTGTGACAGCTTAGGGTCCTGCGAACAGAAGAGTTCCCAGCTCACAGACCACGGCCTCGCAGGGCGCCTCAGCTGAAGAAATCCTTGTGTCGGATCACGCTACTACGAACGATCAGAGAAACGCCAGCGATCAAGGGCAAGCAGGCAGGCAACGTGTCAAGCACGGACTCACACCGAATTTCCTGATTAGTTTATTTCTCCCAATCCGTGTTCTTCGTTCTGCTTTTAAGCCAGGGCCCATGGTGGGAGGGGTAGGGCACTCAGCAGGAAAGTTCTACCCCCACTTTAAAAACACCTTTGCTTAAAAACACACTTATCCAGTGATTAGCAATTAAGAAGTGAAAAATTAACTACTCGGTAGTTAAACTCTATGAATTATCCAAAGTTACGGCCTGGGATCAGCAGTGTTACGAGGGGAAATCATACTGCATTTTTAAAGCTCTTTCTGAATGCTTAGCAGGTCTTTCTTAGTGTTAATTGCACTTGAAACATTTGATTTTTCATTTAATCTCTGAAAGCTGTTCATTGTTTTCTTCGTTGATACAGAGGAAAGGGTCAATTTATCGTGTGCTCCGAAGCTCTCTGGATGGATCGAGATTCCGTGCAGGTTGTGTGACAGGTGCAGGGGCGAGGAGGACTGAGGCCGTGACCTTCAGAGCTTGGACTGCAGCGGCTTCAGGTGCTTGTAGAAAGACTCATGGACCTGAGGGGAGGCAGGGGGAGAAGGGACTGATCAGAAGCTTGCAGTGTAAAAGCCCTTTCTGTTGTTGTTAATCCTCACCTAAAAATCTTCCCACTGATTTTTAGAGAGTGAAAGGGAGGAAAGGAGGAAAAGAGAGAAGAAAGAGAAGAGAAAAACATCAGACTGGGGCTGGGAATTGAACCTGAGACCCTTCAGTGCTTGGCCAATGCTCTAACCACTGAGCCCACCGACCAGGGCTAAAAGAGCATACTCTTAACCAGGGGTCTTCAAACTACGGCCCGCAGAGGAGTCTGATCCGGCCCGCCAGGTTTTTTGGGCAGTGAGCGCAGCCAAGGTGTTACAGTAGGAATTAGTAGTTCATATAGTCCGGCCCTCCAGCTCTCTGAGGGACCGTGATCTGGCCCCCACTTTAAAAAGTTTGAGGACCCCTGCAGTCTTAACCAAGAATTATCAGGGCCTCATTTGGACCCTGATCCAAAGAATCGGGGGTGGGGTGGGGGGACAGAATTGAGCCAACTGGGAAACTTTGGGCACGGAGTAGTTCATCATACAATCCTTATCTTTTAGAGCAGCGGTTCTCAACCTTCCTAATGCCTCGACCTTTAATCCAGCTCCTCGTGTGGTGGTGACCCCCAACCATAAAATTATTTTCGTTGCTACTTCATAACTGTCATTTTGCTACTGTTATGAATCATAATGTAAATATCTGTGTTTTCCGATGGTCTTAGGCTCTACAGATCCACGAGCAGGGTGGCCTAAGACCACGGGAAAACACAGATATTTACATGTTGGGGCGCGCTAGCCAAGCTTTCACAGATGGACGCCGGAGGCCTTGCTGTCTCGGGGACCGGAGTCGCCGGGGGAGGACCTGCGTTACCTCGGCTTTGTTGAGTGGGGAGGTCTTGGCCCACTCGAACAGGTTCTCGTACACGTTGCCGTCGTAGCGGCCCAGCACGGAGCCCAGCGACACGTCCTGGAAATCAAACGCATCGACCAGCGTGACGGCGTCCGGGCGGATCACGGTCAGCAGCTCCTTGATGCGCTGGTGCACCTGGGTGACCTGGGTGTCCGTCAGGATGTTCTCCTGCAAGAAAAGCACGCAAACGGCGTGTGTGTCTGTCCGGCGTTAACGACACTATTGCGATAACAAAACCCGCGTGTCTTTCTCCACACGGACAACTGCAAACCTGTTCGCCCGCCCCTGTATGCAGACAGCTCGATGTATCATATGCACGCACAACGATAAGCCAGACCACACCATTTTCTCCCGAAGGAAAGGAGCGGCCGGCGGGAGGAGAGGCTGACCTGGAGGAAGTCCCCCGCCTTCTGGCTGATCCCGTACAGCGCGTACAGGAGGCACAGGTTCCGCAGCACGGCCTGGATGGGCTTGTCCTGGATTTTCAGGAGCTGCTCCGAGAAGAGCTTCACCGTCACGTAGTGGCAGTGCGCCTAGAGAGAGGGAGCGGGGAGGAGAGAGAGAGAGGGCAGCAGGGGTGAGCGCGCTGCAGGGCTCACCACCAGCGCCCCGTCTGCGGGACAGGGAGGCGGTGGTGGGTGGGGCCGGGCCGGGCGCGCAGTGCCACCACTGACCTCACTTGCTCGCACGAGGTCCACGGAAGTCAGGTTCCACGCGACCTCCTTGCTTTTCCGGTGACTCACTTCCGTCTGAAGGTTTTTGGCAGCGATTTCTACCAATCTGTTAAGAAATGAAAGGAAACGGAAGCTCAGAGGAAGGGACCACAGTGCCCATGCCTCCCTCCTCTTCCGTCAGGCCCAGCCCGGCCCCACGGCCGCCCGAGGGCGCTCACCTGGCCGCCCGGAGCCGGTAGGCCTCGGTGAGGCTGTGGGTGCTGTCGATGTCCACCACGGCGGGCCACACGGCCACCTGCTGCGGCTGGATGCGCTGGCTGGGCAGGTCGTTCAGGTAGGACACCATGCCGCACACCAGCTTCCCCGCGCGCACCTGGTCGTAGCTCTTCATCAGAAACCTAGAGCCAGACGCAGCGTTCAGTGGCTGCTTCTCAGAAGCAGAATGAACCAACCCTTCAGAGGGTAAGTGAAGGGACAGGTGAGCTTTACACTCTGTCTGATCACAAGATCAACAGAATGGGTGCGGGCAGAAGGCGCGATGACGTCTGTAAGGGACACACTTAGTGTGAAGAGCACACACGGTAACCGGGGCCGGCGAAAGGCCTGGAACGCTCTAGCTAACGGGCCAGGCAGCGCGGCCAGGACTCACCGGGCGGTCTGCAGCATCATGACGGTGTTCTCGCCCTCGAAGGTGCAGGTCGGGGTGAAGGTGACGTAGATGTTGGGGAGGCCGCTGCAGTGAGAGTAGCCGTGCCCGCCACAGGCCATCCGGCAGGCTTCGATGGCCGCGTTGGTCGTCCAGGAGGTGAAAGCCTTCAGCCCGGCGGTGAGGGCATGGAGCTGAGGGCAAGCAAGGCCGTCAGAACGTGCGCTGACAGCGGAGTTCCGAGGAGAAACACTGACCTCCCTGCCAGCACTGGTCGCTTTCAAAATCACCTGCCACACGTATCGGAAGCAGCGTGGGCATCTCCTGCCTGATCCTCCCACTCCCCTCCCACACTCCCTCGGAACTCTCTACTTGGCAAAAAGTCTCCACTATGTTCCCTTCGTTAACAGACGACCAACATGGTGCAGTGTTTCGGAAACTTAAAGACCAAACTCACAGCCCAACCGGCGTGGCTCAGGGGCTGAGCATCAACCTAGGAACCAGGAGGTCATGGTTCGATTCCCAGTCAGGGCACATCCCCATTGTAAGGCGTGCAGGAGGCAACTGATCAATGATCCATGATTCTCTCTCATCATTGATGTTTCTCTCTCTCTTCTCTGAAATCAACAAAAATGATAAAAACAAACGCTACATGTGTTCATAGCTAACTCCATTCAACCAGAAGAACTTTTTGGATCTTTTGAGAATATACGGAGCATTCAAGAAATGCCAGTGCGTGCTTCCCCCGGACACCATCCGACAGGCACACGTGAGAGGGCAGGAGCCTCCACGCACCTCGGGCAGCTCGCTCAGGTCCCCGTGGCCAATGTCCTCGTTAATGCGGTGGTAGGTCTCCTTCATGTAGGCGCCGACAAAATGGAAGGCATAGGCAGTGGCCAGCAGCGGGAAGAGTTTATATTGCTGGGTTTGAAAATCCAAAATCTGTGGTTCCGGGTCACTAAGATATATAGAAAAGGGGGGGAAATTATACACACATACAGAACAGACTCTGAGCCAGGCTCCAGTCTAAGCACTTTGGCCTATTAACTTATTTCATCCTCATAAAGACCCTGGGAGGGAACACGTGTTACCCCATTTTACAGATGGGCAAGGAGAGGTCCAGGACCAGCTGCACTCACGCAGCTAGTAAGGGGCAGACCCTCGATTTACAGTGAGGCGATGTTTGCCACAGAAGATGCTCTTAACCCCCCGTCGTAGGTGGACACACGTTCCTAGCTGTGACATTCCGATCTTTCTGTCTTTCCAGCATGACTACGGAAACTATCTTACGGCAACATACAAAAGCAAAGTTAATTAACTTTGTAGGAGGAAGGCAATGGTAAAGAGATCCAACCTGCTAACTAGATGGCTGAATAAGTTATATTTTGACCACAACTATAGAGAAGACCCAGTGCACAGAATTAACTATTTAAATTCTAAGAAGGTCTGCTCTTATCGATTCCTTTATTCCTTCTTTTGGAGTGAAAGGCAGTAGTAGGGATAAACTACGGGGATGGACACAAAATGGAGCCAAGTTCAATATCGCTTTCACCATGCCCGATTTGTCGTTGTTAGTAGCAATTCGAATTTTCAAACTGCCTTCACTGTTTTGAACATTTCCTGAGAAGAGCTCAAGTAACATTATTCCTGTTTTTCTTGGCAGGTTAAGAACAATAAAGTGGTTCTCTCCTCTTTCCGCTTATGGAAAGGAAATGCAGGTTCTAAGCAGCAGGCAGGCACACTGCCAGCCCAGCTCAGTCTATGGCCACGGCGTCTTCTCTGCACCACATCGGGGGATTTGGTATCCGACTGGGCTCAAAGCCAGGAGGTCAGTGATGAGCCCATCGGCCCCCCTCACCCCGGCTTGATCTCGGACTGGTGCCTCACGGCGCTGTATCGGATGGCGATGGTGCAGGCCTTGGCCAGGCTCCGGGCGGCTTCGCCCACGAGGAAGGACCTGATGAACACCATGGTGCCGTAGGTCAGCTTGTTGCTCACGGGCTTCACGTAGGTGCCATCAGGCTTCACCTGGAAAAGGACAGGGGGCTGAGCTTCCGCTGTGAACCCAAGAGGCAGCCTAGGCCAGAATGGCCCAGGGGCATTGCCTGTGGACTTGTTTCAAACAGAAAGCCCTGGCTGGTGTGACTCAATGGGTTGGGCGTAGTCCTGGGCTGTGGGCTCGATCCCAGATAGGAGTGTGTAGGAGGCAGCCAGTAGATGTTTCTGCTCTCACACTGATGTTCCCCTCTCCCCCACTCCCTTCCTCTCTCTCTCAAAATCAATAAAATAAAATAAATTTAAAAATTTCATTAAATCAGAAACTCTGGGGGCAGAGCTCTGTAGATTTCAGCTGGCCCTCCAGATGATTCTAATGAGCCGTCAAGTTTGAGACCGCTGGGTTAGCCGACCAGAATATGCTCTTTAGACCTGCCCATGGCTGCCAGCTTCACTGTCACAATAACAGCAGCATCAGAGTGAAGCTGTGCTGATAGCTTCTAGAAACAGACCCTGCGCAATTGTCGACAGTTTTGGCTCAAATAAACTCATTAAAAAAAATAAAAACAAAACAAACAAACAAACAAAAACGAAACAGACCCTGCTGACCCTGAGGCCAGCACCAGACACAGCACCCGCGCCCGACACCCTGCCCCTCCCGCGTCTCACTCACCTGGGCATACTTCATCAGCATGTTCTCTCTGGGGATCCGGAAATGGTCCATCTTCAGGTAGCCATTATCCATCTCATCATAGCCGAACTTGGGGCCAATGTCGCCAACAGTGATGCCTACCACGAGAGAAAGGAGAGTCACCAGGGTCTCTGCTCTGGAAACCCTGGCTGTCCCACTCTCCTTTAGTTGGGTTTTATGCTTTTTGCAGAAGAAAGTGCTCGGTTTAAGTTTTCATGTCAACATCAGATGAACAACTCTAACCTGGCAGAGGCTTGTGGGTTCCAATCTCACGAAGAGGTACGATGAAGGCATGTAACCCATAGCATTTCCCCTGGGTGTAGAGCTGGGCTAGCACTATCGCATGATTTGAAGTCTTTCCAACTGCGACATCAAAAAACAAGAGACACAAGTGAGCCGTTCTTACATGATCCGAGGGGCAGACATGGAAGAGAAAACATGTTAAATGAAATGCTAGCCTCTTGACAGTGTGCCAGAAAGCCTTTATGACAACGCCACACCGTTTTCAGAAGAAAATCTGTGTAAGATGAGTTATTAAAATGTATGGAACTTTGGCAGATCAATCCTCCATTTCCATAGATATCTATGTGCACACACACACACACACACACACACACACACTAGAGGCCTTCCTTTCCCTGGCTGCCGGCACCGGTTTTCCTCTGGCTCCCAGGAGCTGGGCTGCAGCAGAGCCAAGCCTTTAGCCTTCAGGCTTCTGGAGCCTTCAGTCTTCGCTCTGTGCCTGTGTATGTAAATTAACCTGCCATTTTGTTGGTTAATTTGCATACTCACTCCTGATTGGCTGGTGAGCATCGTGGAGATAGTCAATTTGCATCTTTCTCTTTTATTAGTGTAGATATATACACTAATGGGATAACTGACATATAATACCATCTAAGTTTAAGATGTACAATTCCTTGACAGTATTTTATTTTCAAAGATGACTCAGCTCTCTTTTCTACTATTTTCCCATTTGCATAAAGTAATGCTTTCCAAAGCAGTAGCCACCAGACACCTGTGGCCATTTGTGTTAATTATAATGAAGTAAAAGAAAGAAAAGATTCCATTCCTTTGCCAACCAGCGGCCCTTGGGGTGCTCCACTGGGGTGCACGGTAGCAGCCAGCACCTTGAGCAGCAGTGAGAGCCGCCCATCGTGCAGAAGGCTCTGAGGGCCAGTGCTGTCAGGAGATTTCTGGTTAGTACTTCCAGAATTTGTGTCTTCTTGTTGCATGCTAGTCTGTTTCTTACAAAAATATATTAAAATATATAATGTGAATAACAAAATCCTTCAAGCACTAACGCCGTCTGAAATATATATCCTAAGACAATGACTCGGAATGGAAGACAATATTAAATAAGTTTCATGTAAAATTTATGATAAAAATCTGAAAATAACTCAAGTGCTTTTCAATACAGAAATGACGAACCACACAGGGAGTGCAGGGCTACCTGAATGATGGCGATGCAAACTACGCTCACACTCAGACACGCTTCGATGGAAGCTGAGCAGAGACAGCTCTCCTTCCTGCGCTCTGTGAGGTATAAGATCTGTAACGCTCAGCAGAACGTTAAACAGCTTAGAATAGGTAAGCCTGGAGTTTTTCTATTAAGAAAAAGAAGCTTTTTCTATATTTCAAAACGATATTCTCATATGAGCTCTCCATTCTAAACGTGATCTTCAAACATCCAGTCACTGTTCCGAAGCTCACTTACGTCCCCCGGGCCACCACTTGATGGAGGTCACGGTCGGACTATTGAGGATGAACTCCTGGGTCTCGGGGTCGTATGTGGCTGTGGTCTCCAGGCCGCGCAGGTGAGTCCCTGGGGAACAAATCACATGCACGTGAGCCACATGAGGGGAAAGAGGCACAGAGCACCATCTCCCCACTAGTCCTCTAAGCTGGACCATCTCGGGATAACATCTCAGGATAATCGGTCCTCTAAGCTCTAAGACTATACAGTGCTTTTGGATGAGCTACCCATGGTTGAAAACCAAGACAGTAACTCCCGGTCCCTAACCAGGTAACATTATTGAGAGCACCCAAAAGGAAAAGTAGAGGCAGCTTAGGATCCTAGTTTCTAAGGTCCCAGGACATGAATTTCAGTTAACTGCCCTCCTAAGCCCATCTCTAAGTGTGAGTATGCCAATTTCAACGCAGACTGTTGTGTTTTCCTGCCAACTGCAAAGAGTAAGATAATGTGACAGGAAGGGACTCTCTAGCTAGATGTCTTGCAGATTGAGCGTTTGTTTCAGAATAACTGCCAGAATGGCAAACAAGATCTGCGAAAGGTGTCCCATGTGGGGAAAAGAGCCAGGCTGCCTCGCCTGGTGGCTCTCTGTGAGCCAGGAAGAGCTCCCGGTGCCGTGACTGCTGAAGGGGCGGGAGTCTTGGTTTAAATCCCAACGCGATGTGCCTTTTCCCTCAAAGGCCAGTTCCTCAGAACACAAACAGCTGAGTCAGGCTGGGTGGGTCTCACTAACAAGGAAACTCCAACATTTAGAAACTTCCCAGGAGCACGCAGCCACCGGTTTCCGTGGGACCCACAGCCTTCCCCGAGTGGGAATCAAGGAAGCGGACACGGAGACGCCTTAGCCAAGGCAGCAGCCTTTCAGAGAACAAGGTGACACTGCACAGAACAGAGGACGGCCAAGAGCTTAAAGATGCACATTTGAACCAAATGGCATCCATTGAGCCTCGCCAGAGCACTCCGCACCGAAGCCGAAGACAGAGCAGCTGTGACGAGATGAAGTCGCACAGAAATGAGAAATGGCAACCACACAGACCAGCTGTCCTGAGACCTCTGAGGGAAAGAGAAGCCAGAGAGTAGCCAACTGCCTGGGGGCGCAGCCGATCTTGTTCTTTATTTTGGCTAATCCTCACCCAAGAACATTTCTTCCTATTTCAGAGAGAATGGAAGGGAGGGAGGGGTACCAACAGAAAGAGAGAGATAGAGAGAAACATTGATGTGAGGGACACATCAATTAGCTGCCTCCTGCACACACCCCAACCAGGACTGGGATCGAACATGCAGGAACCTACAACCCAGTGTGAGCCCTTGACCTGGAATTGAGCCAGCAACCCTTCCGTGAAAGGGCCGACGCTCCAACCATTGAGCAACATCGGCCAGGGCACAGCTAATCTTATTTTCCTGAACTCTGGCGAAGCCAGCTTTAGAACTTCACGGAATTTACTGGATCAAGGCATAAGTAACTTCCAGGTATAAAATGCTGCATGTTTTGGTTATATAAGCCACTCACTTCCCGTCAGCAAATCAGAGAGCACACATACTGTAAATCTGTATTTCTTCTGGAATTTCTGCAAGTTCGTGATATATCCATAGTAAGGGTGATCAGACAGTAACGAAGAAAGATGGGTTCAGAGTCTATAATGCATACCATTCTACGCAACTCCAGTGAACCCGTAAAAGCACTGAGCAAGGCCTGGCTTGCCATTACTGATCTCCTGACGGGGAAGCAATGGAAAGAAAAACCAGCCTGTCCCTGTGATCACGTAACCTTTCACTTTCACTGACCAAAGCACTGTCTTTGCTAAGACTTGTATGTTGAAAAACCTGGCTTCTACAGAAAGGGCACATGCAAACGGCTCGCACATGCCACGGCTAGCACGCTCAGCCTGCAGCACCCGCCCAGCCCAGAACGTAGACCGAACGCAGCGTACCATGGCCCATCTCGGTCTGGGCATAGGTGCCAATGACCTCCAAGTTCCAGGCGGGCATGAAGAAGCGCTCCTGCTGCTCCGCAGTCGCCTGGTGAAGCAAGGTGGGCAGGAACATGCCCAAGTGGAGATCCAGAGGCGAGGGCCCTCGGTGCACAAAGCTTGAAGGCACCCGGGTGGGCATTGGGAAGAGTCGTCAGGTGGGAGAGAATCAGCAGTGTGCACAGACAGAGGGAGGGAGGGGAGAAAAAACAGACAACCTCTGTGAGTACGTTAGTGGGGCCTTCACGTGTCAGAGCACCGCCGCTTTCTGCGTCACCCTCTCTCGGGGCAGTGACTCCCAGTTCTCTTCGCACACCTTCCTCTCCGACCGCCCACCTCAAAGCCTCTGCAGCACGAAACCGTGGGGCGAGGCTGAGGGGGCCGGGCTCGCCACCAGTCAAAGGAGATGAGAAATCGGAAGAGGGTGCGTGGAATTTGGAATTTAGCTTACTACAGAAACTGGCAGTGCTCTTCACCCCAGCACAGTTCAGAAATTAAAAAGCATGCGGTTTCCAGTGAAGACCATATAATCAATCACAAGTCACAGATTCATGGCGCACAAGCTCTCCATCATGGTTTATGGGATTGTCACTAATGACAACAAGCATCTTCGCAGCAATTTTAGTTCCACTTACTAACATCTTCCTTTTCCATCTAAACTCTCCAGATGCTTTAGACTTTTGTGTGAATGTATCTTAATAGGAAATAGTTCTATATGCCTTCCACAAGCTCTTGTATTTTATTTATTTTTTTATTGTTAATTTTGAGAGAGAAACATTGGTTGGAGAGAGCAACATCAGGAGGCTGCTTCCCGCATGCCCTACTGGTTGTGGGTTCGCTCCCTGGTCAGGGCACATGCAAGAATCAAGCAATGGCCGAGACTGGTGTGGCTCAGTGGATAGAGCGTCAGTCTGCGGACTGAAAGGTCCCAGGTTCGATTCCGGTCAAGGGCATGTACCTTGGTTGCGGGCACATCCCCAGTAGGGGGTATGCAAGAGGCAGCTGGTCGATGTTTCTCTCTCATTGACATTTCTAGCTCTCTATCTCTCTCCCTTCCTCTCTGTAAAAAGTCAATAAAATATATAAAAAAAAAAAAAAAAAAAAAGAATCAAGCAATGGATGCATAAGTAGGTGGAGCCCTCTCTCCCCTCCCCCTCCCTCCAGATAAAGAAAATAAAGACTCCTGTCGCCTAGCCATCTCCTAGTCCAGTGGCCCTGGGTTGAGACAATGAGGAGGACACTTGCCGAAACCAGAGCTGTCCCTGGAAACGCCCAGTGAGATGTGAGCACTGGTGGAAACTGGGTGAAAGGTCCCCGGGGCCGCTCTATGCTATTTCTGCCACTTCCTAGGAATGGACAGTCCTAGGAATTTCAAAACGATCAGTTAAAAAAGCACGCTCCAGCATGAGAGAGGACCTCTCACTCACAATCGGGAATGCCAGCTGTCCCGTTTTTAAAGGGACGGCGAGTAGGGAGCAAAATAAATGTCTGCCTGTGACCTGAAAAGAAGAGAGCGCTCTGAACTAGGCTGACAGCCGTGGCCAGGACCAGGCCGGCGGCGCTGGGCTGCTCTGCATTACTAGAAACCAGAGCCGCTCCTGGGGAGGGAGGGCAGCAGCGGAGTGCGGCTCACGGAAGAGCACCACACAACAGGCTACCACAAACCCACGTTAGGACTCCGGTAAAGCCACTACAACCAGCTGTTCTTGAGCCTGAAGAGTGTAATCTAGGAGTGGATGGAATTTAGGCATGCTACAAGGAGAAAGTGATCTTAGACAATTCTTTGAATTAAATATTTGTTGTAAAAAGTCATGCATAATGAAGATTAAAATTTTTTTTAGAGAGAGGGGGATTGAGGGAGGCTGAGAGAGAGGAGAACATGGACTTGTTGTTCCACTTACTGACGCACTCAGTGGTTACCGCTCGCATGTGCTGCAGCCTTGGGGTATGGGGACGGTGCTCTAACCACCCGAGCTCCCGGCGGGGCGTTGGGCATCACCGGAGGCCCGATGCATGGAGTCCGTGCAGGGGGCCTTCCGTCTCCCGGCTGCCGGCAGCGGCTGCCCTCCAGCCTGGCTTTGTCCGGAAGGACGTCCGGTCTAATTAGCATATTATGCTTTTATTATTAGATTTTACATTTTACTTGGTGAAGCAATAGAGTTGATTTTTTTAAAACCGTAACACGGAAGGCCTTTCCAGTCAATACTGAGGACAAAATGACTGGTTGATGATGTAAGAGAAAGGAAGGAAGACACCGGCATTCCTAAAGGATACTGGGAAAGCTGTCAGCCCTGGCCGGGTAGCTCCGTCGGCTGGAGCACTGTCCCAGTCCACCAAGGCTGTGGGCTTGGTCCCCGGTCAGAGCATATACCAGAAGCAACCGATGGTACATAAATAAGTGGAACAACAAATCCATCTCCCTCTCTCTCTCAAATCAATAAATAACATTTTTTAAAAAGAAAGAAAAGCTGTAGGCTATAAAGAAAAAAAATCACTGCATTCTTATTAAGACCATTCAAGTAGAAACACCAGAGAAGAGATTTACAAAATCAACAAAATATTTAAAATGGGTTAAGTAACTTAGCTCATTAAACATTTAATTAGGAAAAAATATATACCTAATAATATGAATAAAAAAGATAAGAACAAAAAGGAAATTGCTAATTCCTGGCTGAAAGGACTAAATAAAGTTAATACTTCCCAATAAATCACAAGGATGTAATGTAACATGGATTTTAAGTTCCTGTAGAATTCACTTAACAACTTGATAAACTGCGATCAGAATTCATCTAGAAGAGTAAGTATGCAAAGTATACCAAATACATGTATCTTGAAATGTAACGATAGTTGTAGGCTTAGCCTATCAGGTTTAAAATATCTTACAAAGCAACAACGAGCCCAAGTTTATGATGCTACCCTGTTTCCCCGAAAATAAGACAGTGTCTTATATTAATTTTTTTCTTCCAAAGTTGCGCTAGGTCATATTTTCAGGGGATGTCTTATCTTTCCATGCGCTAGGTCTTATTTTTGGAGGATGTCTTATTTTTGGGGAAACACGGTAGGAGAAAGACAAAGGAAGAAACAAATGACAGTAATGTATTTAAGATTCTATTATAGAAGAAAGTTAAAACTATTATAAGATGAATCAGAAAGAACGTAACAATGGTGATGAGCTAAGAGTTAATAAACATAAACACATAAGGGATCATTCATCACTAGAGCATACATAGGTCAAAGCGCTGAATATGAAGCCAACAAGATTGGGAGAAAATAGAACACTTACACTACTCAGAGAAGGGTGCATTGAACACATACGGCCAAACGTGTAATGAAACAGAAGGCAATAGAAAAAATATTGCAAGGGTACAGTATACTCATATAAAATCAACATGCATATTCCATTTAATTGATATTCAAAGTAGGAAAATTCAGCCTTAACTGGTTTGGCTCAGTGATAGAGTGTTGGTCTGAGACTAAAGGGTCCCAGGTTCGATTCTGGTCAAGGGCACGTACCTTGGTTGTCGGCACATCCCCAGTGGGGTGTGTGTAGGAGGCAGCTGATCGATGTTTCTCTCTCATCGATGTTTCTAACTCTCTATCTCTCTCCCTTCCTCTCTGTAAAAAAAAATCAATAAAATATATTTAACAAAAGAAAAAAAGAAAAAGAAAAATTCAGTTTTATACTTGGGAAATGCAGACAGTAAGCCAAAACACATAGTACAATAATATCTGGGCACTGGAAAATTAAAACTCTTAACTCAGATACATATTGATGTAGCAATACAAAGTTACAGGAACTATGTTGATGAGGCTATGGAGATCCAAGTTTACTAAAAAGTTGCTAAATACACTGTAAACTGGTTCTGTGTTTTAGAAGAAGTACTGAACTATGCAATAAAAGCTAGAAAATGTTCATTTCCTTTGACACGGTCATTTGTTCTGAGATATTCTAAAGGCACAGCCCGAAGGACAGAGTTTGTGTACAGAAGCTGACACTGTTATTCCTGACAGCGGGAAAGGAGACTGGCCCAAACACGTAGGGAGCGAGTCTCCTGGGCAGTCCCCAAAGGGAAGAGACTCGCCCAGGAAAAAGGACAGAGACGGTTGGGGGGACAGCAGGGAAGACACAGGGGGAGAAAGATCACTGACTTACAAATTCAAGCTCACCATTTTTCAAGTTTCAGAGGGAGAAAGAGGCGTTATTAGCGATGGGAATTTGCAAAGATACTGCAGCATCTTCAAGGACGATCACTACGTATTGTATAAGCTGCATTTTCCTTAAGAGTGATAACAATAACAGTCAGTAACAGACACGAATGCAAGAAGAGTCACTAGAGTCAAAACCGGTTTGGCTCAGTGGACAGAGCGTTGGCCTGCGGACTGAAAGGTTTAGATTCTATTCTAATCAAGGGCATGTGCCCTGGTTGGGGGCACATCCCCAGTGGGGGGTGTGCAGGAGACAGCTGATCAATGTTTCTCTCTCATCGATGTTTCTAACTCTATCCTTCTCTCTTCCTCTCTGTAAAAAATCAAAAAAATATATTAAAAAAAAGTGAGAGAATCATCGATTCTAGGAGTGACCAGCTGTGAAATGACCAGTACCTGTGAAGATCACACGTACTGCCTGCTCTCAACCTGGCCCAGTGTCTGTCAGGATGTTAACGCTGGGCCACACACACTCTGGGTTACCCTAGGCACAGGGTGCTCTCCTGTGCCCAGACCTCTGCCCTATGCTCACAGACCCACACCCCAGGTGAGTGTCAGAGTCTGTGCCCAGCAGACACATGCGTATTTGGAGGGAAGCTAGTCCCCAGGCAAGAGGGAAAACAGGACTGAGACTGCCGGCAGGTGACGGGTTCTAAGATTCCCGAGAATCCTGGAATGAGCACGAGCAGTACTGATCTCCCCACTGCTCACGGCCACTCCGCGGTGAGCGGACACTGGAGATAACCATTGCTGATCAGTGTCCCAGAGTCTAGGATGCAGTGAACTAACGGAATGCCTGGCTTCCCTGGGAAAGAACAGCCGTCAGTGAAGTACAACTCACACCAATGGGAACCAATTCCAGCAAGAAACAGGATCTACTCCTGAAATGCTCTGAGCAGTGACTCCCCACCTTTTCATCGCATGCGCCCACAAAGTGATTACTAAAAGCAAAAGCCTGCAGCACCCAAAAATATCTCCTTCCATTTCCTGATCCGACAACAACAAAAAGGTATCGTTCTGATTCATGCACGTTGGAATGCCATTATTGTGTGGCAGACCACCAGTGCCCCTGGGCACAGCAGCTGAAAATCTCTGCTCTAAAGTGAATTTAAGAGATTGAGACAAAGGGGGTTCAAATACAAGAAAATGTCCGAAAACCAGAAGCAAAAGGAAAAGAAAACTCTCACATACGCAACACAGGACCTTAGTCCAATTTCTGGGCTCCTCCGACCAGTGAGGGTCAAGTCTTCACTTGTCCCCTCTCCTTCAAAGTTCCAGGCAATGTACATTTGGAAGGCACTTTACAAAGAGAGGCAGAGGATGGACCGATCAGTGAGAGAAAAACATCAGACCCATTCCGACTCAGGATGGTTTACATCTTAAGGCTCCTGTGAGCAGCGTGACTATTTAAAAAATATATATTTTATTGATTTTTTACAGAGAGGAAGGGAGAGTGATAAAGAGTTAGAAACATCGACCAGCTGCCTCCTGCACGCCTCCTACTGGGGATGTGCCTGCAACCAAGGTACATGCCCTTGACCGGAATCAAACCGGGGACCCTTCAGCCTGCAGGTTAACGCTCTACCCACTGAGCCAAACCGGTTAGGGCGGGTAACATGACTTAAGTTATAACATTCGCAGTGACAAATACTGAAAGAGAAAAAGGGTTCCGTACCACAACCTCTTTCAAGACTACAAAACACACTGCCTTTCTTCCGCTCTCCCCACCCTCCAAGACAGAAAGCCTGGGAACGGGCTTCCCTTCCCTTTCTCGGCTTGTGCTTTGAGGACCGGCCGCCCTGAAGCTCAGATCTCAGGCGTTGGACAGGCATTCAGAACACCCCGGGATTAGGATACAAAGCATTTTCCTAAACCGCTAACAAATCAAAATGCACCAAATCCTCTTTCCCTCTCTTTACTCTCCTTTATTTACATAACCGAAGCAATATGCTAATTAGAAGCCAGACAGGGCAATGCAAATTCGAGACACACAGACCTGCCAAGGGCCTTGTCCACGGAAACAAACTTATTTCACATCCAGATCAAACACTAAACTTTGCAAGTAGCCAGGCTTCTGGGAACAATTTAACCAAGAATTATTCCTAATGAGGAGGACACGGACATGAGTGGATAAGATGTATAAAAGAAACAAAGAACCAAACCGCCTTATCGCCCACTAGTGGCGATGGAATCATGAGGAAGACACCTCACAGCTCTAATCCTCCGCCTCATAAAATCCACATGGACTGAAGCAGACGCAACCTCCAGATGGAGAGGCGTTAACCCTCTCAAGAACTTCCAACACTTCAAGCATCAGACACCAACACAACGGGGCTCTTTGCCACATTTTCAACCCCGTCTTTCCACACTGCTCAGCCCGTTAAAACGGGCACACAGAGCACAGTGAGTAAATGATCCTGGGACCAGTGTCCGGGAAATGACCTATGAGGAGGGGTGGATCCTAGTTAACATTTGACAATCTGAAAATAAAATCCCGAGTGTTCAGCAGCAGAGGGACCCCGGAGGCCGGGCGTCGGCTGGTCAGTGCAGTCCCGAGGCAGGCTACCCACGGGCCCTCGTCTGTGGACTAACCGTGGCCCAGCTCCGTCTGGGCGTAGGTGCCAATTATCTGGAGTCCTTTGGCGGAAAGCAGCCATTTCTCTTTCTGAGCAGTGGTGCCCTGATTCAGCAAGGTGGGGACAAACATGGAGAAATTGAGGCCCACGGGTTCCACAAAATTGATCATATGTAGTCTACAGGAGAGAAAAGAAAAGCATCTCAGCCTCTCTGAAGTTCAAAATAAACAGCTGATGCTATGACTTCTCAAGGGCTGGAGAGGAGGGGAGTCCCGCCAGGGTCCCGTCTGTACGGGCAGAGTGTGAATGCAGGGACAGGAGGGTAGCTGCCCCTTTCACTTCTGCAGAGGCCCAGGAATCACCCCGCCATCTTCCGGGGGAAGATCACCCTCCAGAGGTGCTGGGACAGACACACACCCAGCAACACCCGGACTAGCCATCACCCACGGTCTCTGGTTTTTATATCAGTGTGACTGAGACTGTGGAGAGAGGGGACGGGAGTGTGAACAGAAGAGGGGACTGCACTTCACGGCAGGAAGTCACACACCTCACACCTCACCAACACAGGAGCCAAAGTCAACACGCAGCTGAGTGTGGAAGTCACTGTCAAACGCAGGGCGAGACTCAGAGCACTCCCTGACGAGTGTCTTACCAAACGAGGAAATGAGATTTCTGAGAAATACAAGCAGTCACTCAGGTGCTAGAAATGGTGCCAAAAAAAAAATGACACTCCTACTTTCAAGAGGGAACTGAGGTTGTGGGTTTATAAAATGACAATGGCACACACAAAATTCTAGGGAACTGAGAAGGGAAAATGTGACACAAAATAAAGACTGCATGATATTTATAACATACTGAGCTGTGTGAGGTGTTTTGTTTTGTTTTGTTTTGTTTTGTTTTGTTTGGAGGCCCCTTGAAAATCAACTTAATGCCCAACCGACGTGGCTCAGTGGTTGAGTGTCAACCTATGAACCAGGAGGTCAGTGGTTCGATTCCCAGTCAGGACACATGCCCGGGTTGCAGGCTTGGTCCCCAGGAAGCAGCTGATCAATGATTCTCTCTCATCATTGATGTTTCTCTCTCTCCCTCTCCCTTCCTCTCTGAAATCAATTAAAAAAAAATTTATGAAGAGGAAGAAAATCAACTTAAGAACAAAAATCTGAGTACTTGTTTTTTTAATCCTCACCCAGGGATATTTTTCCTATTGATTTATTATTATTATTTTTTATAATAATAAAATGGAGGGGAAGTAGGGATGTGGGAGAGAAAGAGAAACATTGATGCGAGACCCAAGTACGTGCCCTTGACTAGGAATCGAACCCAAGACCCTTCAGTCCAAAGGCTGACACTCTAACCACGGAGAAAAACAGGGCTGAGCACTTGTTTTCAAGTTATGTCCATCTCTCCTGAAGATGCTCCAGGGAACCGGCTTTGAAAGCCTAAGGGCCCCGCCAGGTAGCTCGGTGGGTTAGAGCTGGGTCAGAGCGGTCCGGCCCCGTCAGGTGCGGTTCCACCCCCGGTCAGGGGACAGACAGCGACCAACGAGACATAAACAAGTGCAACAACGAATCGATGTTCCTCTCTCTCTCAAAACCAATAAAAAATAAATAAAAACCTAAAAAAGAAAACAAAATTCATGGCTGATTCTCATTAGAATTTTAAATTACTCTTAAGAAGGTTTCGTTTTTTCATAGCAAATAGTCTAGTTAACAGACAAAATTACAGGAAAGGAGATTAGAAAAACAGCTTTTCTAATCTCCCCAACAGCAAGGTCTTAGTTTTCCAAAGACTGAAGAATTCTGTTGTTGCTCAAGTTGAGAAATTTCGAAGTTGTTTTACTAATATTCAGTCACCTTCAAAAGGGGGTTATATTTTGATAGAAGTGGATGTAAAAGACCAGTAAACACCCAAAATCCCCAGAGAGAGAAATATTCTAGTTTTCCATCAATTCTAGCATACCCCACCCCAACGGTAGCATTTAAGAAATCTGATGGACCTCACAATTGAAGCTGTCGGAGTTACCCGTCTCAGTTATGTAAGACATGGGTATCAGTTACGTTCAAAGGAGGCTTAAGACTTGGCACTCAATACTTGCCAAGATTACTTTTCAATTCCCTTCGCTAACATATTGATCTCCCTGTCATAGCCTACGGATATTGGAAGAATGTCAAAGGGCATGTTAAAGTTTGTCCTTTAATCCCCAAATAGCAAGGTCTATGTCATGAAAAATAATACCAAACTGCTGCCCTAACCGGTTTGGCTCAGTGGATAGAGCGTCGGCCTGTGGACTGAAAGGTCCCAGGTTCGATTCCGGTCAAGGGCATGTATCTTGGTTGCAGGCACATTCCCAGTGGGGAGTGTGCAGGAGGCAGCTGACTGATGTTTCTCTCTATCCCTCTCCCTTCCCCTCTGTAAAAAAACAATAAGATATATTTTTAAAAATAATAATAGCTGGGACCGGTTTGGCTCAGTGGATAGAGCATCGGCCTGCGGAAAGGTCCCGGGTTCGATTCCGGTCAAGGGCATAATAATAATATCAAACTGCCTGCTGTCCACTAATCTTTAACCTACATGAAGGACTTTGTCCTATTTCCTCGTGACTTCACTTGATTACCATCACAGATGATGAAATCGTCTAACCAACTCCTAACTACATTGCATCAACCATTTGAAAGCAAAACAAAATAAACCTCTCTTTATGTGTTATCTTAAGGAATAATAAAACCTTAATAATTTACCCATGTTGGGTAATTCAGAAAATTCCAGGGAGTTGCTCTACCTCAGTGGTTGTCAGCAGGTGTGGCAAGAGGCGCACTGGTGTGTCACAAGAGTTTTTAAAACATGCGATACCAGCTCTGGTCAGGTAGCACAGCTGGTTAGAGCACTGTCCTGACATGCCAAGATCTGGGGTTTGATCTCCAGTCAGGGCACATATAAAACTCACCAATAAATGCATAAATAAGTGGGACAAATCAATATTTCTCTCCCTCCCCCTAAAATCAATAAAAAAATTAAAGGAAAATTTAAGAGTCTCTAAAAAAACAACAACAACATATAATATCTGACCATTTAGTCGGGGGCACTGACCTCTTTTAACTTGCCAAATAGAAAAAATGACAACAGCCAACACAAGTCAGCTGGCGTAAATGAATCAAAATTATACCTTTTCTTTTTGTCAGATTAGCAAAAAATATAACGTTTTTTGGTGTGCCACAGAATTTTAGTAACGAGTTAATGTGTGACATGAGAGGAAAAGGGTTGAAAATCACTGCTCCACCTCAGTATCTCCCCAGCTACTAACTTTAAAAATAAAAAAGAGCATTTGGAAGTAAGTACTCTTAATTTGGGCTACCAAAAGTAAATTGTATTTTTATAACAAAAACGGAAAGAAATTCTGAGGGTAGTGCTAAAGGCCACAGTAAATTATTTTATGTTGACAAGAATAGTGAGGTTAATAAATTAGATACCAGCCTGGTCAGCGAGGCTCAGTGGTTGAGTATCAACCTATGAATCAGGGAGGTCGTGGTTTGATTCCAGGTCAGGGCACATACCCTGGTTGCAGGCTTGATCCCCAGTGGTGGGGAAGGAGGTGTGCAGGAGGCAGCCGATCAGTAAGTCTCTCTCATCATTGATGTTTCTATCTCTCTCTCCCTTTGACTCTTAAAAAATAAAAATTAGAAAAAAATTAGATACCAAATGAACTACAGGCAGTATTATGGGAGAAATGACTATCTATATATATAAAAGGCTAAGAAATGAAGTGTCCCCTTGGGAGTTGGACCAGGAGTCTGATCACTCTCTATGACATGTGCTGACCACCAGGGGGCGGTGTGGGATGAAGGAAGGCCCCCCAGCTAGCAGCCAGAAGGCCCTGATTGGCCCTAATGGCAGGCCAGGCCTAGGGACTCTACCCCTGCATGAATTTCGTGCACCAGGCCTCTAGATACCATATAAAGGCAAAACTTGTAACATGTTTCATTTTTTCTTAGCCTTTGAGTATACGCTACTCATCATATTTCATCTTTATTGAAAATAGTGAAGTTCTTCTAAAATATAGAAACCTAAAAGAGGAAATGCCCAGGAAGAAATGAGAAGTGGAAGGGGTGCTACAGGCCAAAGGGAATCTTGTATTAATTAGATCATGTAATTATAGACTGTTTGCTTAGATAAAGGCAAAGACGAAGAGCATTTTTTCCCAATTAAAAACAAACAAAAAAAAACAACACACACACACACACACACAAAAACAAAACACGGATTGTCTTTTTTTTCCAATTAAAAAAACCAACAAACACGGAAAAATGGAAGGTAATCTGCTCAGCACTGGACCTCGGAGGCCTCATATGTACCAGAGAACCAGTTAACACTGCCACCAGACTCAACAATGCCGGGTTCTTAGGGTGCTTTCTATTCATTCTGAAGTTTGACTAAAGTTCTTCATCCATCCCCCGTTATCCATTATTTAAAACACAAGATCTACACTACCATAGAAAAACAATGTCACTGCTATGAAATATTTACTGATGTTTGGTCTCGCTACGGAAAATTCCCTCAGAATCCAGCACCTACAGGGAGCAAGCCTCCTTCCCACGAAGGGCCGGGCATTTTGAATGAGAATCACTCAAACGGAGCCTCCAGGCGGCAAGAATCTGTGCGATTCTTGAGAATGAAAACTGCAGGGTCACCAATGCCTTATCAGCATTCCACAATGTCATTCTTTCCAAAGGCTTGGGTACAAAGGCCAGCATTCCCTTCCACACACACAGCTCTGCAGGGGCGTGCAAACAGGCCCGTCGGGTCTTCCAGCGCCAAGGCCCGACGAGCAAGCACCCACGGGCCGCGGATTTAGTCTGGGCTTTGGTCACCGGCGAACACGGGATCTGCCCTAAGGCATACCTACTTTTTAAACCACATGATTTCATCAGGGTCTGAGATGCCAAACTCCCTGATCTTCCTCACCAAGGTGGCACTCTTCCTCACAGCCACCTCGTACCGCTGGCTGCGCGTGAGGAAGTTCAAGTCCTCGTGCTTGAAGTCTGGGTCGTTGAGAATCAGGTTCTCTGGAAGGGAGTAAAGGGCATCAAGACGAAGACAGGTATTCTGGGCTCCGTTACTCCGCCCTGAATCACAGCTGGGCTTGGAGTCCCGGCCCGGTTCCCTCTGCGGATGGGCGATCCCCCCACCTCCCAACCCCCGCCACAGGCCGCCCCAGAAATGGGGGTCCCGGCTCTCCTAAAGCTGGGCCACAGCCTATGTCCTAAGGAGCACCCCCAGACGGTATCGAGGGAGGCCAGGCCCGCAGCCCTCACCGATCTCTCGGCGTCGCCGGGTGTTCTCCGGGCTGCCGTCCAGGATGTGCGTGAGCAGCTCGGGGTTGAAGCTGGCGGAGGCCCGCTCCCGGCGCAGGTCCTGGTTCATGGTGACAGCCATCGGAAGCAGCGGAGGCCGAGGAGGCGGCGTCGACTAAGGTTGTCAGACTGTCGGGTGCGGGCCGTGCCCGGGAGCTGCCCTGGGACCGCGCGAGGCCCCGCCCCCGGCCCGCCCCGGCCCGCCCCTCCGCTCCCCGCGGCCGCCGGGCGTGCGAGCGGCCTTAGTCGAGGCGGCGGCGGCGCCGGAGGGGCTCCTTCACTCAGGCCGGCCCCCGGGAAGGCGAATCCCTACCTCTCGGCCCGGGAACCCCCTGAGCCGACCCCCCCAAACCCGGGGAAAAGACTCCGGAAGCTGCTCTAGCAATTGTCCGGAGGGAGGGGGACGTGCGGCGCGCTCAGTACCGCCCCTGGCCGCGCGATCACGCGGGGCGGAAACAGGAAGCAAAAGACGGCCGGGACGCGCAAACAGGTTGGCTGGAGGCTTGGGAAGGGGCGGGACAACGAGGTAGAGGCGGATTGCGCCTGCGCCTTGGGACTTGGCAGCCCTGCCGGCTTCCGGGTCCACGCGCAAAGGCCTCCCGGGGAAAGAGCGGGGAAGGAGACTCAAGGTCCCGGGGGTGGGGAAGCCGTGGGCTTCGCGCAGTTGCTAAGGGAGGTCGCAGGGCTCCCCCGAGGCCGCCCAGATTGGGTCGGAAAAGGACGGGGACTGAAGTAGCGCCGGGGAGAGGCTCTGGTTGTGCTTCAAGATCGCGGCATCTTGGCTGCCAGGGGCGCAGGCGCTGGGAACTGGGTTTGGGCTGGTGGGCTCGGACTTGGAATGAGAGCGAGCTAGCCCTGCACTTAGAGATCTTGGAATCCACCTGATTGTTTTCACAATTACCATCGTCGTCATGCACGTTGTAAATGCACACGTTTTTTAAAGACCTAGAACAGGAGGGTTTGGAACGAAAAGCAAAGGTCAGTCTCAGAAGCAGCCACTTCTCATCAGTTGTGCTCTTAGTTCTGGTTCCTAAAAAGCTGATAAGCAAAACACTTAGATGCTGTTTATGCGTTCGTTTTCGTTAGCCTTTGGCTTAATGCCATGATAATGAAGATATAAAGCACACTACACCATCCCCTTTATATCTCCCTAATTTACCTTTATAATGTCATCAACATCCTTAATCCTGTTTTTAAAAATGTAAGAAATGGCCAAACCTGTAGAGAATTTTATGAGTCTATTTAAGCCAAATTGATGCCATTTGGGGGGAAGCAAGGTCTCAAATGCTCCGGAGAATAACAGTTTTGCAGCTTTTATGTATTTGGAATGAAAGGAGAAGATGTAAGGAAGATTACATGGAAGCGGGGGGGGGGGGGGGGGAGCAAGAGGAGATTGGATTACAGGACCGTTATCAACGTTATGTGCTCTTTTTGAGGGTGACTTTGCTTATTTCAAAGCTGAGTTAACTTAGCTGCACAGGGACAAAGGACAGGGCTGGCTTAAAACCTTCTACTACAGAAGTTACAGGCGTGGGAAGTCATTGCCCACCATGATGACCTGCCCATTTAGGGATTTATGATCAGATCACTCTGTGAAGTTAACTTTCCTTAGAACCTTTTTTTTTTCTGTCCACAAAACTCTAAATTTAATTCTCTGTTCCTTCCAGCACTGGGAATAGAGTACAATGAGTGAATCATTCACCTCCAACACAAAGTGTGAGGAAGTACCAAAAAATTAAGAGGAACGGTGTTTTATTTTTTATTTTTTTTTAAAATATATTTTATTGATTTTTCACAGAGAGGAAGAGAGAGGGATAGAGAGTTAGAAACCATCGATGAGAATCATCGATCAGCTGCCTCTTGCACACCCCCTACTGAGGATGTGCCCGCAACCAAGGTACATGCCCTTGACCGGAATCGAACCCGGGACCTTTCAGTCCGCAGGCCGACGCTCTATCCACTGAGCCAAACCGGTGCCGGCAGGAACGGTGTTTTAATAGGACATTTTAAAAAAATCAAAATTAATGCAAGAAAATCCACAATGAACAAAATAGCAGAATTTTACATAAACACAGGTTCATGACTACTGATCGTTTTGTCTCAAGCTCTGGTATTTTGGGGGAAGGCACTATTTCTGATGTTTTTAATGTTTAATGTTCCCAGGCATTAAATTATTTATCTTGGCTGTTATCCTCTTGGCAAAGACTGGCTCAGCAGATCACCAACACAACAAAGCCACGTTTATTGCTTCCTCGGGCAAGGAGCGCGCTCCTCGGCAAAACCTGGGCAGTGTCTCCGAGAGGAGGAGGTAAGGCCAGGGCTTCCTGGGAACTGGAAGTTTGGTTTATGGCCAGTTTTGAGTCTTGATTAGGATTGGAGAAGCCCATAGAAGTGTGTGCCCCCAGAGAATGGCTGTACAGCAGTCCGAACTTGGGGGAAACAGTAAGGGGAGGGAATTCAAAGCGTTGTAGTGTTCCCCCATCTGACAAAGGACGCCTCTAGAAGTCACATTATGGAGTCATTTATGAAAGGCCGGCGGCATCCGAGGGGCTAAAGCTCCAATCTCGCAGCCCCGAACAGCTTGCCACATCCGGCTTATATGGGCAGAATATCAGAAAGGTGTCGACTACATCTCTGGGTCTGGGATGAGGAACCTGTTTCGTGCAAAGCTTTTACAGAAGCAAAATTGAGCAAATTAGTTACCTAAAGTATCTATGCATCATTGACTCCAACAGAAACACATTCTCTGGGACCACCGGGGCAATTCAGAATAACTGTGCTGTCCAGATTCTAGGGCCACTGAGTCAACAGGAATGCATTGTCTGTAGCTGCTGAAGCCATTGAGGGTCTGTTCCGATCCCGGGACTACTGAGTCACCCGAAACTCTGTTATCTGTAGCCCCTGAGACCATTTAGGATAATTGAGCTTTCCTGAGTCCCAGAAGAATGTGCTTGGATGACCAGTGAGATCACAATCAATGGGACATTCAAACCATCATCCACGGAGTACTGGGACAGCATCCATACGTTCAGAAAATCAAAATAACGTTCTATTGTTTTAGCAAACAAGTACAGAACCCAAACAGCAGTTTCTACCCGAGATGATTGCTTCCACACTTCAAAGGAATCTCAGCAGGCAAACTGGCTGTTGATACTCAAACCATTTGCCGGGCCTGGGCGGTGGAGGAAGAGCAAAGAAATGCCAGTGAGGACAGCAGAGCAGACACTTTCATGCAGGCAGGCAGGCGTGGTTGGGTTCTCTGTATCCCAGCTCAGTGCGGGGGTAGATGGTTTTGGAGTTCACTCTCTTCTGCATCCATTCAGTGAATATTGAGCCCCAACCGGTGTGGCTCAGTGGATAGAGCATCAGTCTGCCCTCCCCATCCCCCACCACACACACACACACACACACACACACACACACGCTTCCCACACACCTTGCCCTGTGCCCTCTTTCATGAGCCTGTTGCCGAGTTATCTCCTTTCATAACAAACATCCACAGGCAAGGTTCTTGTCTTCAAGAAACAAAGCCAAAGCCGATAAAAGCTCTGATGAACTTGATTACAGGCCTTCCTTCTCCGACTTTCAGCCCGCCCCCACAGATCTTGGCAATTACTTCAGGAGAGATGGGAGAAGTGGTCAGATTGGTTCACCAAACTCATCAGTCCTTAAAAAAAATATGATTTCTCCTGTTCCTGCCAGGGATTTTTTCTCTCTCCCAGAAGTGTCTTGGGAACGAAAAGGGCAGGGCCCTCAGTTACAGGGCACCCCTGCTCAGACTCCTACGGGGCTTAGTTGAAATCCAGCTGAGTGGAAGAGAAACCCATCCTGATAGATCTTGGAAACGCTATGGAAAGTGTGATATGTGGCTGGTGATGTATGCGGCCAGCTGTGCTTGTCTTAGAAAATGCATAGCAATTTCTGTTTGAAAAGGAAAAGCTGAGGTTAAGTGTGTAAGTGTGTTCCCCCAAAGAATCAAGTCTGCTGTGTGCTGCCTTTAAAACTAAAATAAAGGTGATGGCGTTGTGGCTGGCAGCTTAGCCTACAATAGACATGGCCGTGAGAGGAGAAAAGTGGCCTGGTCTCCTCGGTCCAGGTGTCGTGTGTGTTTTCATTCTGTGATTGGCAGGTGTCAGATCGCCTCCTGCCCCTTGACAGACCCCGTCCCGCCCAGTCCGGGAAGAAGGGAGGGAATGGGTCGCAGAGGGGTTGGAGTAGGAACAAGATTTCTCCACGTGGAACTTTTGTACGTTTTTTGTATGTTGTTTTTTTCCAAAATAAGTGAAGGCGTAACCCATCAAAAAGATTTATTTTATTTTAACCACCGTGCGCTGGTTGTGGCTCTCAGGCATCCGTTAATCCGCCTTGTGCTCTGCTTGGTTTGTCAGGAATCTTCAGAAGCCCACCCCCGCGCCGCGGTGACGGGCGCCATGGCGCTGCCCAAGCCCGGGACCTACTGCTTCCCCTGGGAGCTCAGCCAGGCTCCCGACGGCGACGCCCTGCGGACGTTTGGCAGGTGAGGCTGGTTTTTCCACAAGGTGGGGGGGATGTTTAAGTGGCTGCCTCCCCCCAAAACACACAATTAAAATAGTCATCATTCTATCTGATTAAAAATCATTAAAAACTTAATATGCATTCATTGTAAAAAAAAAAAAAATGTAGACAATTTATAAAAGTGTAAAGAAAGCAATCAAGCATCACCTGTGATCCTGTCTGAACAAACACTGCTCATGTTTTTGTGTTTACACACTTTTTCATGTGTGTGTATGTATGTATATGTGGGTGGGTATGTATACACTATGTATATACACGTGTACACACATGTATACTACGAGTCAGTTATTTTATTGCCATGTAACCAATTACCCCCAAATTTAGTGGCTTAAAAGGAGAATGAAAGCTTATGATCTCTGCCCTGGTCCGTGTGGCTCGAGCAGCATCTCATGCACCAAAGGGTCTCAGGCAGCCACCCAGGTTTCGGGTTCAATCTCTGGTCGGGGCACATAAGGGAGGGAACCGACTCATGGATGTTTCTCTCTCTCGCATTGATGTTTCTCTTTCTCTCTCCCTCTCCCTTCTTCTTTCTCTCTCTCTTTTTTTAAAAAAATATATTTTATTGATTTTGTACAGAGAGGAAGGGAGAGAGAGAGTTAGAAACATCGATGAGAGAGAGTCATCGATCAGTTGCCTCTTGCACAACCCCTACTGGGGATATGCCCGCAACCAAGGTACATGCTCTTGACCGGAATCGAACCCGGGTCCCTTCAGTCCCCAAGCCGACGCTCTAGTCTATCCATTGAGCTAAACTGGTTTCGGCCTTCTTCCTTCTCTTAAAGAAAACACCACAGCCTGGCCAGTTTGGCTCAGTGGATAGAGCATAGGCCTGTGGACCAAAGGGTCCGGGTTCGATTCTGGTCAGGGGAACCTGGGTTGCAGGCTCCTCCCTGCCCGAGGCCCTGGTCAGGGCTCGTGCGGGAGGCAACCAGTTCATGTGTTTCTCTCACATCCATGTTTCTCTCTGTCTTTCCCTCTCTCAAAACAAAAACAAAAAGGAACAAAACAACACACCACAATCATACAAAACAAAAGCTTATGTTTTATAGCACATGTGTCAAACACAAGGCCCGCGGGCCAAATCCAGCCCGCCAGGCCTTGCAATGTGGCCCGCACCACGCTGTCATCACTGCACTCCGCTGTCAGTTTATGACATTGTCAGTTTATGACTGTTCAGTAAACCATTCGGCCCGCGATTTAGGCTGGATTTTAGATTTTGGCCCCTTCTCTGATTGAGTTCGACACCCCTATAAAATTTATAGTTTCGATGGGTCAGAAACTTGGGGGTAGCTGGGCCAACACTTGAAGGCTGGATGGGACCTGGAGGATCTGCTTCCGGGTGACTGGGTCACACGTTTGGCGATAAGACTCAGGGAACGTTGGGGTGATAGACATGTACTAAACCTTGACTGGGGTGGTGGTTACACCAAGTGTGTGTTTTTGTCAAGACTCGTTGGACAAGTGTTTTTTGATGCAGGTAATTTATACCTCAACAGTTTTCCTGATTTGTTGCTGCCATTTTTATTTTGTCTGATCAAAGTACGGCTGGCCGTTTTCCCTCCCAAAACCCGTTCAGCTCCAAGCTCTGTGGCAGTTGTGTCCGAGGAGAGAAACGATCGCACTTTCCCCGCCTTCCAGGTTGAGCCTCTACGACGTGACCGAGTCCCGAGCGACGCTGACAGCTCAGCGGGGCTCGGAGCAGCACCAGGTCCTGGTGTGCACCAAGCTGGTGGAGCCGTTCCAGGCCCAGGCGGGCTCCCTCTACCTGGTCCTCGGGGAGCTGGAGCAGCGGGAGGGTAAGCGGCCGGCCTCACGCACGCCTTTGCTCTCGGGGTCCTGAGCGGTGACTCTGTTGGCACTGGGCCTGGTTTCTGACCCAACAGTGTCCCTCACGGGGGATAACACTCCTCCCAAATCACTCACAGTGCAAGGGCTCATGGGAAACGTGGTTGGGCTCAGAGCCGATCTGCCGCAGGGCACAGAGTGGAGAGATACCATTCATTTCGGAAGGCCGTCCGGTCCCAGCCTGTGCCAGGTGTGCTTAACTCTTCTGAATCTGCCCGCCAGCCCTTCTCCTGAGTCCTCTTATTGCAAGTTCATAGGTGAGAAAGCCAGGGCTCAGAGAGGGTGGGGCTGGACTAACCATCCCAAAGTCAGGGTAAGAGAAATAGGACAGCCCTAGCTGGTGTGGCTCAGTGGATAGAGTGTCAGCCTGTGGACTGAAGGGTCCTGGGTTCAATTCTGGTCAAGGGCACAGTCCTGGGTTGTGGGTTTGATCCCCAGTAAGGGGCGCGCAGGAGGCAGCCGATCAATGATTCTCTTATCATTGATGTTCCTCTCTCTTTCTCTCTCCTTCTCTTTCTTTCTCTCCCTCCCTCCTTCCCTCCTCCTCTCCCTTTCTCTCTGAAATCAATAAAAAATATTTTTTTTTTTAAAAAGAGAGAAGTAGGACACAGGGGCGGAATAGAAGAAGCCTGAAAGAGCCTTGGCTTCCAGAGGTGCAGGTTGCTCTTTAAAACTCAGGCGCTCCATCCTTTGCCGCCCACGTGGCCGCCTCAGGGCCATTTTCCCTCACATGTCAGATGTCATGCGATGTTGGGCCTGGTTATTTTGGCTTCACATTATATCACAAGTCTTCACATAGTCCTAGGTATAGTGTTTAATGGCCATATAATATTTTATAGATTAGACGTGTGACCTAAATTCGTGTGACCATTGGACATTCATGTTGTTTTAATTCTTTGCTCTTATAAGTACACTGTACACCGGTTATTGGTTAGGGCAAGTCTGGTACATTTGCTCGGTAGAGTAAGATGCAGCCATCCACGGTGATGTTGTAGCCCTGGTGTGTTTTAAAGCAAACATAGGACATGGTCTCATTTGACCCACAAATACCTCAGTATGTCTCTCTCCCACCACCAGTCACACCCAACAAAAACAATAGCCATTCTCCATATATGTAATCTCATACTGCACCCAGGTTCACGTGTCGTGTGTGTCGTGTGTCGTCGTCCCCCGCCCCCCCCCCCCCCCCCGGCCTCAAAAACAGACAAGCTGGCAGCTCACACCAGGCCCCGAAGTTCACGCGTGCACTCGGATCACACACCCCGAGTATCTGTTATCTCTACAGCTCTGTCCTCTGCTTTCCTTTCTTTTTGTGAAAATAATGCCGCTTCCTGGAGAACCAGCCTCTGGTGTGGAATCGGGAGCCTGGGCCTGGCTGGCTGTTTGCTCCTGGTAGCCTACTCACCCGTGGCCTCCTTCCCTTGCTGTTATCGGCCTTTCTCTGTTTGGATTGTACCTCAGGGAAACCACATGACTGTGAGGGAACGCTCTTTGGGGCCAGCGCGGTGACTAACTGCAGGAGAAAGCACTGCCTCTCCGGAAGCCGGTGAGAGTGAATCTGGCCCGAGGCTGCCTCCAGGTGCCGGCCCCGAGCCTGCCTCCAGCTGCCGGCCCCAAGCCTGCCTCCAGGTGCCGGGCCCCGAGCCTGCCTCCAGCTGCCGCCCCGAGCCTGCCTCCAGCTGCCGGGCCCCGAGCCTGCCTCCTGTGGTAGCGCAGGGGCCAGGCCGCACCTGGGCCTGCCGTCCATCCGCCATTAACGAGGCAGAGCGAGCAATCGATTGCTCAGAAGGCACACAGCCCAGCACACAGCCCCCCTCCGAAGTACCCAAAGGGAGGAGCTGAGCCTGAACTGTCAGCCCTCAGCTCAGGCAGCAGTCTTCCCAGCCTGTCACTAGTTTACTGAGTTACAACCTGTGTTTTTCTTCCCTTGTTTTTAAAGAACTTAAATTATATATATATATATATATATATATATATATATATATATATGAGAGAAACATCGAATTGTTCCTCTTATGCATTCATTGGTTGATTCTTTTTTTTTTTTTTTAAAGTATTTTAAACATTTTAGCCAAAGCCGGATTGGCTCAGTGGTAGAGCATCGGTCTGCGGACTGAAAGGTCCCGGGTTCGATTCCGGCCAAGGGCATGTACATTGGTTGCGGGCACGTCCCCGGTGGGGGGTGTGCAGGAGGCAGCTGGTCGATGTTTCTCTCTCATCGACGTTTCTAGCTCTCTATCTCTCTCCCTTCCTCTCTGTAAAAAAATCAATAAAATATATTTTAAAAATAAATAAATAAAGTATTTTAAACATTTTAAATATATTTTATGGATTTTTTTACAGAGAGGAAGGAAGAGAAATAGAGAGCTAGAAACATCCAATGAGAGAGAAACATCGACCAGCTGCCTCTTGCACACCCCCCACTGGGGATGTGCCCGCAACCAATGTACATGCCCTTGACCGGAATCGAACTTGGGACCTTTCAGTCCGCAGACCAACGCTTTACCACTGAGCCACATCGGTTTCGGCTCATTAGTTGATTCTTACATGTGCCCTGACTAGGGATTGAACCCACAACCTTGGTGTACCTGGATGATGCTCTGACCAGCTGAGCTGCCTGGCCAGGGCCTTTTTCTTAAACACCATTCCCCAAGTTCCTAAGTCATCTGCAGCTGAGGCAGGAAAGAAACCTGAGGAGGAGGAGGCAGAGGCAGAGGCAGAGTGCAGGCCGAGTGGCTGAGCATGGAAGCAGCCGCCCCACCCCCAGCTGGGCAGAGGGGGCGCGGCGTGGCTGACCCCCGCCAGGTCTGAAGTTCTGAGGGGACACAAAGGTCACCAGGCACCAGTCGTGCCCCGTGACCAGGTGGGCGGTTCTGAGGACAGACGAGAGGCTGCCAAAGTCACCTGTCCGACGTGTTTACACCGAGAGCTTGCCGAGGCGATAGGACAGGTTTCGAAACTCGCTGGCTGTGTCATCCTCGCTGGGCACCATCCAGAGACCCGCGAGGCTTCCTGTCCCGTTCAGGCGCTAAGGGATTGGGCGCAGCCTCGCCCCGCTCAGCTCCAGGGACCCTAATAGAATCTGCCCTCCTGTCCGGTCCTCCAGCACCCGCCTGGCTCCTGGCTGGTTCCCGGGCCGTGTTCCCCACCCCACCTCCCACAGGGAGGCCTGCTCAGCACCCCCACCCCACGCCCCGCAGAGGCGGGCCCCATCCTGCTGGCTCCCCGGTACCAGTTCTGCCTCCCTGTGACCTGACACCCACGGCTCCTCCCAGCCTGGCGCCACCTCTGCCACCTGAAACGGCTCGTCCCCCTCCGTATCTCTCGTCCACCCCGGGACTGTGGACTCCTCCCCTCCTTCCATCTTCTCTCTCCAGCTCGCTCTCCTCCCACCGCACCTCACTCATTGCAGCTCCGCTCCTGGCAGACCTCAGCCCTCGCCTTCCCTCCCTCCCGCCTGGTACAGCCCGGGCCTTCACCCTCTCCGTCCCACCCACTGTGGACGGGCAAGTCACGCAGCCGGGGGTTCCCAGCACAAAGATTTCGGGGTCCCTCCACTGTGCCTACAGTCCTCCCACGTTCCCCTCAGTCCCTGCCCCTCAACCCACACGGCTGTGTCAGGCGGGCAGTGACGCAAGACACCAAGTCCATCACCTCCCCTGCCCTTTCGGCAAACCCCTCACCTCCTACGTCCCCGGAGTCGCTGGGCCACAGCAGCCGCCGCCCCAAGCACAGGCGCCCACACCGTCCGAGGCGCCTCCCCTCCGGGCTGGGCCACAAGGCGCCGGCCGGGGCGCTGCCCTGCCCGTGGTCCCGGCCTGCCCTCCCGGCCAGCCTTCCCCTGCGCCCGCAGGTGCTTCCCGCCGGCGCTCAGAGCCCCGGAGCCGCCCCCACGTTAAAGAAATGGTCCTAATTGGCAGTGATGCCGGGAGGCCCTGGGCGGCCGAGGGAGGCCTCAGCCCCCCCACCGTCCTCGTCAGGGCCCCAGAAGGAACTCCAGGCAGGACAGAGAGGTTTAGCGAAGCCGTCAGCTTGGTGAGGCCACGGCGCCCACCGAGGAGGCAGCAGGCGGCCTCGGAGAACAGCCGTGCCTCTGGGGTCTGGGAGGAAGGCTTCTGTTAAGCGTGGGCAAGGGGCAGAGGGTGGCCCTCTGCTTCTGACGTTTGTGGGGCCGCTGCCTGTGCCCCTGGGCCTTGTCCCTCCTCTCCAGACATCAATTCCTTCTTTTCTTTTTTCTTCCTCTCAATGACAGGAAATGGAGGAGGGGAGGCGGTGGGACAGGTGGCAGTGGAGGTCGTGTCTGTAATGGTCCAGCCAAGGAGAAGGGGAGGGCAGAGCTTGAGGCCTTTGTGCCCTGCTCTGACTTCCCTGCCTCAGTAATAATAATAACAACAACAACAACGTCACTGCCACCTGCCTAGCTGGGACCCTCTTTCCCTTCACAGTCCAACTTCCTGAAGGAAGGTCTGACCTCCATACGCCCCTCCCTCATCTCCTGCTCACACCTCAGTCCCTCCTCCTTGCTCTGAGAATCATTGATTGGCTGTCTCCTGCACGCCCCCTACTGGGGGCTCGAGCCCACAACCCGGGCAAATGCCCTTGACTGGAATTGAACCCAGGAACCTTCAGTCCAAAGGCTGACGCTCTATCGACTGAGCCAAACCGGGTAGGGCTAGGATCCTATTTTGAGATTTAACATTTTTATTGATTGATCTTACAGAGGAAGAGAGGGAGGGGAGAGAGAATTTGTTGTTCCACTTATCCATGCTCTCACTGGTGGATTCTTGTAAGCGCCCGGAGCCCTGACTGGGGATGGAACCCACCACCGTGGCCTATTGCGACGACACTGGTCAACTGAGCTAGCTGGCCAGGGCCCTGTTGGGAGATTTTAACTGAATCAGACTGATTGTCCTTCTCTCCCTGTGTTGCCCCGAACACACGCAGCTGCTCTGAGAAGCGATGTAGGGCCACGTGTGTCACCAGAAAGGCCTAGGCCTGTCCGGAGTTCAGGCAGGCGACCTCATGTCCAAACAAGTTCACCTGGGCCCGGCACTCTGCCTTCTGCCGGGCTGTGCCCCGTCAGTCAAGGGGCCTGGGCAGGAGGAAGGCTAGCATAGATGTTGCCTAACCCAGAGCCTCTCTGAACCGCATCCAAGGAAGCAGGAGTGTTCTAGAACACTGAGCGTGCTCACTGATCCTGATCGGCGGGGAGCAGCAAGGCCTTGAGGGAAAGAAATGAGAGCGAAGGAGCAGCCTCTGGGGCGGGCCCACAGGATCTGCCAGAAGCCCCTCCCGCCCAGGGTGGGTGGCTCACCCCTGTAAGATCTCCCCTCTTTGGGTTTCCTGCATTCGGGTGCTCGTTGCCCTGATTTCCAATGCCAGGCGGTGCCAGGATGCCCTCCCCTGGTGCAGATGGAACTGGGATGGCAGGAGCCCCCTCCTCAGGACTAAGATGACCAGGGAGGGGCCGGGCGGGCGGGGGGAAGGGGGGAGGCCGGGCGGACCGCGGGCTGAGCGTGTGCCCCCGCAGGCCGCCCGGTGGTGCGGGCCCGCGTGCTGACCTGCGTGGAGGGGCTGCGCCCCGCGCTGCTGGAGCGGGCCGTCGGGGAGCAGAGGCTGTACCTGCGGGGCCGGGGCGGCCGCCCCTAGGACCACGGCCCCGCGACCAAGCCGCCCGCCTCCGGGGCCTCGGCCAGAGCCGCAGCCGCAGCCGCAGCCACAGCGGCCGCCGCCCAGAGGAGGGGGTGTCCCCGGAGCCCGCGCCGCTGCCTCGGAGTCACCGGCCTCGGAGCCGCCGCGCAGACGCCGCGCACGTGGTGGGTTCGGGCCGCCAGGAGGCGGGGGGAGGGGGCGGCCGCGGGCCTGAGGGCCGAGGGGTGAGGGCTGAGGCCTGAGGGCTGAGGCCTGAGGGGAGAGGGCTGAGGGGTGAGGCCTGAGGGGAGAGGGCTGAGGCCTGAGGGGAGAGGGCTGAGGGGTGAGGCCTGAGGGCTGAGGGGAGAGGGCCGAGGGCCGAGGGGTGAGGGGTGAGGGGTGAGGGGTGAGGGGTGAGGGGACGGGCTCCCCCCAGGTGGGGGCCCGGCACGCGTGGGGCCGACCCGTGAGCTTCTGCCCTCGGAGGAGGCGGAGCGCCGCAAACCGGGCCGGGCCCTCACCCCTGTGGGGCGGCCTAGGGCGGGGCTGCTGCTCCCGAACCTTCGAACCCCTGCCCCTGCCCCAGCTGCCCTCTCCTCCCCCCACCAGCCCCCCCCCCGCCGCTGCCCCCCCCCCGCCGGCCTCTGCCCCCCCTGCCCCCCCCCCCCCCGCCGGGCCGCGGCCGCGCTGCGGCGGAGGTTTGGCCCTGCGGCGCCCCGTAGCGCGCCCTCGGGGGGCACCTTCCCGCGGGCACCCGGCTGGGCGAGGGGCTTCAGACGGTCCCGGGGGAAGGGCGAGTCCCCAGCGGCATGGACGTGTTCCAGAAGGTGGAGAAGATCGGCGAGGGCACCTACGGCGTGGTGTACAAGGCCCGGCGCCGCGACTCCGGCCAGCTCGTGGCCCTCAAGAAGATCCGGCTGGACCTGTGAGTGCGCCCCGGCTCCCTCAGGGCCGCCCAGTGTCCGGGCGCCTCCCCCGGTCTGCCCGCCCCCCGGGGTCCGCCCGCCGCCCCCCGGGGGTCCGCCCGCCGCCCCGGGGTCCGCCCGCCGCCCCCCCCCCCGGGGTCCGCCCGCCTCCCGGGGTCCGCCCGCCGCCCCCCCCCCCGGGGTCCGCCCGCCGCCCCCCCCCCCCCGGGGTCCGCCCGCCTCCCGGGGTCCGCCCGCCGCCCCCGGGGCCCACCCGGCCATCAGTGCGTCCCCCCCCGAGCACAGGCCCCGCCGCTGAGGGCGCCATCCTTCCGGAGTGAGGAGCCCCTGCTGGCGCCCCCAGGGCAGGAGCCTCCACAGCCGCCCTCCTCTCCCTTCCCGCAGGGAGGCCGAGGGCGTCCCGAGCACCGCCATCAGGGAGATCTCCCTGCTCAAAGAGCTGAAGCACCCCAACATCGTCAGGTGAGGGCAGGAGCGGAGCTGGGCCTGTCCCCCGGGAGCCTGTCCTGACCCCGCCCCGCCCCCAGGCTGCTGGACGTGGTGCACAGCGAGAAGAAGCTGTACCTGGTGTTCGAGTTCCTCAGCCAGGACCTGAAGAAGTTCCTGGACGCCACCCCGGTGGCCGAGCTCCCCCTGCACTTGGTCAAGGTAGCTGGGGAATCCGGGGCGCCCCCTCCCTGCCCCCCTCTGCCAGGCCGCTCCCGCTCAGCCAGCTCTGCCTCCCTGTTGCAGAGCTACCTCTTCCAGCTGCTGCAGGGGGTGAACTTCTGCCACTCGCATCGGGTCATCCACCGGGACCTGAAGCCCCAGAACCTGCTCATCAACGAGCTAGGCGCCATCAAGCTGGCGGACTTCGGGCTGGCGCGGGCCTTCGGGGTGCCCCTGCGCACCTACACCCACGAGGTCCCCTGGGCGGGAGAGAGACGGGCAGAGAGGGGGAGTCCCCGGTGCCCTCAACCGCCCTGACCCCACTGCCCCGTCCCCCAGGTGGTGACACTCTGGTATCGCGCCCCCGAGATCCTCCTGGGCTGCAAGTTCTACTCGACGGCCGTGGACATCTGGAGCATCGGCTGCATCTTCGCCGAGATGGTAGAGAGGGCAGCCCTGGCCGCAGGAGGGGCCCCGGGGGGTGGGGGGGGCTGAGTCACCTGTAGAGGTGTATTAAGGGACTGGCTAGGGACTGGCATTGGGTTCCGAGTGATAAGGGGGTAGACCCCACAGCTCGCCCCTTCCCGCCTCAGGTGACCTGCAAAGCTCTGTTTCCCGGAGACTCGGAGATCGACCAGCTCTTCCGCATCTTTCGGACCCTGGGGACGCCCAGCGAAGCCACGTGGCCGGGGGTCAGCCAGCTGCCCGACTATAAGGGCAGCTTCCCCCAGTGGGCCAGGAAGGGGCTGGAGGACGTGGTGCCCAACCTGGAGCCGGAGGGCAAGGACCTGCTCCAGGTGGGTGCAGGGAGGCGGCCTCCTCTGCGGCGGCTGCTCCCACCACCCGCGTCCCCTTTGTGTGCCGCTGCCTCAGGCAGCCCTGCTCCTCCCGGGCCCGGCTGGCCTCCTTCCTGGCCCTGCCCGCCCTGGCCCTGGCCCTGGCCCTGGCCTGTACGTAGTGACTGCTGCACCTGGAGACACTTCGCCCCGGAAAGGTCCGGTGTTGACCGTTCCTTTAGAATAGGGGTGTCGAACTCAATCAGAGAAGGGGCCAAAATCTAAAATCCAGCCTAAATCGCGGGCCGAATGGTTTACTGAACAGTCATAAACTGACAATGTCATAAACTGACAGCGGAGTGCAGTGATGACAGCGCGGTGCGGGCCACATTGCAAGGCCTGGCGGGCTGGATTTGGCCCGCGGGCCTTGTGTTTGACACGTGCTTTAGAACGTCTCTTCTAGCTGGCTGTGTGGCCCTGCAGCGATCCTGGCCCTTTGCCCTGAGTTACCTTGTGTTCTTGGCCGTTTTCCCATCTGAGCCGTGAGCCTTTCCAGGCAGCGGCCACCCCTCCTGCGTCAGCGTTCCCCACCGCGCCTTCCACAGCGGTCACTCCCACGCCAGGCTGCTCCTGCTGCACCATCCTGATCCTCGGGCTGGCCAGGCCAGGCCAGACTGCCCGGGGCCTCGGCAGGGCCGGCCATTCTCGCCCACAAGGGCTCAGAGGCACCTTTTCCTTCCACCGGTGTTGGGCCGGAGGCAGGCGGGGCCGTTTCCATGGTCCGGCCTCGTGTCCCTCTTTCCAGAGCGTGTGCTCACCAGCCCCGTGCCGGCTGCCCGCACAGCCTGCCGCCCAGCTCTCCCCACGCTGCCCTGGCTGCCCTGCTCCCAGGCAGTGGGTGCTCCCAGCCTGGCCGGGAAGAGGGTCTGGGTTCCTGCCCACCGGGTGGGGTTGGCCCCCACTTGCTGGTGCACAGAGCGACGTCTGTCCGGGCTACACAGGCTGGGCCTGGGCACCGCAGCCAGAGGCCGGCTCCGTGGGCTGGACCAGCACCGCCTTGGCCTCCACACCCAGGAGTGTCCAGAGCTGGCTCGGGAGCTGGGAGGCGGTGGCTTTGTGCCATTCTGGGTCTGAAGGCAGCCCTCGGGGGCTTGGGACCCGCCCGGCTTGAGGGGCGGTAATTCCTCTCCCACCCTGGCACACCAGGCCCAGTCTCTCCTCCTCCTCCCTCCACAGCAACTCCTGCAGTACGACCCCAGCCAGCGCATCTCTGCCAAGGGCGCCCTGGCCCATCCGTACTTCTCGTCCGCCGAGCCCTCCCGGGCCCCGCACCAGTGTGCGCTGGAGCGCTTCTGCCGCTGAGGACGAGGCCACCGCCCCCTCCCGGCTTCCCAGCAGGGCCGCCCGGGAGAGGGCAGAGCTGAGGAACCTGCATCAGCCGCCAGAGGGCTGAGTGTGGGTTCGTCCTGCCAACGAGTTAGCGAGTTCCTGTGTTGTTTGTTGGGTTTGCGGTGCCGTTTCAAGACGGAGGCACAGAAGCTCCGGGTGCGAGGGGCGTGTTAGGCCCTGGCTCTCCTGGCACTGGGCGGCAGGTCAGGGAAAGCAGGAAGCCTGTGCCACCGGTGCTGCTGGGGCCAGGCGCTCCTCCGCCTTGCCCTCGCCTGCAGGGCCAAACCCTGCGGGGAAGGCTGCCCTCTGCTGGTCTTTCGGGATTTAAAATGTTTGGGGGAAGAGTTGAATCCCAAGTGACACTGGAAGGAGGGTGTCAGGGAGGGGGCACGTTCCTGGCCCCAGTGGGTGTGGCTGTTCTGAGTAGTTGTCACCTAGGATGTGCGTGCTTTTGTTCGATCCTGGACTGAAGAGCAGGAAATAAAAGTGATGCTCTGAGTGTCCCGTGTTTCTCTGCTGGGGGCACCGCAGGGACTTGCCCGTCTGCGCCCTCCTTCCACGGCCGCCAGCACATCCCTCCAGAGTCCACCCCCACCCCCCACCACCACCACCCTGTCCTAGGACCCAATGGGAAGGACCCATCCCAAGACAGGCCCACTCTATGAGACGCTGGGAGGATTGGTTTATTGCAAGTACTGGGTAGGGGGGAACAGGTCTGCTGATGGGGCCTGGGGATGGATTGGGCACCAAGTCTGGGGAGGGAGCCCGACACCGTGAACCTGAGGGACAGAACAGGGACCAGACAGGGAAGGCCACCCCGGGGGTAGGCTGCACCGGGGCGAGGGGTGCCTGCAGCCTCCCCCCACCCCACCCACATACGCCCCGTGACTCAGCCGTGTCAGCGCCCGGAGGGGGAGGCGGCGCGGCAGCAGCGGTACCCCTCCAGCGCCGCGGGCAGGAGCAGCAGGCCGCTCAGGGGGTCCTTCCGGCAGCGCCCCATGGCCTCCTTGTAGCTCAACCGCTCCTTGGAGATGGGGTCAGTGAGATCCTTCTCGTAGCCGGCCTCGTCCTGCAGGAGCTGGGCCAGCTCCTCGCTGATCATGCCGGACTGCACAGCCTGCGGGACGGGGATGCGGCCCGTCCGCTTGGGGTCGATGAGCCCCCCGGTCAGGTGCTGCACCAGCAGGTGCGGGAACACGCTCTCCCGGGGCATCCAGCCCTTCTGCACGGCCTCGCCCACCGACAGCCGCTTCTTGGTGACCGGGTCCTCGATGCCGGTGAAGGCCTTCTGGGCGTTGAGCAGCCGCTGCGTCGAGGTGTTCTCCACCAGGCCCCGCTCTATGGCCTTGTGCACGGAGTAGCGCTCCCGGCTGAGGAGATCCACGATGCCACCCGTGGCCGCCTGCGCCTCCAGCAGCTTCTGCCCGGTGATGGGGTCCAGCATGCTCTTGGCCATGGCCGTCTTGATGGTGCACTTGTTGTCGGTGGTGGTGTCGTAGATGCCGGCGATGGGAAAGCTGTCGTCGCCGAGGCAGAGGGAGAAGCCGGGGGAGAGGAAGCCGGAGCTCTGGGGGCCCGGGGAGGCGAGCGGGGACTTGGAGATGATGGAGCCGATGGAGAGCGAGGGGCAGGGCTTGGTCTCGCCGGCCACGAGCAGGGCGAACTCGGAGATGGGGAGGCTGCCGTCCCGGTACAGGTGGTACTCCTCCTTGGAGATGCGCCGGCACCGCAGGGCCGTCTCGATGGAGTACTGCTTCCCGCTCTTCCGGTCCAGGAGCACCGACTCCGCCCCGCAGGGGCCCGTCGTGGTGACCTCCTCCCAGTCGCACTCGAGCTCCTGCAGCTGCAGGTACTGGCCGCGGTCGATGATGCCCCTCTTGTAGGCCTCGTACGGGGACAGGTCCTTGCCCGTCTCGGGCTCCAAGATGCAGATCTTGGTGGAAAGGTTGGTCTCCCGCGTCTGGGTCTCCTGGCTGAGCTCCTCGCGGCTCACCCTGCCGTGGAGGTCCCGGAGGGTCCTCTCCTTCGCGTAGATCTGGTCCTTCTCCTGGAGGATGGCCGCCTTGAGCTGCGCGAGCTCCTGGCCCTGCTGGGCGGCCCGCTGCCGCTCGCCCTCCGACCGCTGGCTCAGCAGCTTCGCCTCCTCCTGCAGCTGCTGCACCTTCTGCTGCTTCTGCCGCTCCAGCTCCCGCAGCTCCTGCTGCAGCTGCCTGCAGCCCTGGCTCGCCTGGGCCCGGGCCTTCTGCAGCTCGGCCTCCTCCCGGGCCCAGGTCCTGCTCAGCTCCTCGGCCCGGTCCATCCGCTCCCGGAGGCGCTGCAGCGCCTCCTCCCGGCCCTTCCGGCCCGCGCGCTCCCTGCTGAGCATCTCCCACACGCGGGCCCGCTCGCCCTCCAGCACCCGGTCCTTCTCCACCCGGATCACCTCCTTGTAGACGGTCTTCTCCTGCGGCTTGGTCTTCTGCAGGACGTCGATCTGCACCTGCAGGTTCTTGCACTCGCGGTGCAGCTCGGCCACGCGGGCCTTCTCCCGGTCCAGCTCCTGCCGCAGGGCGCCCGCCGACTCCTCCAGGGCCGGGTCCTTCTCCAGCTGCACCACCTCCTCCATGATGATCTTCTCCTGCACGGCGGGCGGCCGCCGCTCCAGCTCCTGGATGCGCAGGCTCAGCTGCCGCAGCTCGCTCTCAGCAGCCAGCTTCCTGTGGCGGTCCTCCCGGAAGCTGAGCAGGCCCTCCTGCTCCTCCACGCCCGCCCGCAGCTGCTGCACCTCCCGCTCCAGCTGCCGCCGCCGGCCCGCCTCCTCGTCCAGGCTCCGGCTCAGCCGGCCGTGGTCCTCGTGGAGCTTGGGGTCCTTCTGGGTGACCACCACCTCCTGCACCACCACCTTCTCCTCGGGCCGCCGCCGCTCCAGCAGCAGGTACTTGTTCTGCAGCTCGTAGACCAGGTCCTCGGCCGCCCGCCGCTTCTGCGCCGCCTCCCGCACCTCCTGGCGCAGCCGCTCCGCCTCCTTCTCCAGCACCGGGTCCTTCTCGTGCCGCACCACCTCCTTGCTCACCGTCTTGGTCTCCACCTTGGCCCGCTCCCGCCGCCACTCGTCGCGCTCGCCCTGCAGCCGGATGCGCTGCTCCTGGGCCCGCCCGCTGGCGTTGACCAGCTCGTTGAGCTGCGCCTTCAGGCGGTCCACCTCCCGCAGCACCTCGGGGCTCCGCTCGTGCTTGACCACCTCCTGCGTCACCTCCTGGTACTCCACCCGGGGCTTCTGGGCCCGCAGCACGGCCAGCTCGGGCAGCAGCCGCTCCACCTCCTCCTCCACGCCGCTCCTCCGGCCCGCCGTCTCCCGCAGCTCGGCCCGCAGCCTCGCGATCTCCCGCTCCGTCTGCGGGTCCACCTGGAAGGTCTCCCGCACGCGCTCCTGGAGCTCCACCTTGGGCTTCTGCCTCTCGGCCTCGCGGTACTTGCCCTGCAGCTCCTGCAGCTCCTTGGCCAGCGCCGCGTTCTTGCCCCGCTCGCCCTCGAGGAGGCCCCGCAGCCTGGCCGCCTCCTTGACGAGGCCCGGGTCCTGCTCCACCCGCTTGGCCTCCTTCACGATCACCTTGGGCTGCACGCTGCTGATGGCCCGCTCCAGCTCCCCGATGCGCGCCTGCAGCTCGGCCACGGCCTGCTCCGCCCTCTTCCTCTGCGCGGTGTCCTCCTCCAACTGCAGCCGCAGGGCCCGCGCTGCCTTGACCATCTCCAGGTCCTTCTCCACCTTGACCACTTCCTTCACCACCACCTTCTCCGTCACCGGCGCCTCCTGCTGCTCCAGGGCCAGCAGCTCGCCCTTGAGCTTGTCCAGCCGCGCGGAGACCGCGGCGTTCTCGGCCGCCAGGTGCTGGATCTCGCCGCTCAGCTGGGCCGCCTGGCTGTCCAGGCCCGGGTCCTTCTCGATCTGGGTCACCTCCTTGGTCAGCAGGTGAGGCTGCGCGGCCTTCCTCTGGCTCTCCAGCTGGACGACCCGCTGGGCCGCCACCTCCAGGTCTGCCTGCAGGCCGGCCCGCTTCCTGCCCTCGTCCTCCACCTGGGCCTTCAGCCGGGCCAGGCCACTCTCCAGCTGGGGGTCGCGGTAAACCTCCACCACCTCCTTCTCCTCCAGCCGCTCCAGGGGCCGCTGGGTCCGCAGCTGCAGCAGCCGGTCCCGCTGGCCCTGCAGCTCGCGCTGCACCTGGGCCACCCGCTTCCGCTCCGCCTCCAGCTGCGCCTTCAGGGCCTCTGCCTCCCCGCCCGCCTGGGCTGGGGCCTCGGAGCCCTGCCGCACACGGTGGGCCGCCCGGATGTCCTCACTCAGCTCCTTCTGCAGGGAGGGAAGGGGGGGGCGCTGTGGAGGGCCAGACCCTCCCGCTTCCTCAGACATCTTCCCCATCGGGTCTGGGAGGCGGAGCTGAGACTGAGGCAGGTGGGTGCTGGGTATAGAGAGGACCTGTCCAGCCCAGGCGGCGGGATGCGAGGTGGGGTCTGGTTTGTACGGAAACGTGTTCCCTCCCAACCTTTCCCCCTTCTCCTTCCAGCCGGGCTCCCAGAAATGGGTCCCCACCCTTGGGGGATGCTGGGTTACCCCTCTGGGTAGGAAAAGCTGGCCAGTCCCTCGGCGAGTCCCCAGGAGCGACAGAGGGGAGACTAGGGCGGCTCTCGCCCACGACCGGGACCTGAGGCTGAGGACGGGGGGCTGCCCAGCGGCTGAGCTGAGCCCCTCGGTGACGCCTCAGGACCTTCCTCTGAGACGGAGCCCAGCCTGGCAGAGCTGCTGGGGGAGGCCGGGGAGGCGGAACCCCAGCCTGAGGAGACGGGCGAGGGGAGAGGAAGACGCTGGCCCGCACCTTCTCCAGCATCCTCCGGGCGAACTCCAGCTGGTGCAGCCGCTCCTGGTGCACGGCCACGGCCTCCGCATAGGCCTCCGCCAGCTGCTTCTCCTGCAGGCCAAGGGAGGGCAGAGGCCGGTCAGCTCCCGCCGAGGCCACAGAGCTGGGCCCCCTGGGCCCCGCCTCACCTGGGCCTGGACGCTCTCCTGCAGGGGCGCCACTCGGGGCCTCTTGGGGGCCGGCCCCGCCTGGGTGGGCTCCAGGGAGCAGCCGTAGGTGTCCGCCTGCAGTGCGTAGTCCTGAGCAGAGAGGGGCCACAGGCCGCGGTCAGTGAGGGAACGGGGTGGGCCGGCGGGGACGGGCAGGGGAGGGGATGGGCGGCTGGATAACGAGGGGCCCATGGGAGGAAGCTCACCTGGAGCGCCTCCTGCAGGTCCTGGGAGAGGCGGGACGCCACGGCCCTGTCCGGCTCCCGGCCCCGGATCTCCCGCAGCAGCCTCTGCTCGGAACGGGAGGGTCCGGGGTCAGAGCACCGGGCACAGGACCCCCCTCAGCCAGGCGCCTCCAGGCCCGAGGCAGGGCAGGAGGGTTCTGTGGGGAACTGCCCTGTCCCTCCTGGACCCACCGTGGCCTCGGCTCGGACATCTCACCCCCCCTGCCTGTTCCACCGGCCTCCAGGGCACTGGCTTCTCCACCGAGCGCTACAGCACCATGGCCTGTGGCACACCTCCCACCGCCCTGGCTGCCCAGGGCCGGGCTGCCCCCCCCAGCCCCAGTCTGTCCCCCCAGCCCCGGTCTGTCCCCCCAGCCCCAGTCTGTCCCCCCAGCCCCGGTCTGTCCTCCCAGCCCCGGTCTGTCCCCCCAGCTCCAGTCTGTCCCCCCCAGGCCCAGCTGTCCCCCCAGCCCCGGTCTGTCCCCCCAGTGGGGGGTTCCGAGTGGTAGTTTGCTCACTGGAGATCTCAAGTAATTAAATGGGTGTTGCAAAGCCCAGTGCGTGGGCGGGCAATGGGAGGAGGAGGTGCAGTGGGAGCTGTGATGCCAGGAGCAGAGAGCCCACTGCCCACCAGACAGCGGCGGGCTGGCCGTGTCTGGGGCACAGCGGAGCATTGGGGGGTGTGGGTGGGGGTGGCCCAAGGCCTTCGTGGCTGAGCTTTAGGTCTTTAGGGCTCTGGCCACCAGGGGGCCACAGCTCCCCCCCGCCCCCTGGTGGCCAGTGGGAGAGGCTGCCAGGGAGGTGGAGGTGCTCGAGGCCCCAGCTCTGGGCAGGGGTCTGTCCTGCCCCAGGCCCCCGCAGCCCCGCCCCGCACCTTCTGCTCCTGCAGTTTGTAGGCGATCTGGCTGGGCCCGTCGCCGGGCCGCACCTGGCTGGGCGGCAGGTGCTCCAGCCAGGAGCTCAGGTTGTCCCTGCAGTTTCTAAACTGCTGGTAGGTGAGGCCCGCGTCCTGCAGCATCTTCTCCCTGCGGAGGAAGGGGCCGGAGCGGTGAGAGCCGCCCTCCGGGGGTGGGAAGGGGCAGGAGGAGGCCCGAGAGACCGCCAGGCTGACCCCCCGGCGCTGGCCCTGTGCTGGAGCTGGGCCCGCAGAGACGTTCCCCGCAGCCAGGCACCCCCTGCGGGGGGTGGGGGTAGGGGCTGCTGTTACCCCATTTTCCAGGTGAAGGAACTGAGCCTCTGAGAGGTGAGGTCACCAGCCCGGGACCGGCAGCAGCTGCTGCGCGTTGTGGGGGCGGCCGGCCACTCACCGCAGGTCCAGCTGGTCGCCCACGGCGTGGTAGCGGTCGGTGAGGGCCCGCACCTGGCGCTGCTGGCGCGGCAGGTCCTGGCAGAACTCGTGGCAGGTGTTCTGCAGCGCCCCGCACGCGTGCTCCGCGGCCTTCAGCGCGCGGTGCAGGCCCAGCACGCAGGCCTGCTGCCCCAGCAGCTCCCTCCGCCGGCGCTGGGGGGACACGGCGGTGGGCCGTCACGACCGCCCCTCACCCCCCCCCCAGCGCGCTCAGGCCGCCCCCCCCCCCCCCCAGCGCGCTCAGGCCGCCCCTCACACACACACACACACCCCCCAGCGCGCTCAGGCCGCCCCTCACACACACACACACACCCCCCAGCGCGCTCAGGCCGCCCCCCCCCCCAGCGCGCTCAGACCGCCCCTCACACACACACACACACCCCCCAGCGCGCTCAGGCCGCCCCCCCCCCCCCCCCAGCGCGCTCAGGCCGCCCCTCACACACACACACACACCCCCCAGCGCGCTCAGGCCGCCCCCCCCCCCCCCCCCAGCGCGCTCAGGCCGCCCCTCACCTGCAGCTCGCCGGCCCGCTCCTGCAGGGCGCCCGGGCCCGCGGGCAGGGGCGCCTCCTGCGCCAGCGCCGCCTCGAAGCCCCGGATGACCCCGTCCGCCTCCCGGATCTGCCGCTCCAGGTCCAGGGCCGCCCTGGCTCTGCGGGGGAGGCGGGGTCAGGATCCCCGCGGGATCCCCCCGCCCCGCCCCCGCCCGGCCGCGGGATCCCCCCCGCCCCCCGGAGCACGCACTTCTCCCCGTAGAGGCCGCAGAGCGCCTGCACGTCGCTGAACTTGTTCTTGACGTTGTTGAGGGCCACGGGCAGGTGCAGGGCGGCGGGGCCCAGGGGCCGCGCGGACAGGAAGGCCTCGCACTCCCGCTGCGCCGCCGCCTTCTCCGCTCCCAGGCTCTGCAGCTGCTGGGCTGTGCCCTGGGGGCGGGGCGGGTCTGTGCTCGGGCCAGGGCTCCCACCCTCCTGGCAGGCGGAGCGGCCGTGGGGGCCCACACCCCTCGCCTCCCGCCTCCCCCCTCGCTGTTCACCGTGCAGCAGGTCCCGCTCACACAGCCCTGTGGTTCCAAACCCCCGGACGCTGTGTGTGAAAGGCCTAACCCCACTGCTCCCCTCCAACCTGCCCCGCCCCCCCACCCGGGGTGCGAGGACAGGACCCTCCCTGCTAGCCCCTCCAAGCAGTTTTTACTCTTATATACATTTTTATTGATTGCAGAGAGGAAGCGAGAGATAGACAGAAACATCCATGATGAGAGAGAACCATTGATCGGCTGCCTCCTGCACGCCCCCTACTGGGGATGGAGCCCACAACTCAGGCACGGGCCTTTGACCAGCATCGAACCCGGGACCCTTCAGTCCCAGGCGGAGGCTCTATCCACACGAGCGAGGGCCAGAGCAGTTCTCTTGTCCACAGACTCTGCCCCCTCCACCCCACCCCGCCTCCCACCCCCACCTCCCAGGAGACAGCACCCCGGGGTGCTCCAGGCTTTCTCACTGCCCCTCCCACAGCCTTTCCTCCGGGCCCTGCCCTCTAGAACCTTCCCCGGTCCTTCCTACACCTCATCCTCCCAACAGCCAGACGAGCTGCCGGTCACTGTGCCCTCAGGGCGGAGGGGGCCACGCCCGGAGGGTGAGGGGATGGCCGGTCACAGAGCCGGTCAGTGAGGAGCTGCGGGCAGCAGTCTGTGATCCTGGGCTGGGCGGTCCCTTCCTCAGCCTCGGTCCTTCCTCACCCTCCATCCCTTCCTCTCCCTCCGTCCCTTCCTCACCCTCCATCCCTTCCTCACCCTCCGTCCCACACTCGTCTGCCTGAGTCTGTGCAGCCCCGGGCAGGGCACTCCCAGCCCCCGCCCGCCTCACCCACCTGCTGGCTCCGCAGGCGGCCCTCCAGGTCGTCCAGGGGGCCCTCGGGGCTCAGCGGGGCCCGGGCCCGGGCCAGCACCTGCTGCTCCATCCGCCTCAGCTCCCCGTCCAGCCGGGTCATCTGCGTCAGCAGCTTCTGGGCCTGCGGGTCGGCCGCGGCGGGGCCGGGCGGAGCTGGGGGCACGGGGGCTGTGAGGGTCCGGGGCCGCCTGGCCGCTGCCCGTCTGCCCGAGGGGCCCCCCTGGGTGCCCGCGGGGGCCTGCGGGGAGGGCGGGCGGGAAGGGGGTGGCAGGGCCTCCCTGAGGGAGGGATCGCCCCAGGGACTTGCCAACCAGGAGGTGGGCTCCCAGAGCAGACCTCCCTAACCCAGGGCCGCCCTGCACCCGCACCCCGCACCCGCCCCCCGCTCCCCGCCCCGCCCTACACCCGCACCCCGCTCCTGCCCCGCACCCGCCCCGCACCCGCACCCCACACCCCACCCCGCGGGCCCCAGTACCCTGCGGGCCGGCCCGGGAGGGCTCTGTGGCGCTGGCCCTCAGGCGGCTCTGGGCCGTGGCCAGCTTCTGCTTCAGGGCCTGCAGCTCCTCTGCCAGCCTGGAGGGAGGAGGGCATCAGAGGTGCCTCCTCCCTGGATCCCCCAACCCCACCCAGACGCCAGGCGAAGGCCTCAAACCCCACAGCAGCCTGCACCTGCCCCTGCCCCGCCCCTGCCCCGCCCCTGCCCTGCCCCTGCCCTGCCCCTGCGTCTCCCGGGCAGACCCACTTGGAGGCCCTGGCCACGGCCGCAGGGTCCGGAGCGGGGATGCAGAAGCAGGCGGCGGGGGCACGCTGGGTCTCCCCGCCCGCGCCCTGCACCAGCCAGGTGTGCGGGTCCGCGTTGTCCAGCAGCGAGTACCGCTCACCCCGCAGCAGCTGCGCCTGGAGCAGGGGGAGGGGTCCATTAGGCCCGGCAGGCGAGGAGGGATGGAGGCCAACACGGGGCAGGTGGGGGGCCAGGAGCTGGGGCGGGGCAGGGGCAGAGGTGGTGGTGGGAATGGGGATGGGTGGGGGGGCGGGGCGGGGGTGGTGGTGGGAATGGGGATGGGTGGGGGGGCAGGGGCAGAGGTGGGGATGGGAGGGGGCGGCGGTGGGGCTGGGCGGGGGCGGCGGTGGGAACGAGCGGGGGGCAGGGGTGGGGCCGGGCGGGGAGCAGGCGGGCGGGCTGTACCTCCCCGGAGTCCCAGTCGCAGATGCTGTCCACGGGCACAGGCCGCTGGGGCGGGGCCCGGCGCTGGGGCAGGGGGGCCACCTCCCGGCTCCGCCGCTGCAGGTCCCCGATGGTCTTCTCGGCCGCGGCCAGCTGCTTCTCCTCCGCCTGGGCCCGAGCAGGGGGTCAGGCCAGGCCCCGAACCCGCCCCCCAGAGACCCAGGACCTGCCTTCATGGAGAGGGTCTCCAGGCAGCAAATAGAAGGAGCCGCCCTGGGCCTGCCCTGGGGTCGCTGGGCAGAGCGGGGGGTGGGGGGGACTGCCCGGAGCCATCAGGCCTCGGTGGGAGCGGGCAGGGGGATTCAGGGGGCTCAGCGGTCCTGGAGGCCTGTCGGTTGCAGGGAGGAAGCTGAGGCTTGGGGAGGGGAGGAGTTTGCTGGTGACAGGAGCACCCCTCCTCCTGCCCCAGAGGGGGCTCCGGCAGGGGAGGCGCTGGGAGGGGGAGGCCCGGACACCGCAGGCTGTGCTCCCAGGAGGGGGCTGCCGGGCTGGGGGGCTGTCTCACCTCCAGCTGGCGCAGCAGCTCTGAGGGGGCGCCTGGGGCCCCCCCAGGGGCAGGGCCATCCTGGGTGTCCAGGCTGGAGCTGAGCTTTGCCAGGGTCTGGCTGACGGCGTCGGCCTCTTCCTGGAACTGAGGTCGGGGGGTGTGAAGCAGAGCCCAGGGCACCACTGCCCGCAACCTCACCAACCCCCCGAACAGCCACATGCCGCCCGGCTCCTCCCCCCGCCGGCCCTTGTCCCGGCCGCGGGGCCTCGTAACTGAGGCTCTGCCCACGGCCCTCGGTCCCTGAGCCCATCTCCTCCCTGAGCCCGGCTTTGCCGGAATCCCCCCTCCCTCCAGCCCGGGTGCGGGCGGCCACCTGGGCTGGGACCCGGGGTGGGTGCTCAGGATGGAGAAGCTGGGGACGTGCTTTGATGATTTTTTTTTTGGTGCTTTAAAAAATATATATATATTTTATTGATTTTTTAGAGAGGAAGGGAGAGGGATAGAGTTAGAAACATCGATGAGAGAGAAACATTGATAAGCTGCCTCCTGCACACCCCCTACTGGGGATGGGCCCGCAACCCAGGCACGTGCACTTGACCGGAATCGAACCCGGGACCTTTCAGTCTGCAGGCCGACGCTCTAGCCACTGAGCCAAACCGGTTTCAGCTGGTGCCTGTTTTTTTTTAATTGGCTTGAGAGAAACTTGGGTTTGTGTTCCACGTACGGATGCAGCCCTGGGCGGATCTTGCGTGTGCCCTGACCGGGGACCCAGCCCACAACCTCGGAGTGTCGGGGCGAGGCTCTCACCAGCTGAGCTGCCCGGCCAGGGCCTGGGGATGTGCTTTATTTTTAAAAATATATATTTTATTGATTTTTTTTTACAGAGAGGAAGGGAGAGGGACAGAGAGCTAGAAACATCGATGAGAGAGAAACATCGACCAGCTGCCCCGGTCCTGAGCTGCCTTGCCCCCCACCTTCCAGGGTCCCGTCTCCCCCGGGCCCCTCCGGGCCCCAGCCGGGCCCTGTGGCCGCACCCGCGGCTCCCGTCCGCCGGCCCGGCCGCCCGCCCGCTCACCCGGCGGTAGTCCTCCACGTGCTGCAGCTGGCTCTCCTGGCAGATGCACAGGTTCAGGAAGTTCTGCCACTCCATCTTCAGGGCCTCCTGGTGGACCTGGCACAGCACCACCGAGCCCTCGCACCCTGGTCGCTCCGCCGTCCGCCGCCCCCCCCCTCCACTGGCCCTGCCTGCGGTCCTCAGCCCGGGCCGGGTCTCCGCCCGCCCCCCCCAGCGTCCCCGAGGCCCTGGGCGGAGGGCTCGGCCTGGCACCTGGATGGGCCCCACGGCCGGGTGCCCGAGCTCCACCATGCGCTCCCCGTCGTCTTCCAGCTGGTTCACACTCTGCTCCTGGCTCAGCAGCTCGTGCTGCTTGAAGTGCTGGGAGAGGAGGGGCTGTGAGCCTGAGGGCGCCTTGTCCGCCCCCCCTGCCCCTCTCCCCCCGCTGACCTCCCTGCCCCTCTCCCCCCGCTGACCTCCCTGCCCCTCTCCCCCCACTGACCTCCCTGCCCCCCTCTCCCCTGCTGACCTCCCTGCCCCTCTCCCCCCACTGACCCCCCTGCCCCTCTCCCCCCACTGACCTCCCTGCCCCTCTCCCCCCACTGACCTCCCTGCCCTTCCCCCCCGCTGACCTCCCTGCCCCTCTCCCCCCACTGACCTCCCTGCCCCTCTCCCCCCACTGACCTCCCTGCCCTTCCCCCCCGCTGACCTCCCTGCCCCTCTCCCCCGCTGACCTCCCTGCCCCTCTCCCCCCGCTGACTCCCCTGCCCCTCTCTCCCCCTGCCCCTCTCCCCCCACTGACCTCCCTGCCCCCCTCTCCCCTGCTGACCTCCCTGCCCCTCTCCCCCCGCTGACCTCCCTGCCCCTCTCCCCCCGCTGACCCCCCTGCCCCTCTCCCCCGCTGACCTCCCTGCCCCCCTCCCCCGCTGACCTCCCTGCCCCTCTCCCCCCGCTGACCTCCCTGCCCCTCTCCCCCCGCTGACCTCCCTGCCCCTCCCCCCCGCTGACCTCCCCGCCCCTCTCCCCCCGCTGACCTCCCTGCCCCTCTCCCCCCGCTGACCTCCCTGCCCCTCTCCCCCGCTGACCTCCCTGCCCTCCACCCCCCGCTGACCTCGTACTCCCGCCGCACGCCCACGGGGTCGGCCATGAGGTCGCTCCAGTCCTGCTGCAGGATGCGCTGCTGCTGCTGGGCCAGGGCGCTCAGCTGGCGCGTGCAGCCCTGCAGGTGTGTGTACAGGCTGCCCAGGCTCTGCCCGCGCCAGGCCGCCACCTTCTGTGCTCGGAGAGGGGCGGGCACCGTCAGGCCGCACCCCCACACGGGGGCCCAGCCAGGCAGCCAGGCGCCCACCCAGCCCGCCCGGCCGGCCCTCCCTGTGCTCACCAGGAGGTCCCGGTACTGGCTCCGGATGGAGTTCGCGTCCTGCCTCAGCCGAGGGGGGAAATGTGGGCCGGTGAGAGGGGTGGAGGGGATCACACCCCTGCCCGGCCCACAGTGGGGGAGGCCCCCTCTCCTTCCCGCACCCCGGGGCTCACGCACCGGCCCCACGAGGCTCCGCAGCTGCTGCCCGTAGGCGTCGATCTCCTTCTGCAGGATGTTGTGCTCGGCGACCTGCTGCTCCAGCTCCGCCATGCCCGGCCCGTAGGGCCCCTCGCGCACCTGCTTCTGCGGAGGAACCGGCCGCTCAGCTCCGCCGCCTGCACTCCCGCGCCCCGCCAGCAGGTGGCGCCGCAGGCGGCAGGCGAGCCAGGAGGCTGTTCTGGGTGCACAGCGGGCAGCTCGCCCTGGGGGACGTGCCTTTCTCCAGCGGCCCAAGCTGAGGCCTTGGCATGACTGTGGCCCCTGAATCCCACTGGCCCCAGGGTTTGGGCTCAGCCTCTGAGAGGATCCGGCTCTGCCCTGCCTCCTCCGGGGACCCCGGCTCAGCGCCTCCGGCCTGCACACCTCCCGCCATGCCCAGGGCCCCCCACTGTCCCTCACTGTCGTCGCGGCACCCCTTCTGTGGTGGCACCAGAGCACAGCTCCTCACTCAGGGTGAGGGTGGAGGGTGCCCGTGACCTGGCCCTGCCTGCCTGCCTGGGAAACCCCACTTTTTCACACGCCCAGGGTCCTCTCCTCACCCCTCACCTCAGCCCAGCTACGCCTGTCCGCCTCCCTGAGGCCTCTGTGCCTCCTCTTGCAGGAAGTCTGCCCTGATTGCACCGTCTCCTTGCTCTCTCCCTCCCCAGACCCCTCACCGCCTCCGGTCCGAGCACACGGTGGGGCCCCTGACGACCCTCTGATCACCGCTGGGTGAGCCTCCCAGCACCGGGGTGCCCCCTACCTGCTTCTGCTCCAGCACCCGCGCCCAGTCCACCCTGGGCCCCACGCCGGGCGGCAGCACCATCTTCTCGTACAGCGCGCGGTACTCGGCGCACTCCTGCGTCACCCGCTCGTGCAGCTGCTTGATGCTGCGGCGGAGACGCGGGTCAGGCCGGGCCGGGGACTCCGGGGACCCCCCCCCCCCCCCCCGCTTCTGTCCGAGCCCGGCCCCGCGCGCACTCGTTCTCGATCTCCTCGGCCTGCGGGTGCTTCAGCCGCCGCGCCTTGTCCACGTCCAGGAAGAGGTCCTTCAGCAGCACCTCGGCCTCCTTCAGGCTGCGGCCCGCCTCCTGCCGGTGCTGCAGCGCCTGGCTCTGCTCGCTGTGCAGCCGGTCCTGCGGGCGGCGGCACGGAGGGGGCGGGATGCATCCTCCTGCCGGCCTGCCCCTGAGCCCCCCAGGAGCCCCCTGCCGGGCCGGCCGGAGCCCACCGGGCAGAGGGACAGGCGGGCGTCGTGGGGGCGCTGAGGACACAGTGGAGGCCTGCGCCCGCCCCCAGCCCCCGCCCCACTGAGGGGTGTGACCCTTTCCCACCGCGTCCGGGAGCGGCCGGTGAAGAACAAAGGGGGCCGGTCTCATCTTCACCGGGACCGGGGGGCCCCCGTGCCCCCGCCCCGCCCCGCCCTCTGCCCCGGGCCCACCTGCTGCAGCAGCTTCTGCGTCTCCAGGATGTCCCGCTCCACCTGGTCGGCGTTGGCCTGCATGCGGGAGATGAGCACGGCCAGCTCCTGCGTGGCCCTGGGGGAGGGCAGAGCAGCAGGTGGAGAAGGTCCAGGCCCGGTGGGCAGAGAGCACCCCCGGGGCGGGGTCCCGCCTCCCTGGCCCGCCCTGCAGCCGGAGGGAGGAGCAGGACCGGTGCTCTGGGCTGCCCTGAGGGCTGAGGGACATCGGGGTGGAGAGCCCCGTTAGGGGTCAGAAGGTGCGGGTCCGGGGGTGTGGCAGGGGAGCACACCCTCCCAGCAGTGAGTCCGCCCGCCCAGCTCCCTGCCTGGCAGGCGGTGGCCGCGGAGTGAATCACCAGCTCAGGCCGAGGCCTGGGACAGGCCGGCTGGGCCCTGGGGAGGGCAGCAGGTCCCACCCCAACTTCCTCCCACCGGCCCGTCTCCCCGAGCCCCAGGCTCCCTCCGCACAGCACTGGGGCTTACAGTGTAAGGCCACAGCTTCGGGCGGGGAGCCCTCCCCCGAGTTGGGCTTTGGCCAGGGCTCAAAGGACCAGCCCCGGGCAGCGGGTGCAGCAGAGACCAGTTTGAAAGGACTCTGGCCAGACGGTGTTTGATCCTTCGCATCCCTCTGCTGAGGCCTTGGGCAAGTTACTAACCTCTCTGTGCCTGAGGCCGCCCACGGTACCGGGGCGTCCACAGGGATGCCCGGCTGTTACATTAAGAGGAGGGCCGTGTGGAGTGCCCAGCACAGAGCCTGCAGCCGTCAGCCCGGAAGGTGGGGTTCCCCTGCCACTGGGATGTAAGCTCCGTGGCGGGCTGTCCCCCAGAACAGGCTCGGCTCACGGTGGGTGCACAAGCACACGCCGAACAAGGACTGCACAGCGGGGTGAGGGGCTGCAGCCAGAGGACAAGCCGCGGGGCAGAGGGAGGCCAGGAAGCACTGCCCCGGAGGCTGCCTGGGGGCGGGAGCTGCGGGTCTGAGCCCTGGGCACCCCGTCCTCAGCCCGGCCTCCCCGGCCAGGAGGGCGCCCCCACCCTGGGCAGGGCTCAGAGCCCCCGGGGGGACAGTCACCCCAATGAGAGGCTTCGGTGCCGTCTTTCCCGTCCACCCAGAAGCCAGGCTCCTTGCTGCCCGTGGCCCTGATCTCTATCGGGATAATAGCTTTTCTGTCTCCATCCTCTCTGCACGCCCCGGACCCAGGCCCCCCCGCCCCGCCCCGCAGGGGGCTGAGGCAGAGCAGGCAGCACCCAGCACCGCGGCCCCGGGAGCCTGGCTGGCCCTGCAGAGTGGGAGGCCCAGGCGGGGCTCTGAGGTGGTCTGCTGAGGAGGTCTGAGGCCTGCGGGCCCTTCCCCTTCCCCACAGCACCCCCTCCACACGCCGTAAGGAATCACCCAAAGGAGAGCCTCATGGGCAACGCTGCACCCCACCCCCAGCTCCCGGCCTCTCTGGTCTCAGGCCTCTGCCCACCCTGTGCCAGGTCCCAAGGGTCATCCCGGCCCAAGCAGAGCCTTGAGGGCAGAGCCATGAACTGGAGCTGGGCACTCCCTCCTCCCACCTCCCTTTTTCCAGTCTCCCACCTCCAGCCTCCAGCCTCCACCTCCAGCCTCCACCTCCAGCCTCCAGCCTCCCAGCCTCCACCTCTAGCCTCCCAGCCTCCCAGCCTCCAGCCTCCCAGCCTCCAGCCTCCCAGCCTCCAGCCTCCCAGCCTCCCAGCCTCCAGTCTCCCACCTCCTGCCTCCAGCCTCTAACTCCAGTCTCCCAGCCTCCACCTCCAGCCTCCAGCCTCCCAGCCTCCCAGCCTCCAGCCTCCCAGCCTCCCAGCCTCCAGCCTCCCAGCCTCCCAGCCTCCCAGCAGGGAAGGCAGCTGCTCAGGCCCCGCGTAGCTGAGCAGCCTCAGCTCCTGGCCCCCAGGCCCCCCCCCCCGCCCCCGCCCCGAGAATGCGGAGCCCAGGCCGTAGCCTCTCGCTGGGCTGGAGCTCAGCCCAGGCGGAAGGGAGTCCTCCCGGGCCCTGGGCCGTGGACACGCGGTGCCGGCCCGGCTGGCCCCGGCTCCGGCTGCAGCTCCAGGTGCACCACCGGACGCGGCCCCCTCACTCACCGGCTGTGCTTGGTGGGGGAGCCCTTGGCCGGGGACCCCTTGGGGGACCCCTTGGGGGACCCCTTCCCCTGGGCGCCTTTGCTCAGCCCCTTGAACATGGTGGCGAGTGCCGGCGGCGGGCGGCGGGCGGCGGGCGGCTCTGGGCGGGACGACGGCAGTTTCTGGGCGGCTCGGGAGGCCCTCTCGCAGGTGAGGCCTGGCTGCGCACGCACCCTCCGGCCCACACTCACCCGCTCCTGCTCCGGCACAACCAGTTTGGGAGGAAAGGGCAGAGCAGAGGCGGGGCCGGGCCTGCCCCGCTGCCGAGAAGGTGTCACACCCACAGCCCGAGGCCGCGCAGTCACGCCCAGCGGGGAAACAGCTGGCGCAGGAGGGCAGGACTCCGGACAGACGGACACACAGACAGACGGGGCCTCAGAGCGGCCTCAGCGCATGGACACCTCCAGGCAGCTCAGCCATCGCCCACCCGGGCTCGCTCTGTGGTCTCTCGGACACAATGGGGAGCAGGGGCATTCACCCAGACGGCGGGCACCGCCCAGCAGTCCCGCCCCCCCGGCTGTCCGTGATCCGGGGCAGGAGGCCATGCTTGACCGGGACCCTCAGAGTCTCAGACCAGCTCCAGGGGACAAGAACTCCCCTGGGGCCTCCCCCGAGGACCCCGTGTCAGCCCCCAGGGGCTGCTGGAGCCCCCAGAACCCACTGCATTTGGTCTTCCTGCCGCTCCCCCCCCCCCCCGCCCCCGGGAGCGGCCCTGGTGGCTTTGGGGTCGGATTGGGTGGCAGACGGCTGGCTTACGGGCTTTCCCCCCGCTGAGCGCCAGGAGGGCCGTCCCGGGAGCTGCCTTCTGCGCTGCCGTCTTTACGAAGGGAGTGTTTGCAGGCACTCATGCCCTGGCCCAGCTCCAGGCGTCCCTTCCACCGTTTTGGTGGAAGGAGGGGTCGAGGGCAGTCACCCTGTCTTGGCGCTGGGACGGCCGGGTGGGCCTCCGGGGGGCTGGGAACTCGGAGAAGAGAGCAGGTCCCAGCGGACTGGAGAGACGGGCCGAGGCCTGACCCTGGCACGTGCCCCAGGGGACAAAGCAGGCCCGAGGCTGCCCCTCGTGGACTAGCCGTGTGGCCCGGGGCGGGGGGGGGGCTAGACGGAGTCACCTGCCCTGGGGGGGCTGACTGGCGGGGGGGGGGCGCGGAGGCGGGGACAGCAGGGCCTGCACAGCACAAGAGCAGCAGGGAAGGGAGTGGTGTCCGAGTTCCATTTGGGTGGGAAGATGCCTCGGCCCAGGCGCCCCCACCCTGTTCCTGGGTGACAATTTCCTTACACCACTAGCAGCCCGCCGCAGGGAGGGCCCTGTGCTTGCACTGCACGATTGCAGGGCCCAGGCGCAGCCTAAGCACAGCCGCATCCCACACCAGTCAGCACACGTCCTTATCTGCGAGATTAGGCGGCGCCGGGCGGGAGAGCCAGACGGGGAGGCTGTCGGCCCTCTGTCCGCCTCCCTCCCCTTCCCAGGGCGCCGGCCCCTCCCTCCGAAGCGGCGGTCACTGCGGTGAGGGCCGGCGGGGGCATGGTGTCCACACTCCAGCCCACGAGTGGGAGCGGCCAGGGGAGGCCTCTGAGCTGGGCAGGGGGAGGCTGTGGAGGCGGGAGGGGAGGCAGACAGGCTGAGATGGGAACATGGGTCTTGGCCTCCCGTCTGCAGAACCTCCTGGGTGTCAGTGCCCCGGCCTCGCACGTCAGGGACCCAGACCGGGGCTGATTCACAGGGGTGGGGTGGCGGGGGGGGACGAGCTGGGTGCCGAGCTGGGTGCCTGGCGGGACTGATGCCCCAGCAGACGGAGCCCAGCTCCTGACAGGCCCACCGGCAGCCACCGGCAGGCGCCGCGGGTCTGAGCGCCCTGCTCTCCGAGGGAGGCTCCCGCTCAGGCGGCTGGGCCCCAGGGACAGAGAGAGAAACGGGTTAAACAGTGAGGGGCACAGCAGCAGCCGCAAGCCCGGCCCCTGGGCACATGAAAAGCCACCCGTGCGCGGGGAGGGCGCTGGCCGTAGCTTCACTCGGACTCCAGCCTTCCTGTGAAGAGGATGCGAAACACCTCACGGTCTTATATCAAATGCATGTTCTGGATAGAGCGTTACATGAAAAGTATTATTTACTAATTCTTTATTGTTGAAAATATTACATATGTCCCCTCCCCCCCCCTTCCCCCCTCCCCCCCTCCCCCCGCTCCCACCCCGGCCCTCACCCCCCACCGTCTGTGCCATGGGGCATCTTCCCCACCTTCTGAAATGTCCTTTTAAAACTGACTCCACCTGCATCACTTTCCCATGTTTGGGAAGTTTGAGACGGCAGCTGTGGCCGGCATGGTGCCCACGTTAGTCTGTCTGACGGCGCTGGCATGGCCGCTGGGCAGGGCCCCGACCTCAGCCTTCCTGGGTCTCCCCCCCGGCACGGCTCCTCCCCTCGAACCAGGCAGGAGCCCAGCCCCACGGCCTTCGCTCGCCTGGCACTGGCTTCCTCTGTGGATGGAGAGGGTTGAGGTCACTGAGCCCGTCTCCCTCCCGCCCTGTGCCGGCGACGGCTCCAGTGGCAGCTGCTGGCATCCTGGCTGGAGCTGCAGGCTGCGCGGCTGCTGAGCCCGGGGCCATCGGAGCGGGAGCCGCGCAGCTCCGAGCGGCAGGCAGGCTCGCACCCAGGCAGCGAGGCAGCAGGGCGGAGGCGTGGCGGGTCCAGGGCGTGAGCGCCCCTCTCTCTCCGCCAGCTCCGGGCCCCCTTGCCGGAGCAGATGGTGGCCATTGCTGCCGGGCCCCGGGGCGCCCTGGCCGGGACGAGCTTTGCCGTCTCAGGAAATGGCTGTTTGCTAGAGCTCTGCACCAGAACCGTGGGGCCCGCTGCTGACCGGCTCCTGCTGGCCCCTTCCTGGGCTCCCCGAGGACTAAGGCCCTCCACCAGCTGGACGAGAGGGCGGGCTGTGGGAAGGGGAGCCAGGGGGTGAGCCGCCTTCAGTGCCCGGGGAAGCAGGGGGCAGCCCAGGGACCCACAGGGCAGCCGGAGGAGACTCTTGGCTGCCAGTCTACCCAGCGGGTCTGATGCGAGTGCTGACCGTGACCTCAGCCTGCTCCGACGGCAGCGGCAGAAGGTGCCGGCTTCCCTGCGGTGCCTTCTGGGGGAAGAGTTTGGAGGAAGCACCTCCACAAACAAACTCTGCCTGTGCTGCGGGAACAGGCTCCCCGTCCTCGGGGCCAAGACAGAGAACACGGGGACTCACGGCCAGGCTGTCCCTCCCCAGGAATGGTTCCCTCTCCGTAGCCCTGGGCGACCGTGATCACCCCCACCCCCCCGCGCACTGCTCCTGAACCCCAGCCCTGCAGCCCGCCCCTCAGAGAGCAAGCAGCGGCTCGGTCACGCTGCCCCCTTGAATTGCGGTGTGTGTGTCTGTGTGGGGGGGCTTAATAGCCATTGTGCAGTCAGGTCTGGTGGAGGCAGCTAGCCAACTGCGCCCCCCCCAGGCCAGCAGCAGGCGTGCAGCCGGAGAGAAAGAGGCATAGGGGCCGGGGGTGGGTGGGGGAGCCGTGGGTAAGTGGCACTGAGCCGTTCACTGAGGAAGACAAACGTTTATAAAATGAACAAACAGAAAGAAAATACTAACAACAGTCTTCACAGACTGACTGCTAATTAGCCTTATTGCCCGGAAATTGGAAAGCAAACGAGGGCAGTGCCTCCACCAGCTGCCCTGGTCCTGGCCCAGCAGCCCCCTCACCGGCCCTGGGCTCCGACGGGCCGGGACCACCTCACAGCACGGCCGCGGTGAGGAAGAGGAGGGCTTTGTCCAGATCCAGCCCTGGCTGGGCAGGCTCCCCACGGCCCAGGGCAGAGCCAGGGCAGGGCTCAGGGGCGAGCGGACGTGCGGACAGCGGGGGAGGGAAGGAAATCAGAGAAAGATGCCTGTCTTATGGGCGATGACCCCGCACCCCCTCTACCCCCGGGTCGAGTCACATAGAGCTAACGTCACAGGCCCGGTCCCTGCCTGTCCTCCCTCCGCCTGCCCTCCCTCCACCTGTCCTCCCGCCGCCTGCCAGGGATGCCTGGGGAATCCAGCCCCTAAAGAGGCGGCGGCTCTTTGCCAAACGGTGGTGAGGTGAGGACTGCAGTTCACGGAGGTGAGCAAGACCACCTGCCAAAAGGGGGGTCACAGCAGCACAACGGACGTGGCCGGGATGGCAGGACGGAGGAGGGCAGGGCCCTGGGGCGCCTCTGCGGGCTCCCAGCAGCCGCCGCCGGGGCTGTGGCCACCCCCCCTGTCCACAACGCATAAGCAACACACAGCGCGGTCCTCAGACCAGTCTCACCGGCGGGGAAAGGTCAGACAGCGTATTCCATCCGTGTTAGTCATCTGCGGTCCTTCCTTTTTTTAAGGAGGAGACTTGGATAGTCTGGTTTTTTGTTTGTTTTTAATATATTTTTATTGATTTCAGAGAGGAAGGGAGAGGGAGGTAGAGGAACATCGATGATGAATCACTGACTGGCTGCCTCCTGCCCAGGCCCTCGTGGGGCTCCAGCCGGAACCCGGGCCTGTGCTCTTGACCAGAAGCGAAACTGGGACCTTCAGTCCGTGGCTGATGCTCTATCCACTGAGCCAAACGGCCAGGGGAACGATTCTGTTTTAACTGTACCAACTGCGGACACGGCTGGCTAAGCCTGGCCGTCACCGCGCCGGGCGGCGGGGGTGTGTGTGTGTGTGTGTGTGTGTGTGGACCCGCCGCCAGGGCTGTGCCGGACGCCGGTGTCTCCTGCCGGCCCCACCCCATGCGCTCAGTTCTGACATCCACGCCACCGGGCGAGATTCTTCCAGGCGGTGATGTCAGGATGCGGGCAGCTTCCAATTTATCTTGGCTTCGGGGCAGCGATAAATTTTACAGCTACACCTGGTTTCCATCTCCTCTGTAGCAACAAGTATCTTCAAAACAAAAGTTAGAACCAACACATATTTCTGCTATCTTTGGACATTTTCCTGGCCTCTGACAGCTCCCGGCTCCCGAGGCCCAGAGCCACGTGCTGTCCGGATTCTGAGCGGTGGGCTCGGCGGGAGCGGGTGACGCCGGGTGTGCAGTCAGCGGCGGTGACGGGCAGAGGGAGCCAGCCTCGCGCCTGGCGGGCGCCATCGCCTCGGCCTCAGCCCTGCGGGGAGAAGCCCTGCTGCCCAGGCTGCCACCCGCAGCCAGTGCAAGGCGCAGGGTGCCAGCGGGCGAACGGGGCAGAACCAAGGCTGGGAGGGTTTCATTTGCCAACAGGGAGTCCAGGATCCCATGTGGTTGAATGTAAAACTGGGGACAAGACAGCACATTGGAACCTCGCATGTGAGAGAGAGAAAAACTGAGTCCCAGCTGCTCACCGTTCCTTAAACAGAACCACAGGGTGGGCGAGGGCAGAGAAACGGCCCAGATCGTGTCTTTGAACCCCGGGCTGAGCGTTATCCCCAGAACGCTCACGGCAATGCTCCTGCAGATCACGCTCGCGCCCACAGGCGGGAGAGAATCCTGAGTACAGCTGCCCACAGGGAGCCCTAAAAACAGGAGTGGAGCTCCCTCCTGGATCTGGGGAGACACAGAGCCTACAGCACCCAGCTGCTGCCGAACCACAGCCCATCCTGGGGGAGGGACGTCACCCCAACAGACAGACCCTGGAAACGAAGCAGCATCCACACCCACTCCGCACACCGGGGCCACTGGGCCCCCTGCCCCCTGGGAGGGCGGACCGTGGGCACTGCCTCCGCTCTCCGGCCCGGAGCCTGAGCTGATCTCGTGTGTGTGCTGGGGAGCTGCCACCTGGGCCTGCAGACAGGATGGGCCCTGCTTCTGGCACCCCGTCCCCCACCACTCAGCCTGTCCAGTATCCGTGGAGCCTGCACCAAGGACGTGTGAGCTCACCAGCGACCCAGGCCCTGCCAGCTGTCCCCATGCAAATACATCCTGTAACACCCAATAGGTCTTTCCCGGCATCGCTGCCGACAGCCGTGCTGGTCAGAGCAGCCGGCGGGGAGGGAGGACTTCCTGGTGTGGCCCCGAGACAGAAGAGGCTCCGGAGAGCTGCGGCCAGGACCGGTGCCGGCCTCTGCAGTGGAGGCCTGGAAGGCCGGAGCAGACACGGGGACTCTGTTGCCGGAGAGGACGGCTCCTCCAGCCCGGCCCACCCGCAGTGCCGCGGGTGCCGCCCAGGCCGGCCCGCCCGCCCGCGGGCTCCTGGCGGTGGAGCACGGCCTGTGGCTGTGACCAGTCCGTTCACGGCGGCGAGGGGGACGCGGGCCCGGGACCACACCCCTGGGGAGGAGGGAGGCGAGGAGGGATGAAATTCCCAGCTTCCCTCAGCTCCATAAGCCCTGAGTTTCAGGACCAAAAACCAAGACCACAACCTACGATCACTGTTTATATTTCCGGAGGGAGGATTCCCCTAAACTGTGTGGCAGAGACCATGAAACTTCAATTACAAAAAAAAAAAAAATTCTCCTTGACCCAAAGCAAATCCTGGGGAGTTGGGACCACGTGTGAGCACCTCGGTCTGCAGTCCTGACGAGCGGCCCGGCCTCCGCAGTTCCCAGGAGGCGAGGCCACCGCCAGGCGGAGTCCGTCCGCGAGAACGCTCGCAGTCCTGCGGCCATCAGCCGCCTCTGCCTCTGCCACGCTCGTCAGCGCCTGGGCCCGGCCACCTCGGCCGCATCCCGCCCCCTCTGGGATGTGCCCGCTTCCACAGGGACTGAGGTTCAGGTCCGCCTCAGGCTTAGATCCCTTCCTCCTAGCTTCCTCACTGCTTTGTGTCTTACAGCAATGTGATGACAGAAATAATGACTGAGGACAACATAACGGGTACGAGAGAAACTGGTTAACCTGTAGTGGCAGCTACAATGACAGCCGGGAGCTGCAGAAGGGGACACATCTCAGCAGACACGCCCGCCCGCCCGGATCAGGGTCACCTGACACAGCGGGCCAGGCGCAGGGCCCCCGGGCCCGGAGAGGGAGGGCACGGGAAAAAACGGCAGTCTCCAGCGCCTTTGCCTTTTAATATAAGATTTGCTTTCGTCATTTGAGTGCAACACATTTCTTCTAAAAATAGAGCTCTCTGCTTGTTCTGAAACAGCTTCCACGTGGAGGTGAGGGGTGAGGCCACGGTAACTTGGGAGGCGGAGCCAGTGCGTCCGTCATGGACACGCTGCTCAGGGGGTCCTGGGTGCCCGCAGCGGGGAGCTCGTCTCTAACCCGCGGCACTGAGGGGGACGCACGCTGCACCCCGTCCCCGAACACGCTGCCCCCAGGAGCCGGGCAGAGGGCCCCGCACGTACCCACCGGAGCCCACGGTGCCTGCCCTCCCGCACGTGGTAGGGGTGTGAGGGCACAGACAGGACACGGGACGCTGGGGGCTGCACTCCCGCCCCGGGCCAGCGCGGACCGGCGTCCACCCCCCGGAGCCCGCGGGCTTCGCCACCCCGGAGGCGGGTTAGCTCCGGAACCCGAAGATGCCCTTGATGTAGCCGGTGAGGCCGCTCTTGGCCTTCTGCTCCAGCTTGTCGTCCAGGGGCGGGAAGGCCACGTGGTTGAGGGCCAGGTCGAAGAAGAGGGGCTTGCAGGGGATGGGCTGGAAGCCGGGCGGGAAGTGCACCAGGTTGGCTTGCTTGGTGACGAGGGAGGGGTCCAGGCAGAATGTCTCAAACCGTTCCACCAGGGGCTGGAAGGCAAGCCGCAGGGAGGGATGGGGTGAGCCACAGCCCGGCAGGGGGCCCACCTGGTGGAGCGCCCACTTCAGGGCCTGTAGGTGCGACCTCACTTGGTCCCACGAATCTGTGCTCCATTTAACAGCTGAGGCCAGAGGGGCCGGCTGGGACTGGGGTACACACGGGCCTCCCAGTGGGGTGCTCCTGGCACCCCAGTCCCTGTGCTGAGCTGGGCCATCGGGGTGGCCCGCCTCATACAGGCAGCTTCGGGGTTCCCGAGTGAAGGGAGAGCAGGGTAGCCCTTAGGGTTAGGGTCCCTCCACCACGGAGCACACGCTCCCAGGAGCCCGCCAGGCTCACCTTGTTGTCCTTGACCTGGGAGGCGGTCTCCGGCTGCTGGGAGTCGCTCGCGTCTGAAAGGTCAGGGAGTCAGTAAGGACGGGGCTCGGCAAATGCTCACAGAGGACGCCTCTCGCACGTGTGCAGAGGCCGCCAACCTGTGGGCGCGGGAGCCCTCCCCCTCCCGGGCCCACTGCCGAGGAGCCCGCCCTGTACGGAGACGCGGCTGGGCGGAGGGACGTACGACGGTCCCCGAGGCGATGGTGGGAAAATGAGACCCGCACAGGTTAACCAGGACCACCCGTCCACCCTCAGAGCAGGGGGGGAGAGGAGGAGCGCGGGAGGGCTGGGGAGGCTCACCCAGGATGGCCGCCGCCTGCAGGGAGCACTTCTCCGACCTCACCTGCGTGATGAGCTCCTGCACGTCCGGCAGGTCCTGCAACGAATCAGAAACCGCAGACTCAGGAGCGGGCGGCCGAGCACCAAACCCCTGAGCGGGCGCCGCCGCCGGTCTTTCCAGGATCAGACTGTGAGCACTTCTATGGAGACACACCAGCCGGTTCTGACCGGGAGCTGAGCCATGGCACGTAACAATGCGTGGAATAATGAGACTAACGGCAGCATTAATAAGTTAATTACACACAAAGGCACCGTGCCGTTTCATAGGGAAGACTGGACGCGGGGACCCACCCGGCCATCGGCTTGGGCACAGGCCCCCCTCCTGCCTCGGCTCTCACTGGGCAGTGCTCTCAGCCCCCACACGGGACCCCTGGCCTTCTATTCCAGACCCTCCCACACCCCGGCACGTCAGGGAGGACGGCGTTTGTGAAACGCTTCTCTCCTGGGACAAGCCACTGTCCTGGTCGCCTCACGTCTGGACGCCACCGCACATGACACTGCTGCCACTCACCCTCCTCCGCCCGCACTGTCCGGCCCCCAGGGCCCCGTGCTCCGGGGCCCGCCCCTCCGCACCGCAGACGGCTCCCCCCGCCGTCCGGGAGGTGACCAGTGCCAGGCTCCCTGACGGCAGGAGCCCGTTTAACCGCAGCCCCTCGCCGAGGGCGGTTCTGAGCGCACAGCCAGGCTCGGCGTGAGACCGGAGCTTCTGTTATAAACCTCCGCTGGCCGTTCTCACGGTCTCTGCTCACACACACACGGCTCCTCGGGCCGCTGGTGCTTCAGGAACCTGCTCATCGGAGTCCGAGCTCCGGCAGCCAGCTCCTCACGGCGGCGGGAAACCACAGCACCCACCCCAGACCGCCGCTCGCTCTGACGGCACCGCCGGCTGCGGGCCGCGCAGAGGCGGGCGCGTCCGCACTGCCAGCAGCCCCGCCGCCGCTGCCGGCCCCGTGTCCTCCGCTTGGCCGCCTGTGACCGTCACTAAAAACCCACCGCTCAGCCCAGACCCCGCCTGCAAGAGTCAGAACCTCTGGGGTGCAACCCAGACACCCATTCTTTCCCCCGAAGGCCGCAAATCAAGGTAAGTCCTGCCGTGTGTGGGGCCGGAGAGGGATGGGAATCCGGACATCCATGTTTCTTAAAGACCTTTCCTGGCAATGCCAGCGTGCCGCCGGCTCGGAGGTATCTCCTCCGGAGGAATGGCCTCCCTTCCCGGGACCTGGGCCTCCTCAGGCCGCCCCCGCTGACCGGGCGGCGCCCGGGACCCACCTTCAGGCTGCTCCGGAAGGCACCAGCGCCGGCGCTCACCTCGTCCGCGTACTTCAGGACGCGGTCGTACAGCACGAGGGCCTCGCTCCACTTCTTCACCAGCACGTAGGACTGCGCGATGAAGAAGCACCTGCGGAGGGAGCGGCGGGGCCGCTGGAGCGCAGCTGCCGAGGGCAGGCGCTCCTGGCGTTTAGGCTAACCGTAAATTTTCTCAAGGGACAGGGAGAGGGAGGGGGAGGGAAAGGAACAGAAACATCGGTTGGTTGTTGCATTTACTTACACATTCATGGGCAGTTGATTCTTGTATGTGCCCTGACAGATCAAACCCACAACCGTGGCCTATCAGGACGGGGCTCTAACCACTGAGCGGCCCGGCAGGGCTAAGTGTTAAATTTGGAAACAGGTTTCTAAACCTCAGGATCACTGCCTGGGAGACCCCGCGCTCTCACTGTCCCGGTCTGCGGGGCTCACCTGCATCCTCCCCTCAATCGGAGGGGCCAGGAGGGCCCAATGTGAACCCAGCCAGCACCGCCCACTCCGGGTCACACCCCTCATCTCTGCTCATCTGTTTCAAAACCAAATCCAAACCCCCTTCCGACGGGAACCAGTCTACCCGGAGCAGAGCCTGAGGCTGCCAGCCTGACAGGACAGAAGGGTCCCAGGGGCCAGGAGGGGCACCCTGAGGAGTCAGAGTGTGGGGGTGTGAGGGCCAGAAAAGGGCTCCAGGCGGCCATTTTGTCCAGACCCCTCTTGCTACACAGCCCGCATCCAAGTTCAAATAACGAGTCATTTAGAAAAGCGAGCAGCCAGCCTTCTCTCAGCTTCAGCTCAGGCTCTGCTGGCTGACCCTTTCCCAGCACCGTCCCTTGTCCATGGATGGAGGGGGAGGGGGGGAGGGGGGGAGGAGGGAGAGGAAGGGGAGGAGGGAGAGGAGGGTTAACATGCGGGCTCTCTGGCTGCCCCGACCCACCCAAGAGCAAACAAGGACCCGGGCCCCTGAGACTTGGCTCGAACCCGCTGGCCGCCGGCCTCTGAGGGGGGCAGGCTCCCCGCAGCCAGCGCCCAGTCTCCCGGACAGGGGCCGCCCGTCCTCACCTGTAGGCCTTGTACACCAGGGTCCGGAGGCCGATCTCTTTCTGGAAGGCTCTGTCGTCCTCCAAGCCAGGGAGCTGGAGCAGCTCCACCAGATTCTGCACGAGATGCACAAAGAAACCTCATGAAGTGGTGGCTGCGACCAGAGCAGACCGACCAGGGACATGAAAGCCTGGGCTTCGATCCGGGCAAGCCTGAGTCCGATAACTGCAGCAGCCGCATCTGGGCCACCTCCCGCGTCCGCCCCGAGGGCCTACTGCCCTTTCGGACTCAGTGCAGACCGGCCCGAGCGCCGCCCGGAGCAGCCCGGCCAGAGGGGCGGCCGCTCGGCGCCTTCCTTCCGGAGCGGCCGCTCTGTCTGTGCCTGTGACTGTCTCACCAGCTGCTCCCTGGCAAGCGCCCCGTGTGGCCTTGGTCTCAGGACGCGCCACAGCACGTGAGAGGCTCACACGCAGGTCAAGGGCTGAGCTAAGCCTTGTGCTCCCTGGTCTCTCTGCACATCAACAGGCTGAGCATCAGGGTCACAGGCCTGGCCGGGTGCTCGGCTGGTTGGAGCGTTTGTCCCGGACACCAAGAGGTGGCGGGTTCCATTCCCGGCGGGGGCACAGCAGGAGGCAGCTGATATGTGTTTTTCTCTCACACTGACGTTCCTCTCTATATATACCCCCTTCCTCTCTTGAAATCAATTTAAAAAAACAGTAATAAAATACATACATAAATAAATGTATGTCCCAGTCACTGAAGGGACAAGAAGGACAAGACCTCTCTGGCTTTTACCAGGACCAACAGCGGCTGTGTCACCACCCTCCCTGTGGGAGCGGAGTCACGCGGTGCCCGGCCCCAGGCACCTGCAGGATGATGTCGTAGAGCCGGATCAGGTCCTGCGGCCGGGCCGAGCGCTTGCTGTCGTCCTCTGGCTGCGGCTGCAGCAGGGCCCGCTGCAGCCCCTTCGCCATGTTCTCGTTGCGCTTGATGGCCGTGGACAGCTTGATGTACGTCAGGTAGCTGGAAGGGAGCACACGTCGGCTCAGGTCACGCTCAGGCCCTGACGCTCTGAGAGGAACCTCAGGTCGGGGCTGACCCAGGGGAGCGTGGGGGGAGGGTGTGTCCAGAGCCGTTCAGCCTGGCCTCAAGCCCGCCACGCCGGCCGCTGCTCAGGGCAGATACGCAGGGGCCAGCCCGGGGCCGCCGGCCAGGATTTATTTCAGTCGGAGTTACAGGCTGTTTCTTCTTTTAGGAGCGCAGAGCCACCAGCCCCGGAGGGGGTCCTTACGAAGACACGGGGAGCACGCCTGGCCCCGGGCCCAGGACCGGAGCACGCCGGGCCCACACTCACACTCCAGCAGGCATGGCCAACGAGGCATGCAGCCCGCCACCGCGAGTGTGACCTGCCTGCTCCACAGGGAGGCACGCCCCGTGACGGCTCCCCTGTGGGGGTGCCGCTCCGGATGGCTGTGCGGGCGGCACGTCCCGGAGGCTGTGCCCGGCGCCTGCCTGCTGTGCCGGAACCCCCGGGAGGCTGTCTGGCATCTGGGCCGCAGGTGACCACGGAGAAGCCCGTAAGGAAGCGCCCAGCTCCGGGTTCCCATCGCCTCTGGAGGAAGACGGGAGGCGCCTGGGAGAGGACACAGAGGCCTGGGCCGGGGACAGGGACTCCGTAACGAACCAGGACCCAAGGACGGCAGTCTGAGTGCTGACTGGCCTCCAAGCCTCCAGAGCACAGCAGCCAGGGGTGCTGTGGGGACCCGACTGCCCAAGACCCTGCGAGCCTGGAGGGGGCCACGAGCAGGCAGAGCCAGAGGCCGCAGGGAAGCCAGAGCTGAGGAGCCGAGCAGCTGCCGCCAGACAACCACCCGCTCCACCGAGCGCGAAGCCGACAGTCACTCCACCAGACAGAGAGGTCCGAACCAACAGGAAAACGAGCAGCTTAGAAGAACCAGGCTTTGCAGGGAGCAGAAAGCCTAAAATCGCGATGATTAATCCCCGAGAGACAGAGGAAGACTTCCCGACCACAAAGTTAGAATGAGACGCTGACTTTTAAAAACAACACTCCGAGAACACAAACAGTCCTCAGAAAGGCCCTGAGAGCAGAAGTGAGAGCCACCGGGAGTCGGAGGGGAGGGGAGGGAATGCACAGCCGCACACTCCCGTGCCCACGCTGTGCTCACCGCACTTGCACGCAGCGTCACGCCTCACCTGTGCAGGTACTGGAGGTTGGAGACCTTCCCCGACTCCCCGTCCAGGGCGAACTCCCGCTGCTTCTGCGGAAGAGGAGCACAGGTCACACCGACCTCCCCGGCTCCGGCCCGCCCCAGGTGGTCCAGCGCCCCTGGAGGCCCCTCCAGCCTCACAGCTACTGGCATGTTCCAGAAAGGTCACTCAGTGGCCACGGGCGCCTGGAAACTGGACGTGAGGGAGAGGGGAGAATTCAGAGTAACGCCAGCGAGGCTTCTGTCCGCAGCTCCGAGCCGGACCCACCGCCGTAAGGGAGGACAGCCAGCCCACACCCACGGCGCCGGCCAGGTCTGGGCCTTCGGCCCAAGTTGGACCCTTGTGGTGTCAGCGCCTGCCTCTGTGGCTGCCGAATGATAACCCAAAGATGTCCATCCCCACCCGGAACCTGAGCAGCTGCCCTCCCCCACGGCGAGAGGCCTGAAGAGGGGGTGAGGATAAGCCTTTGGATTGGCCTGGAATACCCGGGGCCAATGCAATCAGGCCCTTGTAAGCGGGAGGAGGAGAGCTGTGACACAGTGAGGCGGAGGCAGAGGTCAGAGAGGAGCCTGAGGAGGCAGGAAGGCACCGTGAGCCGAGGAATGCAGTGGTTCTCCCCGAGGTCCCCGGGCTTCCAGGAGCCCAGGCAGGCGTCCAGCTCCGGAGCCGCTGGGACCATCAGTGCTGCCGCCGAAGCGCCATGTGTGGTGCTGCGGTGGCACGGGCGCCAGGGCCTGCTATCGCCGTATCCCTGGCCGGGAGGTGGCCTCTCTGCTGTGAGCTCCAGTGAGTGATGGAGGCTGGGGCTGTGCCTGTTTTGTTTTTGTTTTTAAATACATTTTATTGATTTCTCACAGAGAGGAAGGGAGAGGGATAGAGAGCTAGAAATATTGATGAGAGAGAAACATCGATCAGCTGCCTCCTGCACACTCCCACTGGGGATGTGCCCGCAACCAATGTATGTGCCCTTGACCGGAATCGAACCCGGGACCCTTCAGTCCGCAGGCCGACGCTCTATCCACTAACAACACCTGTTTTGGCTGTATGTGCCTGTTAGTGGAGGAAGGGAAGGGTCACGTGCAAAAGCAGCTTCCTGGGAACAGAGACAGGTGGCTGCAGCCTGACAAATATTTACTGAACGTTTTATCCCCAGGCACTGAGACATATGCTGAAGGAAATACACTGCTGCTTTTAAGATGCTTACAATCTTAAGGAAATCAAAAGGGTAGCTATAAAACGATACACCAAATGTTGAATGGCAATTCCTGATTAACTGTGGACATGTAGGTACTGGAAGAGGAGGTGTTTGTGGGGAGGACGGAGCAGCAGGCGTCTCGGAGGGAGCTGTGGTCTGGCCCTGGAAGCCGGCTGGTGTGGGTGTGAGGAGGGAGCGGAAGGAGGAGTGCGTGGAGGAGGGGAAGGAGCAGGGGGAAGGCCTGTGTGGGATGTGAAGACGACGGTGAGCAGACAGCGGGAGGCGGAGGGCACGAGGGCAGCAGCACAGCTGGGGGTGGGAAAGGGGCTGGACCCGCGGGTCGCAGTGGGCCTGTCGGGCCTCGGCTCTCACGTGCGCTGCACACACCCTCAGAGCGTGGCTCTAAGGAGAAAACTAGATCTTCTCTTTTTAACCTAATTTAAAAACTTTTTAAATGCATTTTATGTATTACAGACCAGCTGACTAACGAGGCATGTAACTTACAGACACACACATCCGAGGTAAGTGCTCGGGGTGACCATGGGCGGGCACAGGCGTACACCGGGGACCCCTGCTCCAGCCCGAGGGGTCACTGGCCCCAACAAGAGACAGAGGATGGACGAGCGGCAGAGAGCGACAGGGGAGCGGGGCTTGGTGACAGGGCAGAGAGGCACAGTGCCGTGAGGTTCCCGGTGCAAGTGAGCCCGTGGCTGCTGAAGGAGCGCCAGAGAGGCCCCGGGGAGAGGGATGAGACCAGGCCCCGCGGGACAGAGGGAACCACGGAAGCAGGAGAGGGAACTCCTCACCTGACGGAGCCCAGAGGCTTCTGCCGCTTGTTAGCCAAGCGCCCCAAACAGCAGTGGCTGAGCCTCCAGGCACCGTCCAGGACCCCACCTAGGAATGGCCCCGAGGAGGAGGCCCAGCCCAGAGCAGGAGCCCGCCTCAGCCGATGGCCCACCTGGTCCGGCTTCAGCTCCTCCCGAACGGCCTGGATGGCGTCCCGACACTCGCTGAGCATGGACTCAAACAGCCGCTCCTTGGTCTCCTCGCTCTCCGCCTGGACAGACAAGGAGGTGCGGACCCTGAGTGAGGCCCGGCGCTCTATCCCCATCGCACCCCAATAACGAGGGCTCCACAGACAGCGCTGCACACGGAGCCCTTCCTGGGGCCGTGTTCACGCTGCAGGTGGGACAGGAATTCAGTACCAAAGTGACACTGAAAAGGCCTGTCCAACCGCTGACACCGTCCGTTTCCACCAGAACTCGGCACTCCCGCCCCCTCAGGGCCTGCTCCGGCCTCCCTGGAGGGGCCTCGTGGCCAGACCTGGCGCTGCTGCTTCTCCCGAAGCTGCCAGAGGCTGCTTTCCCTTTTCCTTCCAGAACAATCGGCCTTGCACCCCCGGGGGCCAGCAGGGCTATCCCTCCAGTAACCCAGCAGACGTGCGGACACTGGACGGCGCTGAGTCCGAGCACGTGAATAACCGTACCGATCGGCACCCACAGGCCCCCCAGCACCAGGTGCCGCCTCGGACACCCGCAGGCTCTGGAGGGCCTCGGGCTGCCCCGTGACAGTCCGCACAGTGTCACCTGCCGCTCGCCGGCCGGAAAGGGGAGGGAAAGTGACTCATTAACCGGTGAACACCAGCCACCCCACACTACTGCCCCGAGAATCCTGCCAAGCAGGGGGGGCGGCGGCAGAAAGGCGGTGACTGTTACTGCAGACCCACTGCGCCACGAACACACCAACATGCCATTCTCATGTTTGATTCCCACAGAAATGAGAGCCACCACCTCTCAGACGCCCAGGAACCCAGCACTGCCCCCGGGGAGGGGGCTGGAGGCTTAAAGAAAACCTTTCTCCGAAGAGCGCTCAGGTGTTCCCAGTTCTCAGGGTGGGAAAACTGCCCTGGGACTGCCCACGCAGACCAAACACCCTTTCTATTTATAAGTCATTGACTCCCGCTGCTCCCTGATGAGGGGCCAATCGGGGACAGGCCTTCTTTAAATCTGTAAGGCCGGCCGGCCACCAGCAACTCCGAGACCCGGAGCAGCCGTCCATGGCGCTGTCACCATGACAACGCTCGGTACCGGTACCGGCGTCCGCACGCAGGCGTAGCCCGTGACCTCTGAGCGCCTGAAGCTTCCAGCCACTTCCATCAGCCACGTGCCCGCGGCCGCTGTGTGCCACGGGCTGAGGAACAGTCACACAGCCCGGTCGGCGCCTCGGGGACGGGCCTGTGGAGCCGTGGGATCGCACTGCGGCCCCCAGGGCAGGCCGGTGGCCGGGCAGCAGTTTCGGGGGCGTCAGGTGTGTGAGCGGCCTGGCAGCACCGCTCAGCCAGAGCCCCTCCCGGCAGGTGCGCCGCCCCGGCCGATACTGCCACCCGGCGATTCCCGCCCCCTCCCTCCGAGCAGGGTTCGCGGCCGGGACATGGGAGTGGAGTCAGAGGGAAACCGCTTTACCGGCTCCACGGGATCCGCCCTCCCGCAGGGAGGGTCCGTAAGGAGAGGAAACGCTGCTGAACCCCTTCACCGCCGGGGAGGAGGACACTGCATCAGGCGCTGAGCAAGCGAAACCCGGACTGTCAGGAGGGGCTCCATGAGGGGGCCCGCGGGAGGGCGGGCGCCGGGCAGCGGGCAGTCACTCAGAGACCACGCTCTGGCCTCCGCCAGGAAGCTTCCATGGCTCACGTTTCACTTTTACCCATGAGCCTACCGGGAGGCCCCATCCCCGAAGGACACGGACAGGAAGACGGCACGGAGGGCGGGCGGGCGGCGCCTCAGAACCCACAGCAGCCCCCCAGCCTGCGCTGGGCCACCAGGGCTCCCGGCACGCCCCCTCCCGCAGGAAGGAGGGCCGGACCTGTCCCGGGTCCGCCGGCCCACAGCGCCCGCAGGCCCAGGCGGGTCCCTCCCCGCCCCGCACACATTCCAGACCCACTTCGCACGTCCCGGGTGTGGCCTGAGGTCACCGCTCAGGCTCACGGCTCCCCATACAGAGCAGAACCGGCTGCTGTGTGTCCTGAACCAGTGACACCCCGCCCCCGCCCTGAAAACACTGTTTTCACTCACTGACAGAAATTGCTGGAAGGTGGTGGTGTGACTAAGAGACAAACAAGGCAGGTCTGACCACATTCCCACCACACCCACGGGAGAGCCAGGGATGGGCACCTCACCCAGCACTGACTCCAAAAAAACTGTGGTGTCTGGTCAAGGGGTACAACCTCCCCGAAAAAGGTATTTTTAAAAGAGAAGAATAAAGGGTCTCCTTCCCACACAAACACTGGAGCATTAACCAGCTAAGAAGCAGCACCTGCAGCTGTTAACCGGCCCCTCCCCAGCGCTGCTCACAGCTGCCCGGGGCCGGCGGCGGCCACACGGGACGGGGACTAAGTAGCAGGGAGCTAGGAGGCGAGACAGCATTAACCACACAGAGATGTAAGAGTGGCTGCACTCAGGGTTTTGCAACGGGAGTTTGGCAGCGGATTCATTCCCAGCTCGTCTCTCAGCCCCATGTCCGTCTCCGAGTTACTCCTTCCCCCGCTCCGGTCGCTCGGTTTCAGGGCCGAGGCCATGGAGCCTCCCGAGCGGCCGTGACGGGGACCGGCTCTCTGCAGCCGCTCCGGAGCATGCCAACCCAGAGCGGGCAGGTCGGAGACGTGGGCCGAAGAGCCCATCCCCAGGTGTGAGGCGTCCTCACTGGCCTAGTGAGCCGCAGCTGAATTGTGAACAAATAAGGCCAAAGAGCTCCCCGACCACAGGTGTTACCCTCTCGCCACGTGTAAAGCGAGAGAGAGATAAAGTCTCCACGGGGGAGACTGCTGCCCCCTGACCGGCGGCACGGACGGTCCCTTTGCCAGGGGGTTGTTCCACTCCAGGCCGGGCCAAGTGGAGCCTCCCCAGCCTTCATAAACGTCAGCTTTTCTTTCTTTTTTAAAATATATTTTATTGCCGAAACCGGTTTGGCTCAGTGGTAGAGCGTCGGTCTGCGGACTGAAAGGTCCCAGGTTCGATTCCGGTCAGGGGCATGTACATTGGTTGCGGGCACATCCCCAGTGGGGGGTGTGCAAGAGGCAGCAGGTCGATGTTTCTCTCTCATGGACGTTTCTAGCTCTCTCTCTCTCTCTCCCTTCCTCTCTGTAAAAAATCAATAAACATTAAAAAAAAAAAAAAGTCAATAAAATATATTTGAGAGAGAAACATCAACCCGCTGCCTCTTGCACACCCCCTACTAGGGATGTGCCCGCAACCAATGTACATGCCCTTGACCGGAATCGAACCTGGGACCTTTCAGTCCGCAGACCAACGCTCTATCACTGAGCCAAACCGGCTTTGGCAATGTCAGCTTTTCTTGTCCTTTATCTGATACGTGTCTGTGCCCAGTCCTAGGCGCCCCCATGGAATCTGCCCCGGGCCCCCTCCCCCCCATTCCGGCCGGAACTCCTGCCTGGCCCTCACCAACGGCAGTTCCTTTCTCCCAGCAAGTGTCCCTTAAATCACAGCCATTAACCCGATCACATAGTTAAGCGGCTGCTGCTGCCAGAGCCCTCGTCCAGGAGACAGGCTGCCACACTCCAGTGCAACGAAATGCTCTCCAGAGTTTCTCAGTCTCCTGTTCAGGGGACACAGTAAACTTCCTAGCATGTCCTAGTCTGTCCTTTAAGCAGATAAAGGAAACACCTAGCACAGAGGCACAAAGGAACTCCATCCTGAAAGCCGCCCTCAAACCAAAGAGGCTCCTTTGGAACAGTCACTGGAAAGACGGGAACTCATCAGGACTAGCCAAGCCTGTGTTTCACGCAGTGAGTGAGGGTCCCCGCTGCTGCGGCGTCTCCGGAGAGAAGCCCAGGCGCTGTGGAGGTGGCGGTGTGCCGAGGGCCCGGCTGTTCTCCTTTAAGGTGCTCTTCGCTGCACACGGAGGAGGAGGAGGAGGAGGAGGAGGAGGAAGAGGAAGAGGAGGAGGAGGAGGAGGAGGAGGAGGAGGTCTAAAAAGTGCTGATCGCTTGCACAAACCGAGAGCCCCCGGATCTCATTTTCTGAAACTCACTTGGTTGTTTACACCCACAAACAGGCCACACTATGTCAGCAAGCAGCTCTGCATGAGAATTACACAGACCGCACATCCAACCAGATTCTCCGGTTCAGCAGGCTCTCCTTAGAAAGCCCGGCCAGCAGGCCGGCCCTCCGGCGGGCGGCCGGTAAGAGGTCGGAGAAGGAAACAGACAGCGAAGCAGCTGCTCCACCTGCTGGCCCCAAGCACCCCCACCTGGGCCAGCTCTCCACGGCTCCCAGGTGTGGGCCGATGACTGTCCCATCAATTCTTTGCCCTTTACACATAGTATCTCCTCTGTAAACTTAATATCTTAGCTTTTAAAATAATTTTATTCAACAGAGTGCATCTTGAGACCGTTATCAAATATGCAACAGCATTAAGGTTTTTGTTTTGTGATTTTAAACACACACACACACACACCCCTCTTCAGAAACACAGAGAGGATGGTACTGCCTCCTTACCTGAGCAATGGCCGCCTCGTTGTCAGCCAGTCCCAGTAAAAAGATCCGCACTTTGTCGATCTTGACGGGGACCGTCCTCCCTCTCCATTCCACTTCGCTCATGGTGGCCGCCTGTTTGGCTCGAGTCTGAGTGATCAATGCCTAGAAAGCAGCATCGGGAAGTTATAGCTTTAACTGACGGATGTGAGCGGCCACGGTGAAATAAACAGAAACTACTATGTGTCTCTTTCCATAGCTAACATAGAGAGTACACACAAATTTGTATTTGAATTCCTCCTGGGCATAATGTCTTGGCTCAGAGAAACTCAAATTTTAAAGACACCACAGAAGGTTAGAAGGACCGTCACTGAGTGCTGAGAGGGTGTAGGAGAAAAGCACATCTATCATACACCACAGCAGGAATGTCAATTAATAGAAACTTAAAATATTTATCAGTGTGTATCAAAAGCTTCCAAAATATTTAATTACACTTTTAGAAATTTGTCCGAAGGAAAGTTAGGAGTATGTACCAGCTGAAACCAGTTTGGCTCAGTGGATAGAGCGTCGGCCTACAGACTGAGGGGTCCCGGGTTCAATTCCAGTCAGGGGCATGTGCCTTGGCTGCGGGCATATCCCCAGTGGGGGGTGTGCAAGAGGCAGCTGATCGATGACTCTCTCTCATCGATGTTTCTAACTATCTCTCTCCCTTCCTCTCTGTAAAAAATCAATAAAATATATATATATTTTTTAAATTAACAAAAACTGGGGCCATAGATATTCACGGTACTACTATTTAGCACTTAGTAACAGTGAAGAAATGGTCAAATAAACCAGACCTAAAGGAGTACTGGGTGGCCATCAAAAGATGATGACGTAGAGATGTACTTACTGAGGGAAACCACATGGGACATATTTTAATAGAATGTTACTGAACTGCACACTGAGATCCTGTTTTTATTTTTATTTTTATTTTTTTAATATATTTTATTGATTTTTGTACAGAGAGGAAGGGAGAGAGATAGAGAGTTAGAAACATCGATGAGAGAGAGTCATCGATCAGCTGCCTCTTGCACACCCCCTACTGGGGATATGCCCCCAACCAAGGTACATGCCCTTGACCGGAATCGAACCTGGGATCCTTCAGTCCCCAAGCCGACGCTCTATCCACTGAGCCAAACCGGTTTTGGCTGAGATCCCGTTTTTAAATATATGCCTTTTCCCCTACACACACAGAGGTCTCTGTGTGGCAACACATGTGATCCTGTGCTCCCATCTTTATTTCCCACTTCGCCTATGAGCCTATATTGCTTAGAAAGTAAGTGTAACATGGCAAAGAACTTGAATACTTAAAAATACTAGATGAAAAGGTTTTTGCTAAAAAATATATAGAAATATGCAATATTAATAGCAATTATATTGGGTGATGGGATTATAGATTACTTTTTTCTGGACTTTTTAAAACCAAAGACTTTTGTCGAAACCGGTTTGGCTCAGTGGATAGAGCGTCGGCCTGCGGACTGAAGGGTCCCGGATTCGATTCTGGTCAAGGACATGTGCCTTGGTTGCGGGCACATCCCCAGTAGAGGGTGTGCAAGAGGCAGCTGGTCGATGATTCTCTCTCATCGACGTTTCTAACTCTCTATCCCTCTCTTCCTCTCTGTAAAAAATCAATAAAAATATATTTAAAAAAACAAAAAACAAAAAAACCAAAGGCTTTTCACAAAGAACATACATACTAGATTACCTCCAATTTCTCAGCCAGGAGACCCTCGGTGCCCCCAGACCTCAGTCTCATCTGCATGAGTTCACTGATAGCTGACTGGTCCCCTGCGAACGAGAGGAAAATGGTCAAGGGACTGGTCTGTTCTCTCCGAAACCACGAGGCTCAGCTCCACCGGGAAGGAGCGCTCCCGCAAGCGCAGGCAGTGACTCCAGTGCTCCCCGGAGCCCGGGGGGCACAGCAGACGGCAGGGCGGAAGCCAAGCAAGGCCCTGCCTTCTGCGCTCCTGAGAGCTGACCGACAGTCCTGCTTTCCGGAGCCGGACCCCACCCCCGGGCTCGCCGCGGCCCTCACCGATGTTGTAGGCGCAGTAGCGGATGTTGGGCGAGATCTCCTCCACGCGCTGGTTGTACAGCACGGCCTGCTCCTCGGTGAAAGCGCTGGCGAGCTTCTCGTAGATGGTCCTGCGGGGAAGCAGCACCGGGTGAGCCTCGTTTTAAGAAAATGAGCTCACAAGGACCATGCTGGCTAAAAACAAGACACGGCACTCAGGCCCTCCTACCAGCTGCCAGAGCTGGCAGGACATGAGGATGAGAGAGAGTAACATCTCTAAAGGGAAGAAAAACAAACCGGACTGACTAGCACAGAAACAACCACCACCTGATCTGCAGCTTGAAGGCACGGGACGACCTAGAGTGGCACAGGCTGGAGCCGGGAGCGGAGGACTTACTTGCATTTGTTAAAAGCCTCAATGGCCGCTTTCCATTCCTGATGCTCAAACCGCAGCATTCCTGCGAGGTACGCCGTGTAGGCCTGGGGCGGCAGGGAAAGAGAAACGGCTTCAACCAAGACCAGGTACTACCCTGTTTCCCCGAAAATAAGACAGTGTCTTATATTAATTTTTTCTCCCAAAGTTGCGCTAGGTCTTATTTTCGGGGAAACACGGTAGTTCCACCTCCTCTATGTCCTCCAACTTGGGTTTCCAGAACATAGATATTCAGGCTGACTTTAAAAGAAAACTTCTCACTAAGCAAATGTGATCCACAGGTAATTTATGATTCATTTACTTCCCGGGAGAGAACTTCAAAATAGAGGAAATAGGTTGTCTTCATTTTACTTAAAACCAGCTTCTGGGCTATAACATAAGTATCAAAAGGTGAATGTAAACTTGCAATATCCATCTCATTTAAAAAAACGCATTTAAGCCCTGACTGGTTTGGCTCAGTGGATAGAGCGTCAGCTTGCCGACTGAAGGGTCCCAGGTTCAATTCCAGTCAAGGGCATGTACCTTGGTTGCAGACACAACCCTAGTTGTGAAGGAGGCAGGTGATCGATGTTTCTCTCTCATCGATGTTTCTAACTCTCTATTCCTCTCCCTTCCTCTCTGTAAAAAAATCAATAAAATATATATTTTTTAAAATGCATTTAAAAAAATTATGATTTTGTGAACTCTTCCAAATAGAAGATGTAAAGCTTCCATCTACATATGAAAAGAAACACGAGCTTCCTTTAAAAGTGAGAGCTAATTATTAAAAACCAAGAGCTCAAAATGAGAGATGCCGCCCTGGCTGGGGGCTGGGTTGGTTGGAGCTGCAGGTTGGCTCCCCGTCAGGGCGAGTGCCCAGCTGCAGTTTGATCCCGTCAGGATGCATATGGGAAGCAGCCCAACGCTTTCACGCTTCTCCGCCCCCACCCCACCTCTCTCTCTAAGATCAATAAACATGTCCTCAGGTGAGGGTTAAAAAGAGAGATACCCACTTCACCTTGAAAAACCAAACCCAGCTTTCCCTCTCCTGACGCAGTGCATGCCCAGGAGCTCTGCCTGTGTACCTGCAGTTTTGGCGTCGCCCTCCCACCTGCACCATAAGCAAGGCCGCCGTGAAGACACTAACCTGAGCCTCTAACTTGGTCTTGGCGTCCACGCGGTTGCTCTCACACAAGCGCTCCAGTTCCTCCGCGTGTTTGACGGCTTTGCGCAGGCGGGACAGCAAGTGGAAGCGTTTTCGGGGCTCAGTGTTGGCTTCCTGTTTGAGCTGCATGGCGTAGCTCCAGGCTCTCTCCGCGTCCATCAGCACCAGCAGCAGATACCTAAGCCGGAGACGGGAGCGAGCTGACGGAAGGGCCCGGAGCAGGCTCAGGCGTTCTCCGAGGCACAGCCCGCGGCCTCGCAACTTCCTCCTCTCCCCGGCTCTCCTGACTGCTCTTCCCACAGCGGCCCCGACTCAAACTGGCATCTGGGCTGAGGCTCCCTGACTCAGGCGCCTCCTCGGGTTTGTTTGTGTTTTTTTGGTTTTTTTTTCTAAATGTATTTTTATTGATTTCAGGGTGGAATAGAGGAGAGATAAAAACATCAATGATGAAAATCACTGATGGGCTGCCTCCTGCACGCCCCCTACTGGGGATCGAGCCTGCAACCCAGGCACGTGCCCTTGACCAGAATCCAACCTGGGACCCTTCAGTCCACAGGCCGACGCTCTATCCACTGAGCCAAACCAGCCAGGGATACCTCAGGTTTCTAACCAACACCAGATACATCTCTCTGAAAAGCCTGCTCCCACCTCAAAGGCAAACCTAGACTGACCCCTCCCAAATTTTAGCAAATAGACTGTCCAACCACACACTCTGACCTCACCTTTGAACCCACACCTCTCTTTTCCCAACCCCGTTAGAAACCTAAGCATTAGGAGGCACTACATTGAACTTCTCTTGTCAAGGGCCCAATATTTTAGACTCCGTAGACCATATGGTCTGTCACAATTACTGTTATGGTACACTAAGCAGCTGGAAGCAATGCTGCGCAAATGGTGTGGCTGTGTTCCAATAAAACTTTATTTATACGGACAGGTGGCAGGAGGGCCAATCTGGCCCACAGGCTGCAGTTGGAGGAACTGACAAGCGGCCTTCAGCGCCTGTGCCTGGCAGGTTCCTCCTCAGAAACATGAAGCCTGGTGCACGCAGCCTGAACACAGGACTCATCCGTAGCAGCCTGCACACGGCTGGTTCCACCTACATCTCCTGACTGAACAAGCACTTCCAGACGCTGACATCTCGCTCCAGAAGCCTGTCCCGGCACTGTTAGATTTTCATCCCCGACTCGGACACTGCATTCCACCACAGCTTTTGAACAAGTTCTTGAACCTTACTGTAACACAGCAATAGTAAAGCGCCCACTCCACAGAGCTGCTAACAAATCACATGAGCCCACTGGTTTGGCTCCGTGGAAGAGCGTTGGCCTGCAGATTGAAGGGTCCCAGGTTCGATTCTGGTCAGGGCACATGCCCATGTTGTGGGCTCAGTCCTATACAGGAGGCAGCCGATCAATGGTTCTCCCTCATCATTGATGTTTCTTTCTTTCTCTCCCTCTCCCTTCCTCTCTGAAATGAATAAATATATCTTTTACAAATCACATGAGACAATGAAAGAGTTTGGCAAAATGTCTGGCACGCTGTAAAAAGTACCTGCTATCAGTCAGAAGCTCTTCCGTCACCTTTTTCCCCGTGAACTTGTGCCTGTTCCCCATCTTGAAGTTGAGAGTTTTCCGCAGACGCCTTTGTCTACGGGAACAGTAGCCCCTGTGAGAAACCACAAACAACCATCACTCGGACCACCTGACAGGACATTCCACAGTGAATTCTGTAATAAGGCCAGCTCGAAGGTTTAACATGTTCTACGTATGGTTACTACAGGCACCACGCACCGTCTTGCAAACACTCACTGAAGTAAAACAAGCCGGGCAGTCTGACTGGCATCACGGAAAACAGAGCGAGACAGAGGACACGTTATCAAAGAACCCGTCCTCTAGTTGGGAGGATCATGCAGATAAAATGGTAACCAAGAAAAGGAGGCAAATAGCAAACTGAATGTCAAGTTCACGAGTAATCATCCTCTTCTTGCTGACACTTCACGGGAGTGGGCTGATGGGTTTTGAAAGAAAGGGCAGGATGCCTGTCTCACTAATATGAACTCCTTGAGTGCAAAGATGATTTAATTTTCAAATTTCTAAGCACAGTGCCTACCATATAGGTGCTCAGTAAAAGTATTTTGACTAAATTAGTGTAAAAAAATATAAAATTTTACCAACCCTGAATCAAATAACATAGCGCATAATTTACAATACAGAATAATATTTAAATGCTACTGTAGTATCTTAGTCCAGGGTACAGATTGTTAAAAAGAAAAATAACAGTATGGCTGAATCTAAAAACTAGATCTTCTCCCTCGATTCATAATTTTTGCTTTAATTATCACTTATCCTTTTACATAAAAATCAAATGGAACACTCATACTTTATGGGGAGAAATATAAATTGCTAAAAATTTTCTGGCAATTTGGATACATTTATCACGATCCTTAAAAATGTTCATACTTCCTGAACCAACAGTCTATTTCTATACTATTCTATATTCAAGAAATAATAATAATAATAATAATAATAATAATAATAAAAGAAATCATCAACAAGGTTTCATGGAAACAGATTCATGGGAACAAAAATTTTAAACCTAAAAAACTGGCTATCGTATACATAACCAACTCCAAGGAAAAGGTAAATAAATCATTGTATACATATAATAACACTGGTTAATAGTGCAACTCATAAGAATCATGTGTGTAGAACATTTTTATAGGCAGGGAGAAATACATAAAATATAATTTTCAGCCAAAAAGCAGGACACACATTTGTATATACAATATGAGCAAGCTTATGAAAAAGTGCATAGAAAAGAACTAGAAAACCAAAAACACTATTTTGTGGACACACATATACAATATATTTATGTATTTAAAGACATAAAAACGACTAAAAGGTACACACTGATGTCAATTTTATGTTATGTATATTTTTACCACCAAAAAGCCAATTAAAATGCAATATTGGCCTGGCCAATATTGGCTCAGTGGTTGAGCATCGATCTATGAACCAAGAGGTAACCAGTTTTGATTCCCAGTCAAGGCACATGCCTGGATTCCGGTTTGATCCCTAGTAGGGGGTTTGCAGGAGGCAGCCGATCAATGTTTCTCTCTCATCGATGTTTCTCTCTATATATCCCTCTCCCTTACCCTCTCTACAATAAATACATATTCTTTTTAAAAACGCAATATTGAATAAAATCATTAACTAGAAAAAACACACAAATTGGAACAGAGCGGAAAGTTGATCACTGTAATAAACGTGTGATGAGTTCATTATAACATCAACCCTACATTTGTTTTTGGACATTTTCTCAATATTTACAAACAAATCAAGTGATAAAAAGCTGCTGTTTAACCCTTTGCACTCCGAACCATTCTGGACATTGGCTACCAGCTACTCGACGCTACTTTGCGGCGGAAACTCAATTCCCCGTAATCACTAATAAACTGCAATGTCCCCTGAGAGGGGACATCCGAGTGATATGCTAGAATTCCGATGTCCTCTGAGAGGGGACAGCGGAGTGAAAAGGGTTTTAACTTTTCAGTGGCTTCCCCCACCCCTAGATGAGCACCTGAAGGAGTTTAGCCTCCAGGGCCCGCCAACCTCTGGTCCTGCCACTCCCACCTGGCTCCCTCTGCCCAGCCTGCTGACCTTCACCTTAAAGCCGATTCCTTAGGAGCTGAGATTAGAGTGCTTCAGCAGCACTTTTAAAACCAGGTAGCCAAAGCCTATATCTACAATACAGGAAAAGTTGATATTTCTGCTTTCAAAGTACTGAACTCTATTACACATTAGGCATTTATTGTATTTTTTAGACTCATATTAAATGTTTTTCAACGTACAGGCTGTCATAAAAGTTTCCCAATAAATCATAATGCCGGAAATCCCCCTTCTATGTTTAAAATACTGTAAAGATTTGCCGAAGCCGGTTTGGCTCAGTGGTGGAGCGTCGGTCTGCGGACTGAAAGGTCCCAGGTTCGATTCCGGTCAAGGGCATGTACATTGGTTGTGGGCATATCCCCAGTAGGGGGTGTGCAGGAGGCAGCTGGTCGATGTTTCTCTCTCATCGATGTTTCTAGCTCTCTATCTCCCTCCCTTTCTCTCTGTAAAAAATCAATAAAATATATTTTAAAATACTGTAAAGATTTGCATTTAACCAACACTACACCATATGACTAAGTTAAAAAAAATTTCAGCAGAAGCCTCCCATGTATCTGCAATATTGAGGCAAAATCGATAAAAAGATTGGCTCTTTTTATTCATTATAAAACTTCACATTTGAAAATTAAGTCTCTTTTGAGGATCCAATATAAGTTCAGAGCTAGACTTTCTAGGTAGACGTTCTGATAGCACAAAGTAGGGTATTAACAGAGGCAAACTAAGCTGAAAATTCCACAGTGAGTTGCACGCGATACTCACCGGTACCTCTGAAAGTCTCCATGCCGCAAGCCGTGCTGCTGCTGGGACTCCTTAATGATCTGGAGAACTAAAGCCACGATTAAGGAAACGCTTACAATGGCAAGAACCCCAATAAGTCACAACACGTCCCCATCAGTCTATATGTGTATCCAAGCACAGCATATAAGACAGTCCTGAAATACCTATTAGCACTTTAACTAGTGAAACCATTTTCAATAGCTAGCTTACCCTAGGACAGGGCGAGTGCATAGAAGAGCGGATTGCCTTAACCATCTCTGCCTCACACTAAAACAGGAGGCCATTGAGGATTACTGAAACCAACCGCTTAAACAAGGCTGCTGGATTCTCAATGCTGGCTGTGAGGGGGCCGGTTCCCGCGGACTGACACCTGGGCCCAGTATCGTTCTCCTCCAGGCAGGTTCCGGCTATCAACCACGTGTGTCCCTCCTCCCTTTGCAGAAGCGCCTGCACCTGCCAGATCCAACTTTCCTCAACAGCTGTGATGCCGCAGGCGCCTGTGATGAGCACATGCCAACCAAACCAGGCCGCCGTTTGCATAAAGATACCGACGTTTTCAATTTAAAAGAGCAAGCCCTGCCTAAACCCTCCCTTTTAAGAATCTTAAGATACTTTAAGATCATGTACCAACCTTCAGAAAGTCCAGTGACCTGATCTACCACTTCAGTTTCCTTTCCCCAGTCTCCTCAATGCTTCCCTGCGGGTGTATTTTTCAATACTAACCATTAAAAGGAGGATTTTCATAACTCAAAAGGGACAAGGCGGTGTACGGTCCGCGGTACAATCAAGGCGTCCTAACATCCATGTGGCATTACACCACCAGTTCAAAAACCCCAACCCGCTGAAAACTTAACTCTATTGAGGTGTCAAGCGAAATGTGTTATTTCAGAAGCTCAGCTACAGGTCCTCCACCTGTGCCTTCATTTCAAAAAAGCCACCAGCTAGTGTCATCAGCTCTCACTGGTGGTCACACGCGATGTGCACTGGAAATCACCTCCTCCCGCGCCTCTGAACCCAGGACATAAGATGCCCACCGATCTGTTAAGAAAGCTTCGCAGGCGGGGCTGGAGAGCTGCGATTCAAAACGGCCACAAGCGCTGCCTTCGCCTCCAGAGCGCCAAGCTGTGATTTCCACAGCCCGAGCCCCGACGGCCCGCCGAGGGACACGTAGTCACCCCGAGTGGGGCCCGGCCGCGCTAGGATACTCTCCAAGCTCAGGCTGTCCCCGAACTCTTTGTTTGCCTTCGATCCGGCCGAAGGCCGCTCGTTTTCCTTGTTTTCTTCTCCTCCGGCACCGCGTCCGCCGCCGCTGCCGCCGCTGCCCCCGCCGCCGCCGCCAGGTACCTGTTTCTCAGCAGCCATCTTGCCCCGGTGCCGCGAAGCACGATGGGACGGAGGAGGCGTGGCGAGCGCGGCGAGAGAGAGCGGCCCTGCCGGGCGGAGGCTGATGGGATAGCGGCGGACTCCGCTCCCCGTCCCGGCGCTCTGGAGGCGGCCACTTGTCGGAGGGCGTCTGTGGGTGGGCTCGGATGAGTCTTTAAAATATGCTAACTGGAAAAAAAAGTAAAATAAATAAAAATAAAATAAAATAAAATTTGCTAACTGGAAGAAGCCCCACAGGAGGCTGTATATTGCATAGGTCCATTGATATGCAATGTCCAGAATAGGCAATTCTATAGAGACAGAAAGTAGTGGTTGCCTCCGGCTGAGAGTGAGGGTAGAGATGGGAGATTTACGGCTAAAAGGGCAGAGGTTTCTTTGCGGGGAAAGAAGACTGTTCCCAAATGGATTGTGGTGGTTGTAGAATTCTGTATGTAATAATTAAACAAATACACAAACACTTGAAATGGGTAGAGTGCATGGTATGTGAAATATATTTCAATAAAAAATTTTTGAAGTCTGTCAGATTGGGATAGTCAAAGCTTTGCAGTGGCTCCTCATCTTTCTCAGCCTAGAGCTAGAAGCAACCGCCCTCACTGTGGAAATCCCCGAATGCGCGAGGCTGGGGGACGCGCCAGACGAAGGGTCTTTGCAGGCGGCCGTCTGGAAGAGCCGGGGCAAAGAGATCGGCGACCCCGCCGCCGCGCGTGGCCCGGCAGGCAGGTGGCCAAGCCCTCCCTCCAGGTCCATGGATGACGGACGCAGACACTGTTCCTAGTAGCGTTCGTGCGCCCGTGTGTGACAGGGCCTCGGCTGCTCCCAGCTCCCTGGGCCTTTGGGGTCTCAGCAGCCCTCTCCGTCCTGCAGACTGTAAGCCTCGGGGTGTCCTCCCGAGCTGCACTGTCTGGGCCCAGGTCTCCAACAGCTGGGCTCTTCTTTGGGACAGGAAGTCTTCCCCCTGTCGGGTTCCGGTGGGGGACACACCGGTGGCTCTGAGGCCCTGCTGCCTGGCTCAGGCTGAGGATCTGGTCCGCGAACAGGACCGCCCTGGCGCTTTGCTCTTGAACTAGCCCCGTCTGTCCCCGTTCCCGCTCCTGGAGTCCTTGGGCCACGGCTTTCCACACGAGGCCGGCGCAGTGTGGAAGGAGAGGCAGGCACTCTCAGAGGCTGTGCCATCTCACGACGTGGGGTGCAGGGCACTGGGAGTTTTCAGCCAGGCGGGCACCACCACGGAAGGCACCTGCCTAGACCGGAGGGACCACGGCAGGGTGCGGACGGGGCGGCTCTGTGCTGGCCGGGCCTACTTTGCTGGCCGTGAACTGGCAAGCGGTTCCAGGTGGTGGAAGTGGAGCGGGACAGACAGGGAGGGCCAGGCAGGTGCAGGGTGGGCGGGCTGGGCCCTGGGCTTTGTCTCTGGTGTTTGCAGAGCCCAGGGTGGGGTGGGGGTGCCAGGCCCAGGGCTCCAGGGTCATTGCGCAGAGCAGCTGCCTTGACCAACGGCTCAGCCCCCAGAGAAGAGCCTGAGACAGACGTGCGGCCTGGGCACTGCTGCCCACCTCTCCCTGCAGCCCTGATGGCGGCCCTGCGGCTCCTGCTCCCTCTCACCTTGCTCGGACTTGGCGCCACGAGGCCCTCTGTCCCGGGCCGCAGCCTCCGCACACCAGCAGTTGGTAGGTGAAGGGCCCAAGGTCAAGGGTTTTGGGATTTGGGCCCAACACGCCCAGGTGACCTTGACCTCCACCCCTCAGCCTGGCCGCCCTCCGGCCTCAACTCCCCCCTGGAGGTTCACGAAGGCACCCAGATCCCCAGCAACGGGAGCGCACCCCTGCTGGTGGCCGTGCAGGTGTTCGTGACGAACGTGTTCAACGTGGTGAGTGTCCTCCGGCCGAGGGGGGCGGCCGTGCGAGCGGGCATGGGACGGGACCCAGACTGGAGTGCGGCGCCTCCTGCCCTCCCGTGTCACGTGGCAGCGGCCCTCGGCTGACGCCCGCCCCCTCCCCAGGACATCCTTCGGTACACGGTGTCCTCCATGCTGCTGCTTCGCCTGGTGAGAGCCCGGGGGGTGGGGCAGAACCCGCTCTGAGTCCAGCTCAGAAGTACCGCCTTCACCCTGCCAAGCCCAGAGGCAGGTACAGAGCCTGGGCCTTAGCCGGTCCTTTGTCCCCAGTCCTGGCTGGACACGCGCCTGGCCTGGAACGGGAGCGTGCGCCCGCGGCATGTGCTCACCCTGCCCTGGGACTCCCTGTGGACGCCGGGCCTCACCATCCAGGAGGCGTGAGTTCCCGTCCCAGGAACCACTGCCCGTCCCTGTCCCCCTCCCCCCCACGCCAGGCCCTCAGTGAATGCCCCTCCTGGTGGCCCTGCCAGAACACTGGCAGGCTGCCTCCACTGCCCTGTGTTCCCCTCCTTTGGAACCCTGAGGGCAGGGGGTGGCAGAGGGCGCTGGGGCTCCGGTGTGGTGCCTCTGCCCGCAGGCTCTGGGTGGACTGGCAGGACCCGAGCCCACGGGCCCAAGTGGACCAAGATGGCCATGTGGAGCTCTACCTGACCCTCACCACGGAGACCAACTGTGACTTCGAGCTCCTCCACTTCCCCAGAGACCGGAGCAACTGCACCCTCAGCTTCTACGCCTTCAGCAACACCGGTGCCGGCCTCGGGGGCGGGTGGATAGCGGGCCCGTGTCCACACCACCTGCCCCGGCCCAGGGGAGAACATGCTTCCCACCCTCACCTCCCACTCATCAGCAGCCCGCGGCCCGTGCTCCCCGCGGCCCCACTTCAGTCTCCCGCTCCGCCTCAGCTAGAAAAGCAATAGCCTGCAGCCGGGCCAAGCTGCAGCGGCTGGGCCACTGTGTCAGCTCAGGCTGCCGCGGCCTCGCCCCTGGAGACATCCTGAAAGTGTAGCCACAGGCAATACCCACAGACCCACCGGGTGATGCCCAGCGTGGCAGGAGGCCCACCTTTCCCTGACACCATCCCCCCTGGGAAATGCTGCAGCGGCCCTAGTATTTCAGGTGTGAGATGAGACACTGGTGGGTGAGTCTGCAACGGCGCCCCCTCCAGGAAGTGGCGCAAAGTGCCTTTATTTTTACAATGAAAATCCGTCTGAGTCTGAAAAACCCTTCCTCTGGAGAAAACGAAGGGTTTGTGGGGGGAATAAGGTTGAGAAAGCCCTTGCATGGACCAGTGCCACCTCCAAGTCTGCCCAGCAGCCACCGGAAGTCCCCATCACCCCGGGCACCGCCTTGTGCCTGCCCCTGCTCCCAGGAGACTGGGGGCAGCTGTAGTCCTCAGCTCACTGCTCTCCCCTCCCTCCCCCAGCGACGGAGCTGGAGTTCCGGCCCCACGTGGTGAATGAGATCGTGAGCGTCAAGAGGGAGTATGTAGTTCGGGATCTGAAAAGCCAAGTCCTGCCCCGGCAGCTGGTGCCCTGCTTCCGGGTGTCGGTGAGTCCGCAGGTGCTGCTGAGGGTGGCAGGGGATAAAGGATGCAGGGCCAGAGGCATGACACCGCCCTCTAGTGCCCACTCCTGCACATGCCCCCAAAGCCCCCTATCCTTCCAGCTGCACCTCCAGAACACGGCGCTGAAGGCCATCCTGGCGCTGCTGGTCCCCGGGGAGGCACTGCTGCTGGCGGACCTGTGCGGGGGGCTGCTGCCCCTGCAGGCCGCCGAGCGCACGGCCTTCAAGGTGACGCTGCTGCTGGGCTACCTCGTCTTCCACTCCTCCCTGGTGCAGGCCCTGCCCAGCTCCTCCTCCTGCAACCCGCTGCTCAGTAAGCCCGCGCCCCCTGGCCTCTGCCCGCTCCCTGGCACTGCAGGCACAGGCTGGCCCCTGACCGCCCCCCCTCCCCAGTTCACTACTTCACCGTCCAGCTGCTGCTGCTCTTCGCCAGCACCATGGAGACAGTGCTGCTGGCCACGCTGCTGGCCCGGGACCACCGGAGGGCCGAGCGCAGCCCCAGCCCAGCCCCGCGAGGGGAGCAGCGAGCTCCTGAGGTCGCAGGGCCTGGTCCCGAAGGTGAGTGAGGGAGGCAGCCGGGAGCAGGCTTGATGGGGCTGAGCTGGCAAGCTGCACTGCTGGGGGCGGGGGTGGGGTCGCTGGACCAGAGGCCCTGGCACTCACTCTGCCGGCCACCCCTGAGCTTCACGACAGCCCTGGCGGCAGCAGCCTGAGCAGGGAGCGAGGCGAGCCTCCCTGAAGGCCTGGTGACCGCTCTGCGAGGTGACCCTGAGCCTGGCCTCTCTACAAGGGTCAACCTGAGGGTCCCGGAGTGGCCAGTCACCCCCCTGGGCATCTATGGGAGGGAGAGGCCTGCTGCCAGGGCCTGGGCTCCTACTCGGAGGGGTGGAGCGAGCCCCGGAGTGCAGCCCCTGCCCCTGCCTCTCCACAGGGGCCGCCGGAGGAGCGGGGTCATGGAGGAGCAGGGCCGAGGCTGCCGACCACGCCTTCTTCCTGCTCTACGTGGCGGGGGTGGTGTGCAGCCAGCTCGTCTTCATTGGGCTCTGGACGTGGGCGACGTGCAAATCTGACCCAGCCCCTGGCGAGGCCGTACCCCACGGGGGGCAGCCGCGGCTGTATCCGGGCAGGGCCGGGGGTGCAGACCTGGGGTGGGCCTGACAGGGCCTCTGGAGCAGGATGAGGCCACCTCTTCCCTAAGCCTGGGCCCCCGGGTCCCCCTGGCCCCCCTGCTGTGAGCACACAGCAGTGAGTGTGAAATAAACCCATCACCCAAGTGCAAGTGCCCCCAAGGGTCTGCTTCCATTGAGCTCGGTGTTCGCTCCTGTCCTATGTGGGTGGCCCCACTCCATTCCTGAGCTTCTCACCAGTGGCCACCAGTCACCCCGCCCTCGCCCCACCCCTGCTCCTTCTGTGACACCCGCTGCTTGGCCTGGCCAGGAGGCTGGGGGCCAGGATGCAGGGCCCTGAGGGTCAGACCTCCTGAGTGTTGAGACATGGACCCAGAGGGACTGGGGATAGGGCCTCCTGGGGCAGAGCACGCAGCCCTCGGGACGTGGGCAATGGGGCATGTGTTGGCACGGGTTCTGAGCAGGTGAGGCTTGCTGGGTTTGCTCGAGGCCCTCTGCGGCCATGTGGCCGGTGCCTCTTCGCCCACATGCCCGAGCTGAAGGGGGAGCACCCTCCCTCCCCGGCTGTGACGGGCTGGCGGGGGTGGTGCTGCCTCCTGCTCATGCTCACAAGGAGCGTGGGCAAGGCCTCTGCCTTCCTGTCCTCTCCCGTCTCGAAGCCCTCACAGGCCCTGCAGGCTGCGGGCAGGGACACAGCCAGGTGCCGGTTTGGTAGAGAATGGGGGAGGCGGGGGAGGGCGGGGGAGAGGCACACACCAGGGCTCCCGGGCCCAGGGCCAGGGCTCCGGCCCGGGCAGTGAAGCAACGTCCGTCCCAAAGGACACCACTCGCCGGCCGAGGCAGGCTCACACGGTGTATGTCCACCGCCACGCTGCCGGCCCGGGCGGGGCAGGCTCAGGCGGAGGTGTCGAAGAGGCGGTCGATCATGTCGCCCACCTGCTCCACCTGGTACTTGATGTACTTCTCAGGGTTCTTGGTGAAGGGCACGTTGGCGTACCTGCCGGGCACCGAGGTCAGCGGGAGGCCTGCCTTCCTCCCCGTCCTTCCCCGTGGGGTGTCCCTGGGCGCCTTCCGAGGCAGAGCCTGGCCGCGGGGGCGCGGGGCGGCTCACCTGTGCAGAAAGGCCCCGTAGGTCTCCTTGACGATGCGCTTCTGAGCCTGGCGGATCTTGTCCCTCTGCTCCGTGTCGGGGATGGCCCAGGCTTTCTGGATCTTGCACAGTTCCTCCAGGCCGTCATTGAAGCCCTGCCGCCACAGGGGAAGAGAAGGGCCCGAGATACACGTCTGGGTGTGTCCCTCCCGCAGCAGCAGCAGCAGGGAAGGGACGGGCTCCCAACTCACCTTAAAGCGCTCCTTGATCACCTGCCGCTCCTTGTCCCGGAGCTGGGGGCCGAGACAGCTCTGCTCAGAGAGGCGCCGGCCCCCTCCCCCAGCCCGAGCCCCGCCCGCTCCTCTGCTCTCCCTCAGGGACTCCTGTCCATTCCTCCCAGAGACATGGCGGACAGGACGGCACCTGCCAGACCCTCCCCAGCCCAGGCGCTCAGCCCACCTTGACTCCCGGCTGGAACACGGGCAGGTTCTTCTCGGCGATGTAGTCCGTCACCTTTAGCCAGCTGCGGGGAGAGGGAGAGGGCGCCTCAGGCAGCTGCTCCCGGGCGGTTTGCTGTGTGTGTGTGTTACTGTTCTCTCTGGATCTACGTGTGTGTGTGTGTGTGTGTGTGTGTGTGTTACTGTTCTCTCTGGATCTACGTGTGTGTGTGTGTGTGTGTGTGTGTGTGTTACTGTTCTCTCTGGATCTACGTGTGCGTGTGTGTGTGTGTGTGTGTTACTGTTCTCTCTGGATCTACGTGTGTGTGTGTGTGTGTGTGTGTGTGTGTAGGGAGGGCAGGAGTCCATCTGGGTCACAACTAAGCGAACCACAACTGCGGTTTCTCCTCGGGAACAGAGGGGTGGAGATGCTGGCTTTTAGAACTGGAGCAGGAAACAGAGCAGTCAGAAAACTGAACGAATGCTGGTACCATCAACTGGCGCACAGCGGCCTCCGGGCAGGAGGCGGAGTCCTGGGAAGGGAGCGGGAGACACCTCCAGGGGAAGGACACAGAGGGACACACAAACCCGCAGCAGGAGAGCGAGCGACGCTCGGCCAAGGTGAAGTGCTCTCGCAGCCTGCTCTGCGCCGGGGCCAAACACTGCCCACACTTTGTCGTCAGCCTTTCAACTACACTCAGCCTCACCCTCGCAGGCAGGCAGACTGCCCCTGCAGAGGCTGGCACCGAGGCCCCTAGGGAGCCAGTAGTGGGGGGGAGGGTCCCATTGGCACCCCGTGATTTTGACTACAACACAGGAGGATTGGTCCACAGGCAACAGTTCCGTTACTGGCCCCTCCGACCAGCCCACTCCGAGACCGAGGGGAGCCGAGTGGCGGTGCGGGGTGAGCGGGGCAGCCTCGCACCTGCGCTGGTACGTCTGGATCTGCTGCTCGATGTGCTCCCGGTAGGAGCGCTCGGCAGTCTTCTGTGTCACGGCCACCAGCTGGATCAGCTCCGACCTGGGGGCGGGGCAGGGGACAGAGTAGAGGGGACGGGATTGGCTGGGGCCTGGGCAGCCTGCCCTCCCCCCCACCACCTTCAAGAGCTCTAAGAGGGCCACACGCACGCCCTGGCCCTGGGCAGCGAGGAAAGCCCTCTCCCACCGGACACGGAGGCGCGGCCAGCCCGGCACCTACTTCTCCAGGGCCTTGAGGATGTAGTTGTAGTTGTTGTGCAGGAAGATGGCGCTCAGAGCTGGGTCCTCGTACACCTTGGACTTGCTCAGCAAGTTCAGCTGCAGGTTACCCAGGACTTTACCTGCACGGAGAAAGGGGTGGCCATGCCCACGGGGCAGTTTGGCCCAAACCACCCAATCCCAGGCCCCACAAACCAAGTCCTGCCGTCACTCCTGTCCCTCCCTGACTCCAGGGCCACCAGCCTCAGGAGCCCTAGGCCCAGCCCCTCCCCCTGAACCAGAGGTCAGGCTGTGATTCCAGGGCTGGGGCTCAGGAGCGCTGAGAAGAGGAGAGCACAGAGGCGGAGGGGCTGAGCAGGGATGGGGCGGGGCTGAGCAGGGATGGGGCGGGGCTGAGCAGGGATGGGGCGTGGCTGCCGACGCTGCAGACTCACAGATGTAGGTGCTCAGGAGGCGCCTGCTGAACTCGGAGCTGTAGCTGGTGGCTGAGGAGCTGGTCTCTGAGAGAGAGAGAGGTTGGGCTATGGCAGTGGCGGCAGCTGGACCCCCTCTGGCCTCCCTCAGCCCCCGGGGCAGCTGAGGGCCGGTGGGAGGGGCCTCTGAGTCTGCCTGCCCTGGCTGCTGGGACAGAGGGCGCTGGGGCAGAGCTGGTGTCCGCAGGCTCAGGGCTCCGCCTGCTGCATGGAGCACTGCCTCGGACTCTCTCTGGAGCCCGGGCAAGCCCCTCTGTGGTGCCAGAGTGGGCACCATCAGCAGGAAAGCTGGCAGGACCTCCAGCCCTGCGCCCTGCTGGGTGGCATCATGGCCACCTATCCCATCTGTCAGCATGGGAGCCAGAAAGGGCTCCATGGCCGCCCCTTCCCCACGTCCCACCTCCTCTAGGTGCTCTGCAGAGGGGACCTGCCCACACAGATTAGGGGCCAAGAGGGGTGAGGGCAGGCGGGCAGCTGGGGGGCTAGGCCGGAGGGTGGCCCAGCGTGCTGGGGTCAGCAGGACACTGCCTGGACAACCTCAGAGACAGAAAGTGGCCGGAGGGAGCTGCGAGAGCGGGAAGCACCCTGAAGGGACCAGGTGCCCTCTGACCCCAACTCCCCAATAGGTCCTGCGTCTGCCAGGGGCCTCTGTCCCCAGGGAACCTCTCCCGGGGCCGCTTACCTCGGGGGTCTAAAGGAATATTGTATGTGTCCCCAAGAACTACGGAGTGCAAGGCAGTGCGACAGGGGAGGAGGGAGACAAAGACGGGAGAGAGATGCAAAGTGCAAAAACAGGTTAGAAACAGCCGTGTCACCCCATCAAGCAGACCGCTCCCCACGACAGCCAGGACAGACAGCAGGACACACCCAAGCCAGACCCCGGGGACCAGGGAGCACGCAGCAAAGTGGAGGCCGAGAGCCAAGGCCGAGGCTGCCCCTGCCCCGCCCTCCGATGGGGCAGCAGGGAGGGCCGGCTGGGTGTCAGTGCTGGAACGGCTGGAAACGCGTGGACCCTCCTGTGCCAACCTCAGGGAGGTGCCAGGCTGGCCCCGAGGTGCCAGCCTCCCAGTGGCCACGGTGTGAGGCCATCAGGGGACAGGCGAGCACGAGAGAAGGTGGGAAAGGTGGATGAGGGCGGGCAGGAAGGGCACCTTCAAACACAAGCGTGCTCTCAGAGGGAGCCTGGGGCAGAGGCCGGCAGCAAAGGCTGTCAAACCCCCTCGGCCCTCTGAGCCTAGCCCTGAGGACCCAGCCAGCTCAGGGTCCTCACCCTACTTCTCCAGGCGAAGAGGAGGAGGGGGCACGGGGCGGGGGGGCCCCGCTGGGAGGTGCCAAGTACCTTGGGAGGCCAGCATGGCACCTGCTGTCTCCTGGAAGTCCAGCAGCTGCTGCAGGAAAAGGATGGCCTGTGCGGGGAATGGCAGGAGGTCAGGTAGGACCCAGAGGTCAGGTCACTCCCACAGCACGTCCTGGGTGTCGGGGTCTAAGCACTTAGAGGTCCCGGTGGCCCCACCCCCGGGCCCGGGCAGCACCTACGTTGCTGGTGAGCTCGTGCACGGTGCCGTCCTTGGGCATGTTGTACTCCTTGTCCGGGTCGTTCTGCAGACACAGCCACTCGCTGGAAGAGCCCCCAAGGAGGCCCCAACCCACCCACACCCCTCAGCCTGCTCCTGGCGCCACCTCTTGGCGGACAGGTGTCAGGACACCCCTTAAGGCACAAAGGGGAGCAAGATGCACATGCAGAAAACGGGCAGGAGCCTCAGCCCGGAGCGCCCAGAGAGGGAGGCAATGGGTGCTGGCAGGATCACCCCTCCCGCAGGCCCGGCCCGCGGAGCCTGTGCCCGGAGCGGAAGGAGCGGGTCACCTTGATGTTGTCGGCGAAGTCCTCCAGCGCTTTGGCCCCTACGGTCTCCATGGAGGTGATGAGGCCGGGCAGCTTGTTCTTGGTGCTGGCGGCTGTTCCCTGAAGGCAGAGCGGCACGGCTGCCCCTGTCCCAGCCGCGGGCAGGCGCACCCTTCCTTCCAGCGGCTCCCCCGCCCCCCCAGGGGATGCTCCTTCAGCCCAGCAGGTGTGGGCAGAGGCGTGTGGACCCTCCCCACGTCCCCCGGCGCCGCGCCACCGCGTACCTGGAGCACCTGGTCGAACTCGGGCTTGGTCTGCTTGAGGTGCCGCAGGATGGGGAAGATGGCGAGCACCGCCGAGAAGTCGTGCCTGACGATGGCCTTCCGGGCCGCGGACACAATGTTCTCCCCCTCGAACATCAGCCCCTCCAGCGCGTCCTGAGGGCGAGGCCGCGGCTCAGGGGGCGGAGGTGAGGGCACCCGGAGGGGTGAGGGGTGCCTCTGTGGGAGGTGGCAGCAGGCACCCCGCCGGGACGGATCCCCGGGGCGCGGGGGAGGAGGTGGCTACATTAGAGGCCACAGGCCACCGGCAGGGCCCACGCTGCGGGACAGCTCTGGAGGCCGGCCCGGGGGCAGCACCTGGATCAGGGAGTCGAAGGTCTTCTTCTGATGGTGCTCGGGGATGACCTCCACCAGCAGCTGGTACTCGCTCTGCGCCAGCTTCACGAAGGCGCTGATGCAGTGGATGTAGGCGTCCGTCTCCACGTCCAGCATGTCGTCTCTCCCTGCGGACGGCGCTGCGCTGAGCCGCGGGGCTGGGGACAGCCCTCCCCTGCTGCGGGGCGAGGCTCCCCAGCTCCAGGCCGGGGGTCCAGACTGGCCCCAGAGGGGGAGGAGGGAGACTGTGCGGGCAGAGAGCTGAGGAGGCCTGCAGGCTCCACGGGCTGACGGGGAAATGGCTGGGCCCAGCCTTTGTCCTGGCTTCACCCTGAGCTCTGCCATGGGCGGGACTTATGGCCCGGAGTGCCAGGGACGGGAGGTGAGGTGACAGACAAAAGGGGAAGAGGGGGGTCCTTAAGTGGACTCCCTGGAGAGGGCATGGCCCCAGGATCGAGGAGCTGGACTTTAAGGAAAGAGGGCATCCTCTAATGATTATCAAGTCTAAAGCAGAAGCTGTTAGCCTGAAGGTCAGGGGAACTTAAACAAGATGGGCTCAGAAAGACCAAGCATTTCACTCTGTTACACAAACTCTTCGTCAGATGTGATTTGCAAATATTTTCAAAGTACAAAAACTTTTAAAATTTTGGTAAATTCTAATTTATCAACTTCTTTTATGGTCATCAAAGATTTGGCTTTTGGTATCATGTCTATGAAATCTTTACTTAATCCAAGGTCACAGCAATTTTCTTTCCTCCAGAAGTTTTATAGTTTTGAGTTTTACATTTAGATCCAAGATCCATTTTGAGTTAATTTTTGTATGGTGCAGGGCATGTTTGAAGTTTACTTTCTTACTTTTGTATATCCAAAAGTCTAAAAAGAGCATCCTTCGTACCTGGAATTACTTTTGGACTTTTGTTGAAAATCAGTTGTCCTTACATGTATGGGTCTATTTATGGACTCTGTTCTATTGATTTGCCTATCTTTGTTCCAATACAGAAGGTTGATGTGTTGAAATCAGGTAGTGTTAGTTACCTAAATTTGTTCTTTTACAAAGTTGATTTGGCTATTCTAATATTTTGGAATTTTCATTTGAATTTCAGAACCTGTTTTTTTCAATTTCTACAATGAAAAAAAACTCAATTTTGAGTGGGATCATGTTGAATCTATAAACCAATTTGGGAAGAATGAACATGAGTTGGTCTTTGGACTCATGAACAAAGTGTCTCTCCATTCAGGGGTCCTCAAACTTTTTAAAGTGGGGGCCAGATCACGGTCCCTCAGAGAGCTGGAGGGCCGGACTATATGAACTACTAATTCCTACTGTAACACCTCGGCTGCGCTCACTGCCCAAAAAACCTGGCGGGCCGGATCAGACTCCTCTGCGGGCCGCATGTGGCCCGTGGGCTGTAGTTTGAAGACCCCTGATTTAAGTGTTCTTTAATTTTTCTAATCAATGTTTTGTAAGTCTCAATGTATACATTTTGCAATGCTGTGCCAGATTTATTTTTCAGTACTTAACATTTTTTATGCTACTGTAAATGTCACATTTTAAAAAATTTCAAATGGATTGTTTTATTTTCTTTTAATTAAAATTAAAATTTTAATTTGATAAAAAAAAAAAAAAAAAAAAAAAAAAAAAAAAAAAAAAAAAAAAAAGGAAAGAGGGCAGCTGGGGGGCAGGTGGCAGCGTCCACCAAGGAGACAGCCATCTCAGAAACGCTGGGGTAGAGGGCGTGAGCCAGGCCAGCCAGGCTTCGGACCCGCGGAAGGCCGAGGCTGCGGCCTGAGGGCCAGCTGGCACCGGTTAAAGCTGAAGAGGCTGAGTGAGCCCCAGAGAGCAGGGCCCTTGGCCAGCAGCTGCCCAGGAGGCTGGATCCTCTGCCCGAGGCTGGGGCAGGGCCTAGTCCTACGCGCCCGGGGCTGGGCTCCCAGGAGCCGGAGCTGTTGGTGAAGCCGATGGCGGGCTCCCTGCCGGCCAGGGCGCCACCTCCCTCTCGGCCTGCCTTCCCCGGAGCGGCTGCTTCTCCCCGCGCCGGGCCCTGAGCCAGGTGCACTCCCAGCTGCAGGGAGGCAAGGAGACCTCGTGCCCGAAGGAGAGAGAGAGGCAGAAGGAGAGAGCGACAGGTGTGGCCCGTCCTCCGGGCCCTCCGGGCCCTCCGGTGCCGGCTGCCCGCGGCTGGGCGGGCTGGTACTCACCGGCCAGCGGCCCGTGCTTGTCGTTCAGGGCCTCGGACAGGTGCTTAACTCGGAAATCATGCTCGTGACCTAGCGAGACGTCGGCCGCACAAACACAAGCAGCGTTTATCCAGGGGCCGGGGGCTGGCCCTCCATCTCCGGGAGGGGTGTGAGGGGGGTGTGGGGAGGGCGTTGGAGGGCGCTCTGAGCCCCTCCTCTGCCGGGGCCTCTCTGGGAACAGCCGTTTCAAGCCTGACCGGAGCGCCGGGCCATCCCTGGAGCTGGTCTCCCCAGGCCCGGAGGCCGAGGAAAGCCGAGAGGCCGAGGAGAGGTGAGGGGCTTCCGGCAGCCACGGGGCGGCTGATGCCGGGCCCCAGGGGTTATCTCGCTGGCCATGGGGGAGACCAGTTAGAGAAATGTCTGCGAGGGAGTGGGGACAGCCTTCTTCTTGTCCCCAGCTTATTCTTACAGAGGGCCAGGCCTCCGGGGGGGGGCTGTCCTTCCTGATGTGAGACAGGGCCGAGGCCGACCAGCTGCCTGTCCCCTCGCTGCACCCCCGCCCTTGTAAAGTTGGGGTGACCAGGAGGCCTAGGCCAGCTGGGTCCTGCTACCGCTGATCTCAGCGTGAAAGGGCTGCCCATGGCTAAGTTAACAGGAGACAAGGACAGACAGGGAGGGGAGGGGAGGGAGCCCCAGGGAGGGCAGAGCTGCCACCAGCCAGACAGGACCAGGCCGAGGCCACGAAACCTGTCCCTGCGCCCGCTGGAGTGAGTGGTACAGGGACGGGCAGCCCCACCCGTGCCTCTCAGGGTGCCCCCCGAGGCCCTCCTGGGGCTGGAGGCTCTGCCCTGCCGGGAGTGCACACACGACGGAGGAGGAGGAGGGGGGAGGGGAGAGGAACACGGGTGATTACCTTCCAGAGGAATGAGGTTAGAGCCCCCCTTTTTCCCATCTAGACCATGCTGGGAATACTGTTTCAGAAGGTTCTGAGCCTTCCGGATCGTCCCTGTCACCAGAGCCACAGAGAGGAGATAAGAAGACCTAGGAAATGAGTGAGAGAAAACAGCGGCGGCCTCCGCGCCCAGACCCGCCTCCCACAGCGGCCTCCACGCCCGCCCCCGCCCGGCCCCACGGAGCAGCCCAGACCCCCTCCCCCATCAGGCCTTCCCGGGCCCCTGGAGACCCAGCGGATGGAGACGTTCCCGGGCCTCCCTCCCGATCCTGTTCTGGCCCGAGCTCACTGGAGGCGAGGAGGGCAATCCCGCCAGCGGAGCCCCGGTCAAAGGCGCTCCAGAGTCTAAACGGGTGGGGCTCGGGCCGGGGGCGCTGGCGGCGGAGCTCTCACACCTGGAGTGACCACCACCCAGGACAGAGCCGGGCACCTGGAGGCTGGCAGGCCTGCGCCCCGCAAGCGCCAGGCACAGCTCTCTGGGCATGCTCAGTGCGGGCAGGAGCCCGGCAGCTGTCAGGAAGCAGCACGGGAGCTGGCGAGGCGGGAAGGAGGCCCGGGAGGGAGGGCCAGTGCGAAGGCCCGAGGCCGGGAGGCAGCCTGGCCCTCATACCCTCATCCAAACCACCAAAGCCCCCGAGAGCTCACGGGCGAGAGGGGTTACAGCCTCACGGAGAGCCAGGCAGGGCCGGAGGAAAGGGCGCGAGCTCTCGGCCCAGGGAAAACAACAGTTAGTGCCACAGTCAGAACGAGGAACACAGAACAGGGCGCCCGGCCTTGGGTCGGCCACTGGGGAACGGGACCCCGCAGGGCGGGGCACGTGGCGGTAAAGCAGCATCTCCCGCAGCGAGCGCTGCCCTCGGCCCGAGCCGCGGCCCGGCCCCGCAGCTCCCCGCAGCTCCCCGCACAGCCGTCTGCCGAGTCCCGGCTGCGCCCCAGAGGAGCTGGGGTGAGAAGGAGAGGTCGGGCTCATTTCCTCCTGTCGCACCACGCCATTAGCTCTGATAACACGGCCCGGCTCAGCCTGTCTCCGATGCAGCGGCGGCCGCTAATGAGCACATCGCACTCCCGCCCGCAGCTGCGCAGAGCAGAGGGCCCGCCGGGCCTCCGGGCGCAGCCAGCACGGCCATGGTGTGCCGCGGGGCTGCCGGTGGCAGCTGCCAAGACCATCAGGCACCCAACGACCGTGGACAGCGCTGAGGCCGGCGCTTCACGGCCACCCACCTTCTCCCTGCTCCTCTCCCCACCAGGGACCGACATCCCCAGGCCCGATTCCCTGTCCTGACGCCAGTCCGAGCCCACCAGCTCCTGACAACGCTCGAACCCCCACAGGAACATGGGGTCCTCCCAGCTAGTTCCCCTCTTGGGTCTACAAGCCAAGCAGGGATTCAGTCCGCGGTGAGCCCCTCCTCCCGGAAAGCCCTGTCCCCGCACGGCCAGCCAGCACCCCGGGCAGAGCACCTGGGGTCCCAGGGCCTCGCGGGCCGTCAGAGAGACGGAGGGGAACGGAGCACAGACTGCTGGCCCGGGCGGCCTCCCCGCACACAGAGGCAGAGAGGGACGGGACGGCCCGTGCGGCAGCCGCAGCCTCGGCCCGCCCAGCCCGCGGCTTAGTGGAGGCACTGGTTTCCTGGGGGAGCAGCCAGGGCCCCCACACTGGAGGGGAGAAGGCAGTGCCTTCCTTCCAGGCCCCCAGCTTCCCTAACACTCGCCTGGCTGTGCCCCCAGTGCAGTTACTGCTCTGCCACATTTCCAAACCCTGAGGGGTGCACACAGAGCCCTCAGAGGGGCCGGCAGGCAGGGCCGGACGAGCGAGGGTAAGCTCTGCCCCCAGCCTGTCACCAGGGCAGTCCCGCAGGCCACCCTGGGCAGAGCCTGCAGCGTGAGCCCAGGCTGCCAGGCTGCGGTCCCACAGGGCAGTTTACCTGCCCAGACTGTGGGCACAGGCTGACAGGGACAGGACAGAGAGCTGCTCACCCAGGACACCAACCACCCAGGGCCCGGCCTCGCCCTCAGCACCCTCCCTCCACGGCCGGCCGCAAGGCTCCCACTCCCAGTGCGGCCCTCACCTCCGAGAGGGCGGGCTAGGGTTTTCCCTCCGGGCCGACTGTGACAGGATCGAGTCTCCCACCCACTTCTCAGCCACGCGCACTTCCAGCCCTGGCTTGCTGGGCGGTGAAGGCTGCCCATCCATCCCCTGATTTTGGCAGAGTCCCCAGCCGGGCCTCCCGGAGAGACAACAGGGGAGGAGCAGGGGCCCGGCTGGGGACTCTGCCCTGGCACCCCATTCCCCTGCCTCCCCACCCCTCTGACACCCCTCCCTCCTCCAAAGACATGTTTGCAGCCGCCAGGCCCTGCTGAGAGCAGGAAGAGCCTTCTCGGTGGGGCCTTGCTGGGGGCAGACACTTGCTTTCTGTCCTGTCTGCAGCTGGAGGGGCCGAAAGCAATGCAGGTCCACCCCTTCCGGCTGGTGCTCAGAGGGCCAGCGTGGGGCTCACCTGGCCGCTTGATGGGCTTCTTGGTGGGCGTGTCTTTCCTCTTGTTGGGGATGGCAGGGGAGTAGGGGACCCCGGAGACAGAACTGTTCTTCCGGAAGTGCTCCCTCAGGCCCTTGATGGAGCGGTCCAGCTGGCTAGAGCGGATCTGGTAGTAGACGTTCATGAAATCTGCAGAGAGATGTGCAACAGGCCTGTGGCAGCGTTCCCCTGCAGAACAGCTCCGCGGGCGGCGGGTGCCCACTATTGCCACCTGCTAACCGCTCCTAGCACCCGCTCGGGCTCGCAGCCGCCCGCAGTGCCTTGCCCCGCATCAGGCAGTCTTTAAAGGGAAAGTATTCCCCGACAGAACTGATGTATTTTTTTAAGTTCAGAAGCTAAGTGTTTTCAGATAAAAAATATAAAGATTAGGTGAGGAGTCAAAGGATGTAATTTATAGGAGGCAAAGAGACAACCAATGTCAGTGAATGAAAAAAACACTATTACCTTTAACCATTATACAATGATTGCGTTAATTTTTATTGATCTGAGAAGCATGGTTGTGAAAGAGAAACATCGATTCGTTGCCTCCTGTACACACCCTGACTGGGGACTGAACTCACTACCTAGGAATGTGCTCTGACTGGGAATCCATCCCACAACCTTTTGGTGTACGGGACGATGCTCCCACCCACTGAGCCACCCGGCCATGGCTAACCTTTTTATGAAAAACAAAAAGCCCGCCCCTCCCCCCGCCCAGCCCGCCGTCGCCCTCGCCGGCCCTCACCTTGGTTGCCCCTCACCTTGGTTGCGGCCGTACTCCACCAGCCAGCGGGAGATGCGGACCACGTCCAGGAGCACGCCCTCCGGCAGGTGCTCCAGGGGCACCTCCTCCTGGATCTCCAGCTCCTCCTCCCCGCTGATGAGGTCCAGGATGAGCACCGGGGAGACCACCTTGCTGTGCCGGGTCATCAGGCTGCGGAACTCGGACTCCAGGGACTCCTTCCCCCGCTCGAACAGCAGCTTCTGAAGGGGCGGGGGGGAGGGGGGGCGCACTGCTGCTGCGGCATTCGGCTGGCCCTGCCCTGCCCTCCCCTGCCCTCCCCTGCCCGCACTTCCTGAACCCAGAGGAGACAGGCAGGAAGCCTTCCTCGGTCATTCCTTCCGCTCGGGTTCGCTAACTGGGCGCTCAGGTGAAACCCGGGCTGAAAAGATGCTTCACGAACACTGGCTGATTACCTCCTCACTGACTACCAACCTGTCTTCTCGTTAGAAAGGAAAGAGATTAATTGAACTGTCACATTAAAAACTTCTGTGCTATAAATGATACCATCAAAAAAAGCGAAAAAACCCACAGAATGAGAGAAATTATTTGCAAATCATGTATCTGACAAGGGACAGGTAGCCAGAACATGTAAGAGAATTGGAAACATGTTCATACAAAATCATGAAATACATCAGACTGAGAAAGATAACTACCGTATGGTTTCACTTATATGTGGAATCTAAAAAACAAAGTAAACGAACAAACAAAGCAGAAGTAAACTCACAGGCGCGGACAACAAATTGGTAGTCGCCAGATGGGAGGGGAGTTGGAGGGACAGGTGAGAAAGGTTAGGGATTACCAAGTACAAATTGGTAATTATTAAAACGGGCACAGGGGTGTAAAGTAAAGCATAGGGAATATAATCAATAACATTGTAATAACTATATATAGTGGCAAGTCGCTACTACACTATAAGAGTGATCACTTCATAAGACACATAAATGTCTAATCACTATACTGGAAACTAATAAAAGATTCCATGTCAACTGTAATATAAAAATAAATTTTAAATAAAAATAGTTAAATTGGTAAGTTTTATATTATGTATTTTTACCACAATAAGAAAACGCCAAATGCATTTGTAAAAATGAAAACATTAAATTTATATTGCATAGGTAATGGTTGCAGGCTCAATCCCCAGTAGGGGGCGTGCAGGAGGCAACGGATCAATGATTCTCTCTCATCATGGATGTTTTTCTCTCCCTCTTCCTCTCCCTTCCTCTATAAAATCAATAAAATATATATATTTATATATATCTATCTCTGTGATTGCTGAGGCAGAGTTCTTCAGGACTACAGTATGTGACTATTCTAGATGCTTCTGTTTATTCTACTCCAGTCTCCCTTAAGCTGGTTCAGCCTCCCATGAGACCAGGGCAGGGACCGATGTCGCCACACCCCTGCCATTGCGCTGCTGGCCCCTTACCACTTTGTTGAGCTCCGGGCTGTCTGGGCTGTTGTCCTGGAAATACTCCACCGCCTTCTGAATCTTGGCCATGCTTCCCAGGTACTCTTCCAGCCGGCCTGTGGGGCTGGAGGAACAGAGCTATCAGCCCGGCCGGAGGGAAGAGGAAGAGGAGGACCCGTTTGGAAGGGGAAAGGAGAGAATTGACATAGGGGACTCCAGGCTCCAATATATCCTACCCCCTTCCCCTTCTACGCCGCTGGTCCAAGAGGCATCAAGAATGTCAAAAGAGCCTTGGCCAGTTTGGCTCAGTGGATAGAGCATCGGCCCACAGACTGAAGGGTCCCAGGTTCAACTCCGGGCAAGGGCACAGGCCCAGGTTGAGAGCTCGATGCCCAGTGGGGAGCGTGCAGGAGACAGCCGATCAATGATTCTCATCATGGATGCATCTATCTCTCTCTCCCTCTCCCTTCCACTCTGAAATTAATAAAAATATCTATTTTTTAAAATGGGGAGATCCTTATAAAAATGTCAACATTAACAAAAAAATAAAAGGGTTAATTAAAACCAGAATGAAAGGAACGTGACCCCTGGCCCTCGCTCACCCCTCCCTGATGATCTTCTCGGTGTCACTGGCCACGTGGTAGTAGCTGATGACGTGGTCCAGGCAGGACAGCGTCTTCTCCACGTTCTCCTGCAGCCGCTGCAGGTTCTCCGTCTGCTTGTGCACAGGGATGATGGAGTTCTCCAGCTTCATCAGGCGGCTCTCAAAGGACGACAGGATGGACACCTGTGGGGACCACGTGCCCTCAGGCCTCTCGACTGCCCCAGCGTGGCTTCTAGGCACCTACCAGGTCTTCGGCATTTGCTGCTTTTTCTCTGCTTTTCTAACAATAAGCTCCGTGAGGGAAGGGCGGGGGTGCAGCTGTCACCGCTGTATCCTCAGTGCACAGGACGTGGCCCAAATCCATTGGGTGAAATTTGATTTGAAGGCAATGCAAGCATCAAAAGACCTCCCCGCAAAAGATGGTTTCCCTTCCACCCTTTGAAACCAAATCTCAATTCCTGTTCTTTCTGAGGCTTTCCTAGAATAAACAGGAAGTAGCTGCATATGGAGTAGCCTGAAATGAATTGTTGGCTCTTCCAAAGGCCTCTCTCTAAGGGTGAATCTCACTACGTAAGGGCGAGGACTTCATGGTTGTGTTACTACATACACACACCACGTTTGCATTTACTCAGCCTGTGCTCTACAGTTTCCTCTAGAAATAGAGAAGAAACCCCCTGTTTATTGAGCACCAACTGTATACCAGGCCCTGTGCAAAACGGGTCCCCATGTATTGGCTCCTGTGACCTTCACAGCCACAGGGGGAGCGTGGCATTGTCTATGTTTTGTCACAGGAGTTAACTGAGGCTCAGAGCTACCTGTCCGGAGCCACCCACAAACAAGTGGAGGGTGAGGAATCCGATTTCTGAGCTCATTCTACCCCAAAGCCCTGCAGGCGGGAGATGGCTGAGTCTTGTCTGCCCTCAGCAACCTCAGAAGTGCCACCCTTGCCCTCCGCCCGCTACCTGAGGTGAGGATGACACAGACCGTCCCCGCCCACCTAAGGCAGCCTCACTGCGTGTTTGCAGGAGGAGACGCAGACCAGGCCGGCGGGGCGGCAGCATCCTCGGTGAGGGGGCGGACAAGGGGAAGGCTAGGCGGGAACAGACATGCCACACTGCTGCTGGAGAAACCCACCCGATGCCACCACCCCTGCCCAGGCCAGAAGCCAGGCCTGATGGACCGGCCCGGCCGCCAGGCCGCAGGCGCTCCTGCGGGATCCGGAGGCCTGGCCGCCGCTCCAGCTGAGGCCACTCACCATGTTCTTGGTGAGCTGGTCGCTCTTCTCCAGGCTGTCTCGGATGAAGGACAGCGTCTCCTCCTCCTGGGGCGCGGAGGGGAGGCGTCAGCAGAAGCCCGCGGCCTCGCCCCCGGGCCCAGCTCCTGGCAGGGAGCGCCCCTCACCCCGCCCGGGCCTCGGCGCCCGCCCTCCCCTCCTCCCCCGCCTCCCCCGCCCCAGCCTCACCTGCTTCAGCTTCTCCTCGATTTCCCGCCGCCGGGCGGACGCCTCCTGCGGGGGAATCATGCCGGCGGCCCGGCGCCGCGTCCACTTCCAGTGTGTTGTCCCTGCGTGCGGACCTTCCCGGCTTCCGTCCCCGCCACGCCCACTTCCGCCCCTGGCCCCGCCCCGGAGCGCGCTGGGCGCCATGTTGGGAGTGGCAGGCGGGAGTGCGCCTGCGCAGGGCACGGCGGCCGGGGAAGTCGCCATCTTGGGTGTGGCCAAAGTGTGGCTTTGGTGGGCCAGCCCGAGAGCCTCACTCAGCTCTTATTCAACTCTTTACGTCTGTGAACAGCACCTAGCCCATAGTGCACGTTCAAAAATATATCGTGCTTTCTATGTCTAAGGAAGGGACTCCTTTATGGTTATGAACAAGTAGTTTCTTTCCCCAAAAATCTTTATTTATTTTTTAAAAATAATTTTTATTGATTTTTCTACAGAGAGGAAGGGAGAGGGATAGAGAGTCAGAAACATCGATGAGAGAGAAACATCAATCAGTTGCCTCCTGCACACCCCCACTGGGGATGTGCCTGCAAACAAGAAATTTTTTGCCCCTGACTGGAATCGAACCTGGGACCCCTCAGGCTGCAGGCCGACGCTCTATCCACTGAGCCAAACTGGTCTTGGCAGTCCCCCACCCCCCCAAATCTTTATTGTTGAAAGTATAACATGTCCCCCTTTTCCCTCAATTGACTCCTTTTAGCCCGCCCCTATTGTCTGTCTAAGTGTCCAAAGAACAAATACTTTCAACTTTGTACAATCTCATTGCATTTTTGGTAAATGAACACTGTGTGCTTTTTGTATTTTCTCACATTTCTCCACTAAGTGTAACTTGGTAGCCAGCTGCCACGTAGTGAGAGCCGTCTGTTTGCCCATCTCCGTCACCCATTCTTGCTCCCCGTCCTGGCTAATCCTCACAGTAAACTTCCGAGGGGGGCACAGCTGTGGTGTCCCTTCCGCAGGAGGAAGCTCCGCGGCCTAAACCAACACAGCTGGCTGGGCAGGGTCTGCGCTTCGGGGGGGGGGGGGGGGCCCGCCCAGGCCCGCAGCTCAGGAACACTTGCTGTTCAAAGCTGCCAATGTGATGGTCAAAAAAACCCACTGTGGAAAGCAGGTTATTTTAAAAAATATATATTTTATTGATTTTTTTACAGAGAGGAAGGGAGAGGAATAGGGAGTTAGAAACATCGATGAGAGAGAAACATCGATCAGCTGCCTCTTGCAGACCTCCTACTGGGGATGTGCCTGCAACCAAGGTACATGCCCTTGACCTGAATTGAACCTGGGACTCTTCAGTCCACAGGCCAACGCTCTGTCCACTGAGCCAAACCAGTTAGAGCTAAAACTACTTTTTAAATTCAATGTAATTCTATCCAAACTGCAAAGAAGGTATATATGCGCTCCTCTGCCTTGACCCCCAGGTGGTTACTCTGTTCCAGAAGGAACCACAGTTATAACTTTCTGGATGAAGTTATACAAACCCAGGCATATTTACACAGAATAAGCTCTTCTCTCTCCCTCTCTCTCTCTCTCTCTCTCTCTCCTTACCTCCCTTCTTCTCTCCTTTCCTCTCCCTAAAACAATATCCCAGGGTGAAGATTAACAACAAAATATGTCCTTCCTGCAGCCTGCATGTTCACTTACCAGTACACTTTTCTTTTCCTCTCTCCAGGTGAGCTTTAAAATCACTTCCCCACCTGCAAATTGAATGCCCCCTGAGTAAACCGGTTTGAACTCGGGTCCTCAAAGAGGCTGGGGGGGTGTCCCCAGGGGACATGCCCACTTGAGCAACGGAGGCCAAGTGTGACCGGGGAGGGAGGGCTGTGAGGCCGGACCAGACCTCCTGGCTGAGGGTGTGAAGCGGCCCCCAGCCGAGAGGAGGGCTCCAGGCAGGGCTGGACCCGCTGAGGGCAGATCAAAGGCCGAGCGACAACAGTGCGAGGAGAGCGAGGCGCCTGGCAGGTGGCAGGTGGTGGCAGGAGGGGCAGGAAGGCCGCTGCCCAGCTCCTGGGGAGGGGACACACATCTGTGCTGAGCCAGCAAACACACAGCTAGGTGATGGCGAACCCCAGGGGCCCAGGGAGGAGCAGGGCCCGGAGGGAGGACCGCGGGATGAGACGACCTGGAGGGGAGATGGGGGGTGGGAGTCCCAGAGCGGGGCGTTGAGGGGAAGGCGGTTCATGCGCCTTTGGAGGCGACTGGGAGCTTCCGGGCCGCGAACATCACGGCGACAGGGTCGCAGGGAGCACACCCCAGGCCCCCCACCTGTCACCGCGGGCAGGCGGCCCCGGAGCGGGCCGAATACGCCACGTGGCGCTGACTCCCGCCTCCCCGCCTGCCCCCCCCCCCCCCCGGGGCATCTTCAGGCTCCAGAGCCTCTGGGAGGGTGTGGAGGACGCGGCTGGCCGCAGGGGGGCGCGCTCCCCGCTCCCCCAGGCGCTGAGCCCCAGTCCGGGCGGAGGGCCTGCGAGGCCACCAGGGGGCGCCCGCCGCCGCCTGTGCGCGTCCGCCCGCCCGCCAGCCGGCGGCGCAGAGAGGGGGGCCCGGAGGGCGGAGCGGGCGGCGCAGGGGGGTCCCCCCCGGAGAGCGGGGCGGGCGGCGCGGGGATCCCCCCAAGGGCCGAGCGGGCGGGGGGCGGGGGGGACGGGAGGCCCGCGGCCCCGGAGGGAGAGGGGCGCGGAGGCGGGAGGAAGCCGACGGCCGAGAAAACCCGGGTCCCCACGGCCCCACCGGCCTGGAGCGGGGTCCGAGCCAGCGGCTCCAGGCAACTGAGGACCAGGCGCCCGATGCCCCCCGCGGAGGTGCGGGCCACCTGCCCCAGCCCCCGCCTCCCGCACCCCCGTAGACCCTCGGGCCGCCTCCCACACCCCGCGCCCGCACCCCGGGGCGCATCCTCACCACCGGCCAGAAGGTCTGGCTCCCCCGGGGCTCAGCCCCCACTCCCCGCACACCCCGCCCCGCGGGTCCTACCCCCCTCCCCGCACACAACCCCCCCCCCGCACACCCCGCCCCGCGGGTCCTACCCCCTCCCCGCACACACACCCTCCCACCCCGCACACACCCAGGCCCCGCAGGTCCTACCCCCCTTTAAGGAAATGCCCCGCAGAGGCCGGAGGCCACTGGCCATGACTCCCCACGGCTCCTGGGCGGGGCCTGCCTGGAACAGGTGAGGGGGGAGGGCAAGGAGCCCTGGCCCTGGCCCTCTCAGGGCTCGGTAGACTCGGCTCCGGCTCCCCCGCTCACTGCTGGGGAGTGCCTGCACCTGCGGCTCTAACCTGCCTTCACCGGGCCCATCCTTCCGCGCGGTGGGTGGCTCACCACCAGGCCCCACTGTCTCCACATTAACCCGGGCTGACCTTCCCCAGCGTACTCCCTCCGCCCTCCCCATGGGCTCCACTCTCAGCCTGACCGGCAGGGCCTACCTCACAGGGTCAGTCATCCGTCCGGGGCTCCGCTGGGGCCGCCCCGCCTGCCCTCCCGGCCGCACTGGCATTTCCCACCGATCGAGCGCACTGTGTGGCCGCATCTTCGGGGTCACACGTGCCCGGCTCGCCTCCCATCCTGGAACTCCCCTTCCCAAGCCCAGGAGGAGGCCACCTGGGCGGGGGGGCCTGGGTGTGGACCGGGAGTGTGGGACTGCTCTCAGCGGGGCTCTGACCCATCCGGTCCTGGGGACACTCAACTCCAGGGTTCGGGGCGAGCCCACAGAGTCAGTTTCCGCCTTGCTCCTGCTGCAGGCCACGTGGAACCGCCATCAGAGTGACCCCCCAACTGCCCTCAGGCAGGAGCTCCCCGGCCAGAAGGTGCCCAGGCTTTGAGCTGGGCCGGGCGGGGCCAGGCGGGGGCCTGCCTGCTCCTGATGGCTCTCCTCTGTTCTCGGGGTGCTGGGCCAGGGGGTGATTCCTTCCGGGGCTGGGAGACCCCGTGTCCCACTCAGGGAGGCCAGAGAGACCCAGGGGACGTGGACGGGGACGTTGAGGCAGGGTCTGTCTGCCACCCCTCCCACCGCTGGGACCCCTCCTGCCGGCCAGCACAGCACCCTCTAAGCAAGTGGGCGAAGCCGGAATATCACTGGGGACGGGACAGGATTGGTGCACAGATGTGGCCGGCAGAGGGCAGGGTGGTCTGAGGCGGGGCAGGGCACTGACAGGGCCCGTGGGTGGCTCTGCGCACACACAGCGGCCTCTCCGCTCAGCTTGGCTCCCTGGCAAACAGCCTGGAGGGCTGTGGGCCTCGCTGGGGCTTCAAAGGCCCTGGGGGCCTGGGGGCCTGGGGGCCGTGGGCGGGGAGCTGTGTGCAGGCGGCTGCTCTCCCCAGTTGCTGGGGTCTTGCTGTCCCGGGGCCCAGGCAGCTGCCTCCTTCCTGGGGAAAGAGGGCCTGAGCCCCTCAAGCAAGCGCGCGGGGGTCCGGCAGGGCGAGGGGAGCTGGTCCGTCACCCCCGGTTAATGTGCACCAGCCTCCCCTGCACCGCACCCCCCCCCTCGGGTTGGCTCCTGGGGGTCAGTGCTCTCCAGCTGACCCCTGCCCGCGGCTGACCACACAAGGCAAGTCCAGGCCCCAGCATGCCCGTGGGGTGACTCTGACCTGTCCCTGTCCCGCCCGGAGCCCCTGAGCGGGACAGACACACGTGCCCAGGAGGGCGGTGACCCCAGGGCCTCCGTGTGCCTCTGCCTCACGCAGGTCAGCGCAGCCCCAGCAGGGGTGGCCTCTCAGAGCCCCCCAGGGTGCCTCCCCTCCCTGCCACCCGCCTTTCCTCCTCCTCTTACGTAAGAATGTGTCAGCAGGACCTGGGCCGCTCTCCACCCCATTGTGAATGCGCCCCCCCATCTCCACCGCAGACAGGCCCAGGCCTGCCCCCTGCCCCCTGCTGCGAGGCCACATACACCTGTTTACCTCGGGCCCTGCCCCGATGGAAGTGTGCCTGGCTCCTGCCTCTTCCTCCCACCTGCCCTCACACCCTCCCGCCCCAGCTCACTCTTCCCTCTGAGAGTCTGTGCGGGTGCGGGGCGGAGAGCCGTCCATCCGTCCTCAGCGCGGCGGCTCTGCAGGCGCCTGGCCTGCTGCTGGGGGACAGTAGGAGCCGGGCTGAGGGGTCCCAGTCGCTGGACCGTGGTGGCCTGGCCGGGACAGGATGAGCTCTGGGCAGAGAGGGGAAGGCCTCCAGCTCCAAGCTCCTGCCCTCTCTCTCCCCTCCCCCCTCCCCCTCCCATGGCAGCTGGGCAAAGGGGACACTTAGGAGACCGGAGAGCGGCTTCTTTGGGAAGGGCTGCCCCCAACACCTGAGAGTGAAGTCCTTTAGGGGCTTCTCACCTCGAAGGTGGGGATGAAAGGAGATAGGAACCTGTTCGGAGAGTCATGGGCGCAGCCACACAGCTGACAGGAGAGAGGGCTGCCCGGCCAGGAGGTCCCCGGTCAGATTCCCGGTCAGATTGGATTCCCGGTCAGAGCAGATGCCATGGTTGTGGCTCGATCCCCGTAGGGAGTGTGCAGGAGTTGATTGAAGTTTCTCTCTCATGGATGTTTCTATCTCTATCCTTATCCCTTCCCCCTCTCTAAAATCAATAATATATATATTTGGGGGCAAGTGGAGAAGGCCAAAATATAAATATATATTTATTGATTTCAGAGAAGAAGAGAGAAGTAGAGAGAGATAGAAACATCAATGATGAGAAACATTGATCGGCTGCCTTCTGCACACCCCCCACTGGGAATCAAGCCCACAACCCTGGCATGTGCCCTTGACAGGAATTGAACCTGGGACCCTTCAGTCTGCAGGTCAACGCTCTATCCACTGAGCCACACCAGCTAGGGATATATATATATATATATATATATATATATATATATATATATATATATTAGAGAGAGAGAAGAAGAAGAGGGGGAGAGAGAGAGAGAGAGAGAGAGAGAGAGAGAGAGAGAACCCCTCAGTGCAACTCATGACCCTGGACTGGGGTGCTGGCCGGGGGGCGGAGAGCATCAGTGGGGCCATCTGCTACCTTCGAACGGGGGTGGGATTGCCAGGTCCTTGTTCATGTCCTGATGGTGATGGGGGCACGAGGGCTCTGGAGGACGCAGACACTTCAGCAGTTGGTGCCGATGGGCATTTGTCTGCAGCTTACTGCCACCTGCTGCAGTGCACTCTGATGGGGGTCACGTGGAATCCACAGTAACTAGGAGGTAAAGGGACAGCTTTTTAAAAAGCCACCAGGGCAGGCTTAGCCTGTGTGGCTCAGCGGTTGAACATTGACCTGTGAATCAGGAAGTCACAGTTTGATTCCCGGTCAAGGGCACAGGCCTGGGTTGCCAGCTCGATTCCCGGTGTGGGGCCCAGTGTAGGGTGTGCAGGAGGCAGCTGATCAATGATTCTCTCTCATTAGTGACGTTTCTATCTCTCTCTCCCTCTCCCTTCCCCTCTGAAATCAATACGACATCTAAACAAATAAACAATAAAAATAAAAGCCATCGGGCAGGGTGAGCAGGAGGGATGGCTCTGAAATGCACATTTCCCCCTCAGATGCCGCCTGCTCGGAGTGGGGAGCCCGGAGCACCGGCCCTGCTGGGCATTGTCAGCGTCCGGGGCCCTTCATCAATGTGAGGCCTGGGCCCCGCACAGGGGTTTTCCACTCCTGGTCGGTTCCCCCACAGCCAGGGCTGAGCCCCGCCCCCGCTCCCCTCCCGCCTCCCCTCGCCGCCCCTGCTCCCCTCTGGCCTCTCCTCGCCGCCCCTGCACCCCTCCGGCCTCCCCTCGCCGCCCCTGCACCCCTCCGGCCTCTCCTCACCGCCCCCGCTCCCCTCCGGCCTCTCCTCGCCGCCCCCCTGCTCCCCTCCCGCCTCTCCTCGCCGCCCCCGCTCCCCTCCGGCCTCTCCTCGCCGCCCCTGCACCCCTCCCGCCTCCCCTCGCCGCCCCCGCTCCCCTCCCGCCTCTCCTCGCCGCCCCCGCTCCCCTCCCGCCTCACCTCACCACTGTGGGCTGCGCTGCCTGCCAGACCTGTCCCTCCCCCAGCCCAGGGGAGAGGGTGGCACGCCCACCTGCCAATCAGAGGTGTAACTCCTTTGGCCAGGGCTGGAGGCTGATCTTGGGGGCCAATGGAGAAGGCCATACACCACCCCCCCATTTCCCCACTGCTGGGAGCCCGTAGGGAGTTGGACAGGTGGGTTGGAGGGGTGGGGGGTGAAGGGAGTCGCAGACTGAGGCGGCTTCTGGCTGCTGTGGGAAGGGGTGGGCTGGCCTCTGGGCTCAGCAAGGCCCCAGTGGCCCCACAGTGTGTGCCCGCTGAAATATTTGGAATAATTAGCAAGTGAAAGCAGCATTCGCCAGGGGAATGCAGGCCTGGCCCTGAGCCGAGCCCCAGAGAAGGGAAAGAAAGGGCTAGAAACAGTCCATGGAGGCTGGGCAGGCAGCGGGAGATGCCCATCTGTGCCAGGGCGTGTGTGTGTGTGTGTGTGTGTGTGTGTGTGCTGGGGAGGAGCTGTGCACCCCCAGGGTGTTCTCGTGGGGCTGAGCGGAGAGGTGGGCTCCAGACAAAGCTGGGGGAGAGGACTGAGAGATGCCACTGTGCGTCACGCGAACACACATGTTCTTTTTTAAAAAATATATATCTTATTGATTTTTTACAGAGAGGAAGGGAGAGGGATAAAGAGTTAGAAACATCGATGAGAGAGAAACACCGACCGGCTGCCTTCTCCACGCCCCCCACTGGGGATGTGCCCGCAACCAAGGTACATGCCCTTCACTGGAATGGAACCTGGGACCCTTAAGTCCGCAGGCCGATGCTCCATCCATTGAGCCAAACCGGTTTTGGCTGAACACATGTGTTCTGTGCCTCAGTTTCCCCATGAGAGCCCTGGTAGGCTGGGCTCCTCGCAGAGCAGACCTGCCAGTGTGAGGGGGGAGGGTCTGGGCACAGACCTCCTCCTGTTCCGGCCGCACCGGGCCTGGGAGGGCGGCCCGCGCTGGGTGCACACACCCCAGGTGGGCGTGCGGGCCCCGGGACGGGCCCTCTGACCTCACACCGTCCCCTCCAGGCGGTGCTGGAGCCGGCCCAGGCCAGGGAGGCACATTCAGGCGGGCAAGCCCAGGCAGGCCCGGGGAGGGGGACACACGCTCAGCCCAGCCTGGACAGGCGCAGCCTTTGTGAGTCCCCGGCCAGGGAGGGGCTGAGCCTCCTTTTCCGCAGGCTCCTGGGCTGTGGGGGGCGGTACCCCCATTGTGCAGACGGGGGCACTGAGGCCAGGGCTGCAGGGGAGCCCTTAGCTGCCTCCCCCCTTTCCTGGGACAGTCATCAGGGGGCATGTTCAGGCCTTCAGTGACCCCCCAGCTCCCTCCAGCCCTCCCCCGCGGCACCGATGAGAACCCCCCCATCCGTGCCCTCGCCTTTTCCCAAAGAAAGTTGCAAGCAGGTCCATTTGCAGATTTAAAAAAAAATTTATTGTCAAAAAAACATGTATTGTAAATAACTTTCCATGAAAAAGGTTAAATTGCCCCGTGGGGCAGGAGGATGGATTCGGGATGCAGCCTGGGGCGCTGGTGGGGGGGCGCAAGACACTCCCCCCATGAGTGCAGGCGGGGCACGGGCGACCCCCACCCCTTCCTGGTCCCCGTGGTTCTAGCAAGCTGGCCATCCCTCCCGGTTAAGCCTCAGCTCTAGGTTACACTCACTACGTTAGTCCGTCTGCCCCTCCCCGTGCCCCCAATCCCCGGAACCAGCTCCTCACTGTCAGCCTCCGGTGGGGCTCAGACGTGAGGGGTTTCCAGCCTCGCCCCTGCCCGCGGTGGAGATGGGCAGGCGGCCTTAGGAAGTCTCCCTGCCCCGGGGGGGCCCGGCCCTCACGTCTCTCCTCTCTCTGCCCCTCCGGCTCCGCCCGCCCGGCCCCTGGGCTTTGCCTGGAGAGGCCCCAGGGGGTAAATCTGCAGTCACCTCATTAGCGTGTGCGGACCTGGGACTTTTCTCTGCATACGGACAGGGGTGGGGGTGGGGGGAGGAGGAAGGAGAACCTTTGGAAGCCCAGGTGCCCGGGCGGCCTGTCCTCTGGCTCCCCAGCCCGGACGGGCCCCTCGGGCCACGGCGCTCAGAGCCGGGCGGTGTAGCCGGTCCCTGGGGCGGGCAGGTGAGGGCAATGCAACACTGTGTGTGGGGCCCGGGCTGAGACAGCGATCGATCGGTTCTCCGGGGCTGGGAGCCGAGGGCGGCCCGGCTGGGAGATGTGTGGCCCCGTAGGCATGCCCAGCCCCTGTCTGGGCAGCAGGGTCCCCGGGGCCGTTATGGGGGGCAGCGGGGTCCCCGGCCGGGTGCTGGGGGCAGCGGGGTCCCCGGGCCCGTTATGGGGCCAGTGGGGTCCCGGGCCAGTGCTGGGGGCAGCGGGGTCCCCGGGGCCGGTGCTGGGGGCAGCGGGGTCCCCGGGGCCGGTGCTGGGGGCAGCGGGGTCCCCGGGGCCGGTGCTGGGGGCAGCAGGGTCCCTGGGCCGGTGCTGGGGGCAGCGGGGTCCCCGGGCCCGTTATGGGGGCAGCGGGGTCCCGGGCCGGTGCTGGGGGCAGCGGGGTCCCCGGGGCCGGTGCTGGGGGCAGCGGGGTCCCCGGGGCCGGTGCTGGGGGCAGCAGGGTCCCTGGGCCGGTGCTGGGGGCAGCGGGGTCCCCGGGCCCGTTATGGGGGGCAGCGGGGTCCCCGGGCCGGTGCTGGGGGCAGCGGGGTCCCGGGCCGGTGCTGGGGGCAGCGGGGTCCCTGGGGCCGGTGCTGGGGGCAGCAGGGTCCCGGGCCGGTGCTGGGGGCAGTCTGGCCTGGACTCGGACGCCGTCCGTCCGGAGGCGGGCGGGCCCGGCCTCTTACAAGAAGGCGCCCACGCTGGCCCAGTCCTGCAGCTCGGCGGCCAGGGTGGCGTCCCCGGCCTCGAAGAGGGGCTCGGGGGGCAGGCCGCCGCTGCCGCCCTCGTCCCAGGGGTGCTGCAGGAAGGACGTGGCCAGGAAGGTCTCGTCGAAGTCCAGGCTGTCGGCGGCCGGCGCCCCCGCGGGCCCCCACGTGGCGGGGCAGTCGGCGCGGTGGCCGTGGACGGGGAGGTCCACGTCCCCGCCGGGCGAGGCCGGGCTCAGCGGGGGGCTCAGCTCCAGGGCCTCCAGCGCGCCCAGCTCCCCGCCCAGGGCGCCCGCGTCGAACACCGCCTCCCAGTCAAAGCTGCCCTTGAGGGGCTCCAGCTCGCCCTGCTCCTCCGGGGTCAGCAGCAGGGAGCTGGGCGGCCGGGGCGCCTTGGCCACCCGCTTGGGCAGCGGCTGCTTGCGCTTGTGCCCCGGCCTGCCCTCGCCCGCGCCCCAGCCGCCCTCCCCCGTGGCCTCCTCGAACTCCCGCAGCAGCTGCTGGGCCTCGGTGCTGGCGGCCAGCGGCCCGGGCCAGGGCGCGGGGCCCGGCGGGGGCGCGGCCTGGCGGGCGAAGGCGGGGTGGATGTGCACCGGGGGCAGCCGCCGCTTCTTGAAGGCGCCGCTCAGCAGGCGCTCGGCGTACTGCGGGTCGATGCGCCAGAAGCCGCCCTTGCCTGGCTCGTCCTTCTCCCGCGGCACCTTGATGAAGCACTTGTTCAGGGACAGGTTGTGGCGGATGGAGTTCTGGGAGGACAGAGGGGGAGGAGGGGTCGGCGGTGGCCTGTGCTCCCGCCCGGCTCCCGCCCGCTCCGCTCGGTGGGGGCGGGGGAGGAGGCTCTGGGACACCAGCCACGGCCCCGGAGCCAGGAGGGCCGTCGGGGCTTTTATTCCCTGTTGCCGGGATATCCGCCTGCTCAGTCATCCGAGCCCGAGCCACAGGGTGGATTCAGTGCCACCCTGCCCTGCCCGCCCCCCCTCACCCCACCACTCGCAGCCTCTGGCCAAACGCCTCCGCTCCCCCAGGGCCTGGCCGGCCGGCTGTTTGTGGAGGGAGAGGGGTGGGGTGGGTGTGCCTGTGCGTGTGCTCACATGTGTGTGTGCTCACGCGTGCGTGCCTGCGCTGGAGTGTGTGCAGGGGTGAGGTATGGTAGGAGCCGACGGCTTGCCTTGTTTGTTGAGCCAGCCGCTGGCCTGGGCCTTGCCCCCCACGCCCCTCCTCCCACCCAAGCTGTGTGGCCTCGGTTGATGTCACCCAGCACAGAGCACAGCACTCATTCTTGGGCCCACTGCCCGCAGCCGGGCTCCGCAGGCGTGGGGGGCAGCGGGGTCTCTGCCTTCGCCCCGAGGCTGCCGAGGGCGCCGCCCCGCCAGGGCCCAGCCAGTGAAGAGCAGCCGGGATGTGACAGGTGGCCTGTGGGTGCCCAGGGAGGACTCTGGGTGTCCGGGGGGTGAGGGAGGGCTGTCCCCAACCAGGCCCTGAGCCTGAGCCTCTCAGGGCAATGCCTGCGGGCCTCAGAGCACCATCTAAGGCGCAGGAGGGGGACAGGGGCCGGGGGCCTGACCAGCAGGGCAGACAGGTGGGTAGTGCCCGTGGCAAGGCTGGGTGTTTACATGGCGGCCTGGCCCTGGGCTGAGACTCGGAGCCTGAAGCCCGAGCTGGAGGCAGAGCCCCGCGGAGAGCACCTGGCTCAGGTAATTGTCTCCCCGGGGAGCCTGAGGGAGAAGAGGGGGAGGAGGGGAGACAGGAAACAGGAGCGGCTGGAGTGGGGGCGGGGGCAGCAGCTGCAGGAAGGCCCCATACCCAGGCTCCGGGACACAGCTGGCTTCACACCCCACGGCCCTCGACCACCTGCCCCCCTCCCCCCCCTCCCCCCAGCCAACTGCAACCAGGCGGGAGGCAGAGCGTGGGCCGATGCTCCAGGCAGGTCCTGGAACTCTGGCCCCGGGCAGGCAGTGTCTAGGAATTGTAGGACCGGGGACCAAACTGTGTCCCTCGTCCGTCACCACCTCCCCCGCAGGGGGCTGTGTCCGTCCATGGCCGAGTCCGGCCCTGGTCCCTGGGCTGCGCTCTTGGAGGAGGGACAATGTTCGCCCTTTGAACTCAGCATCCTCACCCCGGAGGCCCCCTGAGCATCCCCCTCCTCCGCTCTGGAGCCAAATGAGAGGCATTTCCCAGCACCGGCTCCCTCCGGGGCCTCCCTCCGGGCCTTCCTCCCCGGGGCCCTGCCGGCTGGACCTGGATCTGGGCGCAGTGAGTGAGTCCCTGGAAGGATGGAGGGGGAGAGGGGTGGCAGGAGGCCAGGCAGGAGCAGCCGCACCCCCCCCCCCCTACCTGCCAGGTGGGATCCGCGTGGCGGAAGTAGCAGAAGTTGTCCGTGATCCACTTGTAGATGGCGGACAGCGTGATCTTGGTGGCCTTGCTGGCCTGCATGGCCATGCAGATGAGCGTGGCGTAGGAGTAGGGCGGCTTCACGCTGGGGTTGGTGGTGTAGTCCACGTCGTCGGGGGGCGGCAGCCCCGGGGCGCCGGACGTGCAGGAGGCCGTGGGCTTGCCCGGCGTGTGCGGCGGCCCCAGGCAGGCGGGGTCGGCCGCCAGCGGGGACCCCGGCGCCGCGGAGCCCGGCACCTGGCTGTAGCCGTGCGGGTCGGCGCCCCCCGGGGGCAGCGCGGGCGCCTTGGCGCTGAGGATGGAGAACTCCTGCAGCCACTGCAGGCTGGTCAGGCTGTCGTCCAGGGCGTCCGGCTCCTCCGGGCCGCCCTCCGGCCCCGCCGCCGGCCCTGCGCCCGGGAGGCGCAGCCAGCTCTCCGCCATGGCCGCGGCTCCGAGGGGGCGGGCGGCGTCCCTCCGGCGCTCACTCCGCCTCCCGGACGCGCGCGTCCATCCCCGGGACCGGGGTCGCCTCCTCCGAACACGGACGGACGTGGGGCCTGCGGGGAGCGGGGCGGGAGCTGAGCCCTCTCCCCGCTCCGGGGGCCGGGGCGGGGGTGTGTGCAGGATGATCATCCCGCAGCCGCGCGGGTCTTTGGGGCCGAGGTCTGGGGAACAGGACGACCCCCGCCCGACCCTCGCCCTTCACTCCCTCTTCGGGGTTGAAGGGAGACTATGAGCCAAAGAAAGGGGGAAGGTAGGAGCGTTCCCGTCCACCCCATTGCCCCCGAGAGCGGAGACTCAGACGCTCCCACCCGCCCCCGGGGAAGAGGGGCGAGGGAGCCCGACGGGGCGGGGGCCGGGAAGGCCGTCTGGCCTTGGAAAAGGGGTTATCCGGGGGGAAGAGCAGGCGGAGGAAGGGAACAGGAAACATCATTATGGGGGCGGAGGGTGAGGCACCCCCAAACTCCGCAGGTGTCAGCCTGCAGGCCCGCCGCTGGCTTCGGGACGCATGCGAGGGCGCGCTGCCGGCCGCCCCCCTTCCGGCCCCTTACCTGGCTCAGGGCGCAGCCGGGCTAAGGGAAGGTTCTGGAAGAAGGTGCCACCACCCCCGCGGCTCTGAGCCCTCCGCGGAGGGCCCCGCCGGCACCGCTCGCCGCCCCCCGAGCCTGAAGGCGCCTCTCTGAGCGCCCGCGGCCCGGGACTCGCGTTAAGTAGCCGCTCCGAAGGCTTCTCCTGCTGCCATGGCGACGCCCCGCCCCCATAAACAGCTTCCGCCGCTGCCATTGGCCGGCGCGTCTCCAAGGTGACCGCGGGCTCTCGCCCTCTCGGCGGCGGTAACTCCCTGGAACTCCCTCCTTTGGCTCCGCTCTCCCGCGCCGCCGGCCCCCGCGCCCGCGCCCGCGCCCGCATTCCCGCCCGAGGGGCGCGCGGCTCCGCGCTCCCGCCGGCCCGGGCGCTCAGGGAGCCTCCACCCCCGGAACCTGCCTTCGCCCGGCCCGCTCCGGTTCCCGCTGCTCCGAGGCGTCTGCGGCTCCGGGGACGCAGCCCGGGGCGCGGGGCGCAGCCTCGGGAGCCGCGTGCTGGGCTTCCATGTCCTCTCCTCCGGGCTTCGGCCTGTCCCCCTCTCCCTGTCCCGAGGGTCGGCCTGGTGCCCACGGGCAGGCCTGACTCTCCGATCCACCCGCCGCCCGGGTCCGCGCCGTGAACCGCACGGACCGCAGACGCACCAAGGCGGGTGGGTAATCCCTCCCGATTTCCAGTAAGCGGCTGCCTCCCCGCCCCTGATCCGCCACCCTCTAAGTGACAGACAGGGACTGCGGCCCTCCCTCCCCGCCCGGCCTCCCTGCTCTTCAATTATTGAGGAGCTGCAGTGCTGGGAGTTCTCGGGTTTAAGGGCAAGGGTGGGGCTGAGGGCTCCTCGCTCAGGCCTCAGGAGCTGGAGGGCTGTGGGCAAAGCCAGGGCCCAGGGGATGGCACATCCAGGGGCACGGCCTCCCCTGCCCTTGCCTGCACTTCACTTCCATTCTCCCCAGTGCTAAAGGGGCGGGCGGAAGTCGGACAGGAACTCCCATCAGTAACCAGCGGCAGGCAGCGCTCTCCTTCCTTGTCAAGTTTTATTCCGTTTTGAGAATCATGCAGCAGTCCGTACACACTGCGTCCTGGTGTCCCCACTCTGTCCTGTACCCGTGAGCGTAGCTCCGGGGAGGAGGGCGCCCAGATGGCACAGCCGCACACACACCCTGCACACAGCCCCGTGCGGCGCCTGGAGCAGAGTGGGCAGCGGGGGTGCCACGGTCAGGTGGACAGGACACAAGCTCTCTCCGGGTGAGATGGCTTCACGTGTGGGTCCCGTGTGGGCGGGGACTCCGGTGGGACGGAAAGGGCTCTGTGGGGAGGCCTGGGCCATACCACCTGGAGGCGTGGGAAGCTCAGGCCCGCGGGTGGCAGGGAGGAGTGGCCTCCAGCTAGTCCGTGCCCGTGCATGCTCTCGGGGACAGCGGCCACCAGCACGACTGTGCCCAGTGATGGGCGGGCAGCGGCCTTGTCGCCGCTGACTGAGGACCAGCCTCTGGGGGGGATGCTTGCCAACATCTGAATGAGAACTGGGGGGTGGAGGGGCCCGCAGAGGGCAGGAAGTGGCTGAAAAACGAGGACTGAAGGGCCGCTCTACAGCCAGAGGCCTTGGTTAGGGAACCAAGGCAGAGAAGAACCTTTCTGAGCCCCTCCCCCCGGGAGAGGACACAGAGCCTCAGAAGGGGGGACGGGATGGCTTCCTGCCAGGTGGCTGCTGCTGACCTGCAGCTCCTGTGTCTCCGGTTACACCACACCGGAGGGCTACCTCCCGGAGGACAGGCCGGTCTGCGGGCTCTACCCCAGGCTGAGTGAAGCCCCCTTCCCTGGCGCTCCTGGAACTCACACTTGGAGGAACCCGGGGAGCGGGTCTATTGCTCGGATCTCAAACGGAAAGGGGCGGGGCTGGGAGGATGTGGGGAAAGGGGCGGGCACGGAGTGGGGCCTGAACCAGCAGAGTCCACTGTAGGATTCCAGAGGGAGGGCCAGGGAACTCCATCCAGAAGCTTCCATTCCGGCATGGTGGCACCACACCTGCCAGAACAGCAGGCTCCCTGCTGACCAGGCGGAACCTGAGCCACAGCCACTGGGCGGTGGGAGGGCCCACTCAGCCGGCCGTGCAGAGAGCCACCCAGAGGGTGCCGAGCCAGGAGCCCTGGGCACGGGGCTCCCTCAGAGGCTTGGCAAAGGCCCCAGAAGCTCTTCTGGGTGACAGGTCCAAATACTAGACAAGCCATCGGACGGGTGTAGCCTGGGCTCCACATCCCAGCCTCACACGTGGCTGTTTTCATCTCTGCCCCCAACTTGCCCACCTCCCCAAAGGCCAGCAGACAGAGCGTCCATCCAAGAGCTCTGAGGACTCAGCAGAGCTGGTGCCGAGAGGAGGCATGCCCAGCCGCTCACCGTCCGGGCCCCCTTGCTCCCCCAAGCTTTTGGGCTGGGGGTGGGGGGTGGGCAGGTGACTGGAACACCCTAAGTCTCCCATGAGCCTGTGGAAGGCAGTCCTCCCCTCGGCCCTCTCAGGCCAGGACTGGAAGGCGGGGAGGAAAACGGGGTGGGGACACCCCCAGGGGCGAAGGCCCTGCCTCCTGCCACCAGCAACCAGCCCACTGCCGGCCCCGCTCAGCGCTCTCCACCGCTTCCTGGGGAGGCCTGGGTACCAGCTGGAGGGTCCCTGGTGCACCTGCTTCAGCCTGTTTCTTCAACTATGAACCAACGGGGGTGGAGACGGGGAGACGGGGTAAGAAGATGACTGGACAGGGCCAGAGCGATGGCGTAGCTCCCGCACCCGAGAGAGGTGGCCAAAGGTGTTCTGAAATGTCCCCTTAGGGTGAGTCCCAGGCCTTCCTGGATGCGCCTGATCCAGGCCCACGTGTGTGTGTGTGTGTGTGTGTGTGTGTGTGTGTGTGTGTGTCTCTCAGGTCCAAGGCCTCCTCTCTAAACAAGACAGTCACATGAGGCTTAGACTCGCTCGCCTGCTGGAAGCAAGAACTGTCTTTCCAACCAGCCGCCTGGTGAGCCGGCACCATTTCGCTTGTCCTGGACGGAAACTCCGCATCCAGTGCAACGTGGCTTGGCCTTCTCCCACGTCCCCCCCAAACCCGCCCCAAACGGGAGGTTTCAAGTTGGTGTTGCCGGCCCGACACCAGAAAACGCAGCCGCTCGGACTCCGGTCTTCTGGTCTGCCCGCCACTGAGAAGAGAGATGCTGGAGACGCCAGCCCGGGGGCCGTGGCTCCCCGAAGACCAAGGTGCAGCGGATGGAACGTTCCAGAGGGTCTCTGAGGAGGCAGGAGGCGTCCAGCCCCTCCGCAGAGGGGCGGGTCCTGGTGATGGAAGGCTGGGGGTGGGAGAAGGAGCAGGCTGGCCTCCAGGCCCCGCTCCCACGCGGTGTACGTCTCCCCGGGTCCCACCGAGGATGCGCAGGAGGCCCCGGCCCAGTGAGTCCGGGACGGAGGGGGGACCGGAGGCGGGGACGGGGACGGGGGCTCTGGCCTGGGGCGGGCTCTCAGACGGCCAGAGGCCCCCACACGCAGCGCCCGCTCTCAGCATCCTCCAGGCTGCTGGACGACCGGCGCCGACGCCGAGGGTGCCGACGGCTGAGCGCGCTGTCCTCGGGCTGCCAGGTGCCTGGGGGGAGAGAGCACGGTCACGGGGCCCCGCCTCGGCCCGGGCCTGGGTCTCCTCGGCGTGGAGGCTGGCGGGGTGCGTGTGCGGGCCACGGCGCGGGAGAGGGCACGGGGCAGTGGGCGCCCTGCCCCACGGGCCTCGGTGCCTGTGACAGAGGGGCAGGGGCTGTTTCTGGTTCTGAGGACCTGCCCTCGGACCCACTTCTGTGCTGGTTTTAAGTCGGCCTACGTGCTGTGCTGGACGGTGGAGGAGAAAGAAACTCTGCCCCGCCGAGCCTTTCCTCGGGCGGGAAGAGGTGTTTGCACCCCGAATGTCTGCTGGGGGGCCAGGGCGGGGCAGGAAGTGACTGGCTGCCCGGCAGGGTGCCAGGGACATGGGGGGGCAGTGCCATGGCTTCAGCACCCCGTCCCCACACCTGCCGCTCTTCACCATTTTGATCTGAGCAGCCACTGAGGCCTGCCATCCACCGCAGGAGGCACAGGCTGAAAAACGGGGGTCCCACGGGCATCACCCCTAAGCTCCTCACCCACCCCTCAGTCCCCTGCGGCTCTTCTCCCTCCTTCGCACTCTGCATCCCACCCACACTGTCTGCCTAACCCTCCGTCAGGATGGCTGGCTCCACCCCCCGCTCCTGCCTTCCGCCTTGCAGGAAGCTGGAGGACTGGGTGAGGCCACAGGGAGAGCACCCAGCAGGGCACCCACTAGCAGGTGCACAACGGCCAGTGCCCCAGGCTCTGTCCAGGCCACACTCACCTCTCCGCACCTCCCCTCGCCCGCCCTCCCGGCCCACGGCCCGGCTCCGTCCGCGCAGGGAGGCCTCCATGGACAGGCAGGGCCAGGTCACCACAGCACGGAGGGAGACCCGACTCCGCACTCTGAGCAGCGGATCCCCCACCCGCCCCCACAGGCCCCTGCCGGACGAGGGCTAGGGGGTCGGAGGGCTCCCCTGCAGCCTGCACGGCCACCCCACTTCTCACGCTGTGCCTGGACCACCTCCTGAGCAGGCCCACCACCTCTGCAGGCGGGCCTGAGGCTGCTGTCTTCATGTTGGAGGGGGGACACTCACAGAAGTGTGGGGGCAGCCGCAGCGAGGCCAGCCAACCCCACGAAACCCTGAGGCGGCAGCAGCAGCCCCTCATTTCCAAGAGACGCGCTGGGCGGTAGCCGCTTAGGGCTCTGAGAGCCGGGGAGGCGGCCCCGGGGAAGAGGCGTGAGCAGAAAGGACCCTCGGTGTCTCACGCCCAGCCGGCGGGAACGGGGGGGGCCGCGGGTCCCCGAGGTACGGGTGTCGGGGATGGGGGTCAGCAGCTCCTTCTGTGAGCGGCCGGACAAGGGCAGGCGAGGCCGCCCGCTACGGGAGCCGGGGAGCGGGCCGTGTGCGTGCACGGCGGTGTCATACCTAGTTCTCAGTCTATGGGGCAGGACTCCGAGGCGGCGCTGTGCGTGGGAAAGACCAAAAGCAGATGGTGAACAGGAGCAGACACACACACGCATGCACAGACAAACCGCCGCGCCCGAGCCCGGGCCGCTCCTGCTCTGGCTCACAGCCTCGCCGGTTCTAGAACCCTCCCCGGCCGACAGCGCTGCCTCTGCCTCCGGGGCAGCCTCCAGACGCAGGCTGGCATCCGCTCTCCCTGGGTGCCCATATTCGGGGAGCACGGTCAGGGCACCCTGGGGGGGGGCACTGGGTGTTTCCTCAGTCCCTACCCGGGCCACCTTCCCAGGAGCCCCTAGTCCGGGCCACCCCTCGCCTCCACAGGCGTTCTCCTTCCCTCATTGACGCCGCGTCCGCCCGGGGCGGCCCTTAAAACCGTACCGTGTTCCCATGACTACACCGCCATCTCCGCTCTTTCCGGTCATCAGCCTCCCAGCGGCTCTCCCAGGACAGCCGCGGTCCCGACCCCTGCCCCCGTGTGCCAGTCCGCCCCACTCCCCGGACCCCCCACTCCTCGCTGGTCTCGGAGTTCCCGCCTGCTCACCCCGCCCTGTCCGCTTAGCCGCCCTCCCAGCAACGCGGGGACACCCCTCCGCCCCTGCGTCTCAGGCCCGAGAACCCCAGAGGCTTCTTAGGGGTTCTTAGAGGTGAGGATGAGGACGGGAGCGGGAGGGGGACGGGAACAGGGAGAGCGGGGTGCCCCTGCTCCTCTCCTCAGGGGCCGTCCTGGAGGGGAGCGCCGTCCGTGTGGAGAGGGAAACGGAGACTAAGGGCCGGGAAGCTACTGGAGCCCGCAGGCCCGAGGCGCCCAGCGGCCGATGGGGAGGAACCTCGGGATCCGCATCGCAGGACAGAAGTCTGACCTTAAGGCGGAGGGGGAAGAGGCCCCTCCGCCCCAGGGGGCCTGCCCCAGCGGGCACGCCTGCCTCTAGCCCAGCGGACGCTCCGGAGAGTCCCCGCACTGTGCTCCCGCCGGGCCAGAGCCCGTCTGACCACAAGAGCAGCCAGGCCGTCCCTCTTCCTAAGAGCCCGGGGCCTCTGCTGAGGGCGCAATGGACAGACACCCGAGGCGCTCACACCTGGACCCTCTCCCGACAGACATCACCGGGCTCGGTTGGTTTGTGACCCCACTTCCATCTCCGATCCCCACGAGGAACCCCAGGGGTCCGTCCTTGTCTCACTCCCTTCCCCACCCCCAGAGCGGACTGAACACCAGCCCGCAGGCTGGCTGCAGGGGAGGAAGAGGAGGAAGCGGAGGGAATGTGCTCACATTCCCAGCAGCTTGGCTGGCCACACAGCTCCCAGCAGCTCCCTCTGCCGGCAAGTGGGGGGCAGGGGGAGCCCCCCAAGGGAGGCAGGACCTGGATTCCCTCCCCATGGAGCAGACTCAGGGCGGAGCGAGGGCAGAGATGCCACCTGCGGCCGGAACCGGCCGTCCCCATGACGCTTTCCAGAAGCACCCCTTTCTCTGGCCCAGGAACGGACATATCCCCCAAACAGCTTTCTTTCTGGGACAGTCTGAGCCTCTGGAGCTCGGGCCCTCGCCGGGCAGGGATGGAACCGAAGCAGGAGGCTCTGGGATGCGGCAGGCCCAGCAAGCGCGGGGCGGGCGGGCGGGCGGGCGCGGCGTGAGGACGGTGTGGGCACAGAGAGGACATGAGCTTCCACGAGCCCTCAGACGCCAGCGGGCCGGAAAGACGCGGAAAGCGACGGACAGACAGAAGCGCGGTGGGAGGCAGGAGTGACGTCCAGAGCGGACTGGGCCGGCGCTCCACAGAGGATGCCGGGACCCCCGAGGCCCGGCTCAAGGCTCCCCGCAGCGGCCGGCGCGTGCGGAGCGTGTCCTTCCCAGGCCGATGGAGCGTGGCAACCACAGGCGGCTCGTGGCTCCCAAGCCTGGGCCACGTACACGCGTAAAGCACTGGACCACGGTGCCGGGCTGCTCTGAGGCTGAAATGTCTCCATTTCAGGTGGCGGAGCGGTGACCGGCCACCGTGTGAGGGACAGTGTCTGCTGTAAACCCGAGGGCCAGTCCGGTGGGCAGACCTGGCTCTGCAGAAGCGGCTGGGGAGCCCCCGGGAGCATAGCGGGTCAGAGGTCAGCACCCACAGAGGCCAGCGCGGCTCCTCTGCAGGAAATGGGCCTGGGGTGAGGGGGGGACGGGACACCCTAACAGCCCTGATGACATGTAAGCTTAGGGCTCCAGGGCGCCCGACCTGACCTCTCCTTTGGGACCCAGAGCTGAGTCCAAGGCGGCTGGTACCCCAAAGCTCACGGTCACCGAGCCACATGCTCGTCTAGCCCAGTGGTCGGCAAACTCATTCGTCCACAGAGCCAACTATCCACAGGACAATGACTGACATTTCTTTGGAGAGCCACGTTTTTAAAACTTAAAGTCCTTCTAACTTCTTCAAAATAGACTCGCCCAGGCCACGGTATTTTGTGGAAGAGCCACACTCAAGGGGCCAAAGAGCCGCGCTTTGCCGACCACGGCTCTAGGACATGTTGGCTTTCACCTTCCTGCCAAGGAGCCGCGGATGCCCTTCGCTAGGGGCCGGCCCCCTTCCCGTGCAGACTCAGGGCCAGGCCGCCCGCCACGGGATCTGTGAGATCGCTAGGGAGGCCCCGGTCGGGCAGACGGGAAGGACGGGAAGGAGAGGAGAGCGGCTCCCTCCTCCTGGCCTGACACTCTCCCTCGGGGCACACACTTCCTCTGGCAGCAGCTCCCAGCGTCAGCAGGGGAGCCGCGGGGCAGGAGGTGGGCGCCCCGGGGTGAGTGCAGGGGTGTGAGCAGGGGGGTGACTCCCACCAAGGTCACGTTCAGCAGACTGCCACTCACCGGGTAAGCAGACCTCAGAGCACAGCGTATTGTCCAGTGCTTTCACGCTCGCGTTGTCAAAGTCATTGTTATTGTCACACTCCATGCCTAGAAACGCGCACGTCCTGCGGCCTGCAAGGGAGTGAACGCAGTTAGACGGGCGGCCGGTGCGCCTCTGCTCTGTGTCCTGAACGTGCACATCTCAAAGACGGAGACAGACAGACCCGATCATGTGTTTTAAAAAAAGGACAGTCGCTGAGTGGGGGAAGAGAGGACGATAAAGGAATCACACTGTGTGGGCATGTTCCTGGTCTGACCTAGCCTGCCCCTTGCCCTAACTGGCCCCCTTCCAGCCTTGGTTCTGCAGGAGCCGAGCCTGGGGGGTGAGGGAGGCTACTGACGGCTGGGGAGCTCTGCCAGGGGCGGGGGGAGCTGGGGACCTGTGGGCGTAGCTGCCCTACTCCTGCCTGTGCCTGTGGGTGCTGTGTCTGTGGGTGCCGCTGTGTCTGTGGGTGCCGCTGTGTCTGTGGGTGCTGTGTGTCTGTGGGTGCTGTGTGTCTGTGGGTGCTGTGTGTCTGTGGGTGCTGTGTGTCTGTGGGTGCTGTGTGTCTGTGTGTGCCGCTATATCTGTGGGTGCCGGTGTGTCTGTGGGCACTGCTATGTCTGTGGGTGCTGTGTGTCTGTGGGTGCTGTGTGTCTGTGGGTGCCGTTGTGTCTGTGGGTGCTGTGTGTCTGTGGGTGCCGTTGTGTCTGTGGGTGCTGTATCTGTGGGTGCCATTGTGTCTGTGGGTGCCATTGTGTCTGTGGGTGCTGTTGGGTGTGTCTGTGACCTCAGGGCTCTGCAGGTGCTAAATACTAGAACAACCGAAGATCTCGCAGGTTCCCCAAGTTTGCAGATCAAGTCAAAATCACCACATTCACCAGTTAGGACCCATTTTCTCACGGGACTTAGGAAATTGTTATTTTGAGGACGTTTCAAAGGGACTAGTCAGAAACCTACAGACATGGGAGAGGGGTGGGTAGAGTTTTAGCTCTTTTTTTCAAGCTTCCTCTTTCTATTTCATTTTTTTAAAAAAAATATATTTTATTGATTGTTTTTTAGAGAGGAAGAGAGAGGGACAGAGTTAGAAACATCGATGAGAGAGAGACATTGATCAGCTGCCTCTTGCACACCTCCCACTAGGGATGTGCCTGCAACCAAGGTACATGCCCTTGCCCGGAATCGAACCTGGGACCTTTCAGTCCGCAGGCCGATGCTCTATCCACTGAGCCAAACCGGCTTCGGCTCATTTCTTAAAAAAAATATATATATATATATTTTACTGATTTTTTTAGAGAGGAAGGGAGGGGGATATAGTGTTAGAAACATCTATGAGAAACATCCATCAGCTGCCTCCTGCACACCCCCTCCTGGGGATGTGCCCGCAACCAAGGTACATGCCCTTGCCCGGAATCGAACCTGGGACCCTGAGTCTGCAGGCCGAGGCTCTATCCACTGAGCCACACCGGCGCGGGAGAGGAAGACACACAGTCCCACCATGGGGCTACGCAACGCCAGGGGGAAGCACCTGCGGCCTGAGCTGTCGGGGGGGCTGGGACAGTCCCACCGGAGCCGGGAGCACTGAGGACACGGGCCTCGTCGAGGCGCCCCACCCGCCTCGGCCGGCGTGCAGAGGGCGGCCGAGGCACCTGGGCGGCCCCTCCTTCAGGGCGACTTGGCCAGGCAGTGGCCAAGCCCGCATGCGCGCCCCTGAACTCCCCAAGCAACGGCCAGCGCTGAAGCGGAAGCGATGAGGGTGGCGCCTGCACACACACCCCCCGCCCCAGCCCCCCCGCAGGGCCGGGTCTGCTTTGGGGGTGTCCTTCTGGAGCAGAGGGAGAGCGGAATTCCATCCCCGGCCTGACCCGGCCCCACCCCCACTCCCCCCGCCCTGGCTCTGCAGGTCACTGTGCTCTTGTCCGCCCCAGAAACAACACCGCTGGACCTGAGGGTGCCCGCAGGCCTGAGAAAACCACTCCGGCAGCTACCGAACCCCCGCCCCCTGGCTCCTGGGATTCCCTGTCCCAGCCCCGTCCTCCTACAGCAACACCCAACCCTCCTACTTAACACCCATCCCCGCAGCCCGGGCCTTCCTCCCACCCCCGCCGGGGGCGCTGGGCTCCGGGGCCGGCTGGGAGCCGGAGCAGGACGGCAGGCGGTGGGAGCTGCCAGAGAATGTGTTAGACATAAAGGGGAACCGCCCTCTGCCCACCCCATCCTGACGGCACTGCGGTCCTCGGACACTCCATCCCACCAGGAAGGTGACCTTCCCCCGGGGCACACGGCTGAGGAGTCGTGTCCCGTCCCCGTCCCCGTCCCGCCCCCCCCCCCCCCCCCCCCCCCGCCAGGGCCCCTGTGCCCGGAAGAGCAGAGGAGGGAGCGGAGGCCCGGGGGGTCGGTTACCGTCTTCCTGTGTGGGGGACGCACCGTCTTCCTCCATGACCTCGTTTCCCTGCAACAGAAGGCGGGCGCCTGAGGCTGCAGTCATGGAGCACGGGGACCGGAACAGGGGGGGCGGGATACCTCCCCGTGCACCGGAGAGCTGGTGTCACCGCAGCGGCCTCTGCGCACAGCGCCCCCCGCGGCCCGGAGGCAGTGGTCCCGGACAGTGCGGCCCGAACCGCGCGGTGTAAGGGCAGCCGCACACTCACGGGCTGCAGCCCCAGCGGGAGAGCCGGACTCAGCAGGGCCTGGGAGGCGGGCAGAGCCGGTGGCCCGGGAGGGCCTGGTCTGGGGCATGTTTCGGATGTGGGCTGGACGTGCAGGCAGTAGCCTGGGCCTGGGTCAGCTGTCCTGCTTTCCAAGGTGGGATCAGGGGTCCCAGGAAACCAACCCTTCTGATCGCAAACCCCACCCAGACACCCCTCTAGGACGTGTGGCTCCAGAAGTTCTAGAAGTTCCTGACCCTCCCTGTGAGCCGGGCGGTCAGCACACCTTGGTCAAGGCCCTTCTCACGCTGCATTGTCACCCCATCTCCCCGTTTGGGGGGTTCAAGGGAGGGGGCAGGCAGCAGCCAGGCCACCCGGGCCAGCAAGACCCGCGCCCCAGCCCCCCGTGTAACAGCCACGAAGCGACTGGAGGACAAAAGGTGCTCGAAGCCGCTCAGAGCCGTAACCCGAGACCAGCGCCCTCTGCTCACTGCACACCCCACCCCTGCAGCTGCTCGGCACGCCTGGCCCGAGCGCCACCTGGGAAGGACTGTTCCGGAACAGCGCCCCTGCTGTCCTCTTCCCTGCCAGCACCAGGGCCCTCTGACCTCCGGCCTCTGGCGGGAGGGGCGCCACGTCCCCGTGGGGGTTACCTCCGCGTCCTGCTCGTCAGCGAGGCCCACGAAGTTGCTGTCCGGAGACGCCGCCGGCATCGCCTGCGAGAGGAACGGGAACGGAGGTGCGACACCCGCCTCTCAGCAAACCCCAACCGCGTCCTCGGGACAGAACTGGTGCCAGGCAGCCCCAGCCGGTGTGGCTCAGTGGACAGAGTGCCCTCCTTCAGCCCAAAAAGTCACGGGTTCGATTCCAGTCAAGGACATGTACTTCGGTGGCAGGCTCCTCCCCAGCCCCAGCCCTGGTCGGAGCACGTGCAGGAGGCAACCCATCGATGTGTTTCTCTCACACAGATGCTTCTCTCTGTCTCTCCCTCTCTCTTCCACTCTCCCTAAAAACCAATGGAAAAGTGTCCTCGGGTGAGGATTGAAAAAAAAAGAAAGAAAAAAGTGGTGCCAAGCAGTCCGGCCTGAGGGGGAGCCTGGGCTCCAGCCCCCCATCTCCGTGGCTCCTGCCCAGCCCGTGGGGTGCCCGGGTGTCCCGGGCGTGGCGCTCGGATGTGTCGCCCGGGCCCGGCCTTACCTCGCCGTCCTCAGAGGCGGCCCGGCTGGCAGCCCGCGGGGAGGGCAGCGCCCCCCCCTCGTCCTCCGTGCCCGTGCCCGTGCCGGGGGCGGCGTAGGAGCCGGACATGGAGGAGACGGTGTCGGTGCTGAGCTGGGAGTGCTGGCTCTGGGAGGACACCATGGACATGACCGACGGGGCCAGGCTGCTGCTGGCAGGGTCTGCGGAGAGGGAGGGGGAGGAGGAGACGGGTCAGCACGGGCTCCAGCCGAGGGAGGGTCTGAGCCCTGTCCCTGCCCCGCACAGCGAGGCCACAGTGGGCTGGCCTCCCCTCTCCGAAGGGGTTTTCGATAGAAGGTTTTCCTTTTTATCCTTTTTAAAAGCATGTTTTTATTGGTTTCAGAGAGGAAGGGAGAGAGAGAGGGAGAGAGAAACATGGATGATGAGAATCTTTGACCCGTTGCCTCCTACACACTTGGGGCTGAGCCCCCAAGACGGGCCTGTGCCCTGAGGGGGAACGGAGCCGTGACCTGGTTCCCAGGCCCACGCTCACCACTGAGCCACACGGCCGGGCCGGATTGAAGGTTGTCCAGGGCTCTGCTCCTTTGCATTTAGAGCTTAGAACTCACTCCAGACCAGGGATTTGCAGGACAGTGGGTGAGACAGTGCTTGTCCCCCTGCCCGCCCCGGGGACAGCCAGTCCCTCCCCCTCCAGGGGGGCCTGCTGGGCACCAGCTTAGATGTTCGCTTGCTGCCCAGGCCTGTCTGCTCCGGAGGAACAGGGCTGAGGACTGGCCCGGAGGGATGGGGGGGTAGGAGCGGGGGAGGGGGAGGGGGATGTGCCACCCTCCCCGCCCCATCGCATACCTTCCGGGGAGGAGATGGTGGACGAGAGGGGTGTCCCTGTGCACGACGACTGGTCGATGGCTCCTGACGACGACAGGGTGAGGTTCTCACTGTCCGGAGTGACGCCACACTCCTGGGCGACAGGGAGGGAGCACAGTCAATCAGAGAGGGCGGGAGGCAGGGCGAGGGGACGCTGGGAGGGCCGGGTCCCCACGGCCACGGCCACGGCCACGGCCACAGGTACGTGAAGGCCCTGTCATCGCCGTCTCCGGCCCCGTCCGGAGGCCGCTCCCAGGGGAGAGCAGACCTGTCGGTTCGTCCCGCCCGCGGCACGGCATCTGCCAGCCACAAAGCCCGGGCTCGGGTGACAGGTCAGCGGCAGCTGTGACACGGGACGCCCAGACTTCCTTCTGCAGGGAAGGGACCAAGCGGCAGAGGCCGCCCGCCCACCCACCTGCCCGCCGGGCACCCCCACTTGGAAGCCAGTTTAGTTCCGGCTCAGTCTTCTCCCACAACAGCCCCTTCCCCGGCCTGCCCTGACACCCCACCCCTCAGCCAGCCCCCACAGATGCAAAGTCCTAGGGGTTCTACCTCCACAGCCCGTTCCCTTTTCTCCGGGCTGCCTACTTTCTCTCTCTTTTTAAAATATACTTTTATTGATTTCAGAGAGGAAGGGGAGAGATGGAAATATCCATGATGAGAATCATTCATCGGCTGCCTCCTGCACGCCCCCTACTGGGGATCGAGCCCACAGCCCAGGCACGTGTCCTGACTGGGAATCGAACTGGTGACCTCTGGGTTCGTAGAGAGATGCTCAACCCCTGAGCCACAAAAGCCAGGCCCAGGGTGCTTCTCTGAACCCAGCTCCGGGGTCCCCTCCCACCAGGCTCAGTCTGTCTCCCCCCGATCCATCCCCACAGCCCCAGCCGGGGGCCTTCCGGGAACACACCTCTCCCCGAACCACTGGCCGCTCAGAGCCTGGACGTCCCCCCCACCCAACGCTCCCCCCTTTGCTCTTCATTTCTGAGGATTCCCACGTCTGGCTCCGTGCCATCCTCTCTCACACTCAGGGTTTTCTCCACGTGCCATCCCTCCCACCTCTGCCCCAGCCCGACGGTCCCTGCCATGGGCACACGTTTCCTATCCTTCAATTCATTCATTCATTCATTCATTCATTCACAGAACACTTCACTGAGCATCGACTGTGCCAGACCCTGCACATGCCCTGTCCCCCCTGGTCCTCAGCTCCTGAGGGCAGGGTCCCCGCAGTCACCCCCGCGCGCTGCCGGCTACCTCTCCGGGCTGCGGGGTGGCGGGCCGCGGGGAGAGGCGCGTCTCGGAGTCGCTGCAGGAGTGCTCGTCCTCCTCCTCGCGCAGCACGGAGGAGCTCTGCGAGACGGACCTGTGGGAGGAACAGCCGCTGAGCCGCTGCCCAGTGAGGAACGTTCCCCCAGACCCCGCAGGGAGGGCGGGCTGCGGGGAGCACCCCGAATCCCGAGGCGCAAGAGGTGGCAGAGCACCGGGAGGGACCGAGACCGCTTGTGGGCATCAGAGCATCTGAGTTTTCTCTTCGGGTCCTTCCATCGCTGTGTGTGAACCCAAGAAAAACAACTATCATTTCCCCATCTGAATGGTTTCATCTGTAACGGGGGTGGGGAAAGTCCGGCCCGCGGGCCGGGCCCTCCGAGGCCTGCACAGCCACTGGGTCTGGCCCCGCCACGGCAGCAGCAGTGAGTCCATTTTAGCTTGGCCTGGCCCGAGAAGGACGCTGTACACACCAATGGCCCTGGGCAGGAGGGAGGTCCCCCCACTGGTGTCCAGGCGACAGGAAGCTTACCCGTCTGAGCCTCAAAGATACAAACCCCAAGATTGCTGTACTGGTCGCCTTCAGACTAAATGATGCCCTAGCCCAGTGGTCGGCAAACTCATTAGCCCACAGAGCCAAATATCAACAGGACAATGATTGAAATTTCTTTTTTTTAAAAAAAAATATATATATTTTATTGATTTTTTTACAGAGGGGAAGGGAGAGAGATAGAGAGTTAGAAACATCGATGAGAGAGAGTCATCGATCAGCTGCCTCTTGCACACCCCCTACTGGGGATATGCCCGCAACCAAGGTACATGCCCTTGACCGGAATCGAACCCGGGGCCTTTCAGTCCCCAAGCCGGGCTCTATCCATTGAGCCAAACCGGTTTCGGCTGAAATTTCTTTTGAGAACCACATTTTTTAACCTTAAACTTCTAATGCCACTTCTTCAAAATAGACTGACCAGGTCGTGGTATTTCATGGAAGAGCCACACTCAAGGGGCCAAAGAGCCCCATGTGGCTTGCGAGCCGCAGTTTGCCGACCACGGGCCCAGACCCCATCCCTCCCCTCTCAACAGAACGCCTGCTCGGTTTGTCTATCTGGTCCCCCATGGCACCCCCTCTCCTAAGGGACGGGGTGCGCTCCCCCAGGGATCGGGGAAACGAGCAGCTCTGGGAACGACCAGCGGGCCCAGCCTGCCGGGCCCCCGGGTCGGAGGGCGCCGAGGAGGTGGGGGACCCAGGCCAGGCGGGGCGCCTGGCGGCTACTCACTTGGAGAGGCTCCTCTTGAGCTTGAGTCCTTGGCCGCCGCCGTCGGGCAGGCGGTCGAGCGGGGCGAGCGCCCGCACGGGGGCCGGGGGGCCGTTGCTGCCGTAGGCGGGCAGCATCCCTGAGAGGTGGCCGTCGCCCAGCACGTGGAGCGGCGGGACCGCGGGCGACGGGGTGAGTGGCCCGTTGAGGGCCTCCAGCAGCGACACCACCTCGTAGCCCGGCGGGATGTTCTCGGAGGACTAGGGGAACCACACAGGGTGGCGGGGATCAGCCAGGCCGTGCGCGCGGCTCAGCGGTCCTGTCCACCTGTGACCCTGGCAGGGCGCACGCCCGGGCTGCAGGTTCAATCCCCGGTTGGGGTGTGTTGCTGGAGGCGACCAGTGGATGTTCTCTCTAGATCAATGTTTGTCTCCCTTTCTCTCTCTCTCTCTCTCTCTCTCTCTCTCTCTCTCAAATCAACAAACATATCCTCAGGTCAGGATTTTAAAAAAAAGTAGCTGAAACCAGTTTGGCCCAGTGGGTAGAGCGTCAGCCTGCAGGCTCAAAGGTCCCAGGTTCGATTCCGGTCAAGGGCAGGTACCTTGGTTTCGGGCACATCCCCAGTAGGGGTTATACAGGAGGCAGCTGATCGATGTTTCTCTCTCATCGATGTTCCTAACTATCCCTCTCCCTTCCTCTCTGTAAATAAATCAATAAAATATATAATTTTTAAAAAAGTAGAAAGGGGGTGGGGAACCATCAATAAATCACCCAAAGTGATAACTTTATTAGCATTCTGTGTATTTTCTTCCAATTCTCCCCTCTGTACTGTTTCCACAGCTACGATCTACCTGTGATAACACCTTAGCTCCTGCGTCATCACCCGCACAGTTCACACACCTCCTCCTCCTCCATCCCTCCGGCCCCTGACAGCGCCCGGTCCTGCCCCCCGGTCCCTGACAGTGCCCGGTCCTGCTCCCACGGCCCCTGACAGCGCCCGGTCCTGCTCCCACGGCCCCTGACAGCGCCTGGTCCTGCTCCCCCGGCCCCTGACAGCGCCCGGTCCTGCCCCCCCGCCAGCCCCTAACAGCCCCTGGTCCTGCTCCCACGGCCCCTGACAGCGCCCGGTCCTGCCCCCCGGCCCCTAACAGCCCCTGGTCCTGCTCCCACGGCTGGCTTCTTGTGTCGGATGTTCCCGATGGTGACCACAGCCCGAGGCATGTCCCTGTGCCTGTCTTTTTTCAGATGATTTCCTTGGTATTAAACTCTTAGGCCATAGATCTCCACGTATAATTGTGTTTAAGGCTCCTGACATACACAGCTGTTCCCACCCCACCCCACTATCTTTCTAGTTCCCCTCCTCAGAGCGGAAGAGAAAGCCTACTGAATTCTGCTGGCATGGAGTCTCTTCAAAGCAGTTTTTCCAATCTGAAAGGTGAGAAACGGTGTCTCCTATTCATGTGCACATTGCTGATTTTTAATGTGGCCGACTCTGAAAGTAATGCCTGTGACCCTGCTGTGGTTCCTCTTCTGAGAACTTTTTGATATCTTTGAACATTTTTTATCTGTTTCATGCATAGGAGCTACGGCCGAGATGTGAATGCTGGGAAGGCATTTTTTTCTTTAAATGGGTGGTTGTGCCAAAGCCGGTTTGGCTCAGTGGATAGGGCATCGGCCTGCAGACTGGAAGGTCCCAGGTTCGATTCCGGTTAAGGGCATGTACCATGGTTGCGGGTACATCCCCAGTTGGGTGTGTGCAAGAGGCAGCTGATCGAATATTCTCTCTCATCGATGTTTCTAACTCTCTATCCCTCTCTCTTCCTCTCTGTAAAAAATCAATAAAAATATATTTTAAACGGGTGGTTGTTTACTTTTCAATTTTGGTCATGTCTTACATATCTGAAACCCAAAAAACTTTTTAAAGCTCCTATGTTCTGTTTTGTCTTTATTGACTTTTTTTTTTTTTTTTTTTTTTAAGAGGAGGAAGGGAGAAGGAGAAAAAAACACCGATTGGCTGCCTCCTGCACGGCCCCCGATTGGGGACTGAGCCCGCACCCTGGGCATGAGCCTAGGCCGGGAATGGAATTGGTGACCTTTTGGTGCCTGGGTCGATGCTCACCATTGAGCCACACCGGCCGGGCTAAAATGTAAATTTGTCACGTGGTAAAATGTGTGGTCTTGGTCCGTTGTGTTCCACTTTAAGCTCAGTGAGCCTTCTCCCGTCCAAAGTCCACCAGCAAGTCCCTGGTGACTCACCCCAGCCTTTTAACCACGTTCTGCTTGGTTTGCTTTGTTTGGAATATAGTTCGCTGGTTATTCCGTGTGCAATCTGTTATCTGGTAAGGAGTAAGCTACACTGATTTTTCCTCCCAGAGAGCTAACTGATTATCCCAGCACCACTCACTGAACTATACGTCCAGTGTGGGAAATCTAAGGAAGGTCAGCATCTGCTCCGACACTACGCCTTGCACTACAAAACGGAGGGGGATACCTCCGTATGCTCGGCTCCCAGCCCCTGACCCCACCAAACGGGATAAAGAAAACCAGTTATCGCCTGGCCAGTGTGGTTCAGTGGTTGAGCATTGACCTATGAATCAGGAGGTTATGGTTTGAGTCCCTGTCAGGGCACACGATCCCCAGGAGGGGGTGTGCAGGAGACAGCCGATCAATGATTCTCTCTCATCATTGATGTTTTTCTCTCTCTCTCCCTCTCCCTTCCTCTCTAAAATAAAAATATATATATATATTTAAAAAAAAAGAAAAACAGTTACCTCCCTCGAGGACTCAGATAAAGACAGTAAACTGTATCCCAACCTAAGACGACCACCCCCTTATTTCTGCTTGGGGGAGTCCCAGAGGAAGTGGGGTCCGCAGGGGGGACGTGGGGAGGGCTCTAGGCACGGCCACCACCATCAGGACACCGAATCCCCAGCCTCACACTGCAGGCTGGTTTCCAGGCGACACGGGCTCACCCAGCTCCCTGCCGCTCCGGCCGCAGAGTCCTGTACACGCGGGGCCACGGGTGAGCGGAGCGGAGGAGCCAGGAGACCTCCCGTGGCTTCCCGGGGGCCTGGTTCCGAGCCCGACTCACCGAGTGCTCCTCCGAGTCGGACGTCTGGGCCGAGATGATGGGGTTGAAGCTGGTGGGGGACAGGGGGCCCAGCTTCTTCCTCATGGCGCGGATCTGCAGCAGCGCCCGGAAGGCTGTGGGGACGGAGAGGGGCCGTCAGGCCGCCGGGGCCCGGGGGTCGAACAGAGACCGCCTCCCACTCCCGCGGCCGGCCGGGTGCCCGGGCTCACGCAGGCGGCAGATGGGGCAGTTGTTGGCCTGGTAGCGCAGCGTGTCGGCGCAGGTGTTGCACAGGCAGAGGTGGCGGCAGGGCAGGATGAGGGTGTCCCGCACGTCCGAGAGGCACACCACGCACTCGGCGCTGTTGTCGCTCACCTCGTCCTCGGCCACCTGCGGGAGGCGGGGGCTGAGCCCGGGGCTGAGCCAGGGAGGCGGGGGCTGAGCCAGGGAGACGGGGGCTGAGCCAGGGAGACGGGGGCTGAGCCGGGGAGATAGGGGCTGAGCCAGGGAGGCGGGGGCTGAGTCCGGGACAGAAGACGCACACTGTCTAGACAAGGCAGTTTCTGAAGAACCGAGATGAGAAACAGGAACAGCCTGGCCGGCGCGGCTCCGGGGCTGAGCATCAACCCAAGAACCAGGAGGTCACTGGTCAGGGCACATGCCCCAGTGGCAGGCCCGATCCCTAGTGGGGGGTGTGCAGGAGGCAGCCGATCAATGCTTCTCATCATTGATGTTTCTCTCTCTCTCTCCCCCCCGTTCCTCTCTGAAATCAATTTAAAAGAAAGAAAAAAAGAAAAAGAAATAGGAACAGAAGCTTATACTTTCATCGGACATGACATTTTACCAAGTGCGTTCACAGTCTCACGGGCTCTGGAAAATTCTATGAGGCTCACGCTGTGAGGCTGATACGCCTCTGACCGGCGGGGCCGTGGGCCGGGCCGAGCCCACGGGGAAAAGGACGGGTTTAACGATCAGCGTCCAGAAGGCCGGCCAGCTAGCGGGGGGAGGGCTGGGGAGGGGTGTCTCAGAGACTGACCAGAGTGAGTTAGGCACAGTCCTCTGAAACGGGGGCAGGAAGAGGCTCTCGGGGCCGCGCCGACGGCGGAGCGCGGGGCCCAGCCTCCCGTCCCGGTGTTACCGAGGGCTCGGCGCGCTGCCCCCGGGAGGACTCGCCTTGGCATCCTGTGTGTTGTACTTGTTCTCGATGCCGTAGATCTCCTGGAGGAGGTAGCTGACCCCGTCCACCTGCACAGCAAACACAGCGTCACGGGCAGGCTGACCCGGCACAGATCGGAGCGGCCGCCGCGCCCCGCCTGGGCAGCGAGGCTGCGGGTCACGGTGGGGAGCACCGAAGGCTCTCTGCTTGAGAAACACCATTGGTGGTTTGCTGTTTCCACCACCGGGACTCACACGCTCAGAGGCATGCGCTGTCCTGCCCTCACCATCGCCCACCGCTGAGAAAGGGGCAGACTAGTGTTGGCCGGTTTGGCACAGTGGATAGAGCGTCGGCCTGTGGACGGAAGGGTCCCGGGTTCAATTCCCGCCAAGGACACACGCCCAGGTTGCAGGCTCGATCCCCAGAGGGGGACTTGCAGGAGGCAGCCGATCCAAGATTCTCTCTCATCATGGATGTTTCTATCTCTATTTCCCTCTTCCTTCCTCTGTGAAAGCAATAAAAATAATTAAAGAGAAAAAAAGGAAGGGGCAGACTAGAAGTGTGGGAGAAGATGCATCCCAGTGTAACCTCAGCTGTGGCATGGACGTCAGGGTGACACACCCTAAAAAGAGAGGAGTGGAAGAGAAAGAGGAGAAGAGCTGGGAAAGGAACGGGGGAGAGAGAAACACAGAAGGGAGGGATCATAGGAGAGGCTGCTGAGCCCCCCCCCACCACGGAGCTGCCCATCTCCAACACGCAGCAAAAGCACCCTCTAACCCTTGTTTCTTATATTTTTTAATTCTTTTAAAAAATATATTTGTATTGATTTCAGAGCGGGAGGGAGAGGGAGAGAAAGATAGAAACACCCATGATGAGAGAGAATCTATGAATCGGCTGCCTCCTCCTGCACGCCCCCCACTGGGAAAAGCCCGCAATCCAGGCACGTTCCCTTGACCAGAATCGAACCTAGGCACCTTCTGTCCCCAGGCTGACACTCTATCCACTGAGCCATACCGGCCAGGCCAGCCCTTGTTTCTTAAAACTCCACCTTCAACACCCAGGCTCACTCCCATGAGTCTGGGCCCCAGCGGTGCTGATGCCGGTGCTGGCCCGTCCCTGGTGTCCCTAACCCAGGCCCCGCCCCTCGGCCTGGCCTGGCCCTGATTGCATACCCCACCCTCCAGCCTGACCAAGCCGGTCACTAATGCTGCTCGAGCTACCGAAGGCCATCTTCCCTGAGCTTCCGCAGCCAGCCACCATATCCAGGCAGTGCCTGCTCTGCCTCTCTCAAAACATCTCTGAAACGGCCAGCCTGGCTCAGTGGTTGAGCGTCGACCTATGAGGCAGAGGTTATACTTTGATTCTGGGTCAGGGCACAGGCCCCAGTTGTGGGCTCCATCCTCAGTGTGGGGCGTGCAGGAGCCAATCAATGATTCCCTTTCATCACTGATGTTTCTCTCTCTCCCTTCCTCTCTGAGATCAATAAAATTATGTTGAGAGAGAGAGAGAGAGAGAGAGAGAGAGAGAGAGAGAGGGAGGGAGGGAGGGAGAGAAGCAGAGAGAAAGGGGAGGAGAAGGCACTGGCAGCCCACCCTCTGGACTCACCACTTGCTTCTGCTTGAGGGGCTTGACGCAGAAGGTCCCGTCCGAGTGCTGCAGGGAGACGGGGCGGTGAGGACAGGGCGCAGGCAGGCACCTGTCCTGGCGCCTCTCTCCGCCGCCCGCGGTCTGGGAGCCCTGGGGGAGGGGGGGCTGCGGGCTCCCGGGCTGGCAGGGCCTTGCCCGCGTCTGGTCTGGCCCTTCCGTTTGGAGGGGAAGAGAAGGGGCCTCGGGGTGGAAGGTCACGCACGATTGGTGGCAGAGCTGGCGCTCGGCCCCGTGGAGCCCCAGACCTCCTCCCCCAGCCCGGCCTCCCCCAGCCCCGGCCTCCTGGGCCAGCGCCACCTGCTGAGCTCAGGCAGCCGGGATGGGGCTGCCCCGTGCCCCAGGAGAGAGGCGAGGCCCTAGAAAGCCACGCACTCACCTTCTCAAAGGTGCCCAGCAGCACGTGGCAGTGGCCGAAATACTCTGGAGGAAAGGAAGGCACACGGATGAGGAAGGAAACCAAACGACCACCTGACGCCCCGCCCTGCCCCGATTCCCCGCGGTCCGTGCCCTCACGATGGGGGCGCGTTACGGAACCGGGGTGTTCTTGCCACCGACGGCCCTGCGAACACGAGTGGGAGAGCGGGTGCGGACACCGCCCGACACCACAGGGGCGGCCAGGCTGCCCCAGGCCTCGTGCCCCAAAGGGCAGTGAGCCCCAAAAGGAGACAGAGGTCCGTACCGTCTCCTTCGTCCACCACGGCGTGGACCGCCAGCGGGTAGACCTCCCGGTCCAGATCGAAGCCCAGCTGCAGGGAAAGCGAGGAGGGAAGAAAGCACACGTTTAGCGGCACCGGGCCATCAGAAAGGGGGCGTCGTCAAGAACCTCGTCTCTACCGCCGGCGCGGCTCAGGGGCTGAACGGCAACCTATGAACCAAGAGGTCACGGTTCGATTCCTGGTCAGGGCACATGCCTGTGCGTTGTGCTGACTCCCCAGTAGGGGGCATACAGGAGGCAGCCGTTCAATGATTCTTACCAAAGATGTTTCTATCTCTCTCTCCCTCTTCCTCTCTGAAATCAATCAATATATACACTGAGTGGCCAGATGATTATGATCTCTGAACGCATAATAATCTGGCCACTTAGAGCCTATTCTATATAATAAAAGGCTAATATGCAAATTGTCCCTTGACCAGTAGTTTGACCAGCAGGCAGGCCAACAGCTCATGTCCCCTCCCTCTGGCCAGGCTGGCTAGACCCCACCCATGCACAAATTCATGCACAGGGCCTCTAATATTTATATATATATTTATATATATATATATATATATATATATATATATATATACACACACACACACACACACACACACACACACACACACACTGGGTGGCCTGATTATTATGCGTTCAGGGATCATAATATGGCCACTCTGTGTGTGTGTATCTTATCTAATAAAAGAGTAATATGCATATTGACCATCACTCCAACACACAATAGCTGCCCCCATGTGGACACAAGATGGCCACCACAAGATGGCTAGCAGAGGAGGGCAGTTGGGGCCACACTCAAGGGGACAAAGAGCCGCATGAGGCTCGAGAGCCGTGGTTTGCCGACCACGGCTTTAGGGTGTGAAGGCGTTACGAGGCTGAAGGTGAGCGGACCTCTGGGCGCCTGGGCAGTCAGTCCCTTCGCTGCTGGCCGTGTCCTCACGAGCTCCTGGGGGGCCCCTGCCCCGCGTGCCCCCCCCCGGGCGGGGGCTCACCTCCTCGTCGGCCCACTCGGAGGGGTCCACGGTGTGGGAGGGCAGGCAGAACTGCTGGCACACGCCGCGCTTGTAGTGCACCGTCTCCGACTGCAGGCTGCCGTCTCTGGGGATGTAGCTGCCGGCCAGAGCGGGGAGCAGAGTGAGCGTCAGCGTGTGGCCCCGGTGGCCCGGCCATGTCCTCCGCTAACGCCTGCTCTGTCACCCGCTCTCCAGTGCCGGGAGGACACCGGCAGACCGGGCCTCCCGTTATCCACGGCCTCGGCTCCGGACGGGTGATGCGATCAAACCCGTCTGTGCGGCCACCGGCCACGCAGGGTCGCGTCACAGGGTTCTAACTGTAATGTAACGACTTGAAGGCTCCGCCGCCGCCTGCCAGGCACCCACGTGGCACCACTTTAAGGGCAAAGGGCAGAGGCGGGCCTCTGTGTCCGGCTGGCGTGGCTCAGCGGCTGAGCATCCGTCTATGGGTCAGGAGGTCACGGTTCGATTCCCAGTCAGGCAGGGCACAGCTCAATCCCCAGGGGGGGGCATGCAGGAGGCAGCCGATCAACGATTCTCTCCTATCATGGATGTTTCTCTCTCTCTCTCTCCCTTTCCTTCCTCTCTGAAATCAACAGAAATATTTTTTTTTAAAAAGTAGGGTTGCCCTAACCGGTGTGGCTCAGTGGATAGAGCGTCGGCCTGCAGACTGAGAGGTCTCAGGTTCAGTTCCGGTCAAGGGCATGCACCTTGGTTGTGGGCACATCCCCAGTAAGGGGTGTGCAGGAGGCAGCAGATCAATGTTTCTAACGCTCTATCCTTCTCCCTTCCTCTTTGTAAAAAATCAATAAAATATATTAAAAATAGAAGAAGAAGAAGAAGAAGAAGAAGAAGAAGAAGAAGAAGAAGAAGAAGAAGAAGAAGAAGAAGGGTCTGCAGAAGAAAGCCCACGTTCCAGAGCAGCTCTGGCCCGGTGAGTGCTGAGGGTGGGCCCCGGCGGGCTGCGGGGTGGCGGCCCCGGCCCGGCGTACCTGGCGATGCCGTTCTGGAACTCCTCGGTGGCCTGGTAGTAGATGGTGATGGCCACGCGGGCGTCCGTGTCGAAGGTGAACTCCACGTTGTAGTGGACCTTAGCTCTGCCGGCCTCGGCCCCCGGCGCCTTCACCTCCTCCGCGCACCTGGCAAGCACCCAGCCTCAGCGAGCGGCGGCACCCCGGCATTTACACGCTTTTAACTGTGACACAGCGTGGCTGCCTCCGCCGAGCCCGCTCCGCCCTCCTCGGGGTGACAGCAGGGGCGTCACTGCCATTGCCACGGGCGGTCATCACTGCCATTGCCACGGGCGGGCGGTGGTCGCTGATACTTCACACGCGACAGCGAGCGTCCTCGCCTTTACCCGACAGCACTGATGTTCATTTCTCATCGGAACCGAGGTTCCTAGTCACGTAGCTGACACAGTTTCCTAAGCCCCACCTCTCCCTTCCAGCCTCCTCCCGCCTGTCCCCGGGGAGCCCCGAGCCTCAGCGGAGGTGGCATCTGCTTAAAGCGGACGCTGAAGCCCTCGCCGGTGTGGCTCAGTGGGTAGAGTGTCAGCCTGTGGACTGAAGGGTTGGACTCCGGTCAAGGGCACATGCCTGGGTTGTGGGTTTGATCCCCAGTGTGGGGCGTGCAGGAGGCAGCCGATCAGTGATTCTCTCATCATTGATGTTTCTCTCTCTCCCTCTCCCTTCCTCTCTGACATCAATAAAAATATTTTTTTAAAGACACACACAAAAACAGCAAAACGCCTGCCACCGCTTCAGGAACAGCACAGAGAAGGTGAATGAGGGACAACACGATGGGCACGAAGCTGCCGCTGGGCGCTGAGTGTCTGGCGTATGAGGTTAAGAATAAATGTGAAGTGGATGTAAGCAATGAGTAAGGATTGCCTATTCCTAGTTCAAACAGCTCATCTCTCCACAGGCGTGTGGAGGGTCTGCAACTTCACCTTCTCCCGCAATATTCTTCTCTTAAAAGAAACTCATCAGGCAGGGCCTGCGTGACGGGCCAGGGAAGGGCCAGTGCTCGCACTCACGGACTGCGAGGGGGAGCTTCAACCGTCTCCACGCAGAGTCCGACCCAAGCAGGCCCGGTTGTGGCTCTGGGGCCGGGACCCCTGCTCTGCGGGGTGTGCCTGCCGGCCCGCGGGAGGGCCCCGGCACCCCTGCTCTGCGGGGCTCTGCGGGGCTCTGTGGGGGTGGCTGCCCGCGGGAGGGCCCGGCCGATGCAGCGTGGGACGGGCACTTACTTGACGAGCCGCAGGGTGTCCTTGCGGATGTTGACCAGGCTCCGCAGCGTCTTCACCGGCTCCTGGGGGGGCGGGGCGGCGTAGGGGAACTGTCGGGCGGAGGGAGAGAGGACAGCACGTGAGCGAAGACCGGAGGCCGCCCGCCCTGGCACAGGCCTCGCCGCCTTACGAGGCGAGGTGGGCGGGCGCCAGGTTCTGAGCTCCGGGAGGGCACAGACAGCCGCCTCAGCGAGTAGACGTGCTCAAGGTCACGGCCCGTAGGACTGGGATTGGACTTGGCGTCAAAAGAGTGAGATTAGCCCCGCCGGCGTGGCTCAGTGTCGCCCTGTGAACCAGGAGGTCACGGTCCGATTCCCGGTCAGGGCATGGGCCCGGGTTGCAGGCTCTATCCCCAGTAGGGGGAGGCAGCCGATCCATGATTCTCTCTCATTATTGGTGTCTCTCCCTTCCTTTCTGAGATCAATAATAAAAACATTTTTTTTAGGAGAGGGAGATTTACCTGCTTTCCCCATTCTCGGCTTATCTGGGTTGGCATTCACCCTGTGGGTACCTGACAAGAGCGCCTCCAAGTACCAAACGCAGCCCCAGTACTGAGGACGCAGGTGGCCCGTTCCTCAGAGGCTCTTCCATGTGACCATTGGGGCAAGCTCCCCGCTCCCCGGTCCCGGGCCCAGTTCCCGGCCCACTGAGGCAGCAGAGGCCCCCGAACGGGGCCTTGTGTCCCTGGCTGCCCAGCGCTGACCTCACCCTCCCTCCGGGGTGCCTGGCGGAGGACAGGAGGACCGAGAGGAGACAGTGACACGTTTAACGGGGGAGCTGCTTTCAGACGCTGAAGCCGGTGTCCCCATGTCCTCAGTCCTGTCCTGACGCTCTGCAGACAATGAGCGAGTTTTGCGTCTCGCTCGCAGAAAACCCACTGGGCGTGCGCTCTGCCCACGCATGGCGCTCCCGGGACAGCTCAGTCCCTCCGGGAGCCGGTGTCGGGGAGCAGCCCTCGGTCACGCTGCCCGGGCCACCACGGGGTTCCGCTGACGGCGGTCCTGTCCCTCGGACAACACAGCCTACCGTGCGCCTGATTTTATGAAGTCGGTGTGATTGCTGATAACTCACATGCACACACACGACTCTCGAGGAAACACACGCAATCTGAACTGTCACGTGTGTATCCAATGGACCCTCTGTGTGTGGGCACCGAATAGCAACACGTTACTTTCCTCATGGATACACTGCACAGGCATCCTTTTAAAATGCATGACGGCTGGTTTTTCTAATTACAAAGGAACACACATAGGGTGTCCTCCCCAAATGTAGACACACGTGAATAATTATTCATTCCGACGGGCTACATCTGAAAAGAAACGTCAACTGAGCTCAGAAAAAAGCGTGTCCATATTTATTTTATTTTTTTTGCGGGGGATGACACCCTGTATTTAAGCAGAAAAGTTGAAAAGCACACAAAAACGTACAAAATCAGCCCTAACCCATTAGGCTCAGTGGGTAGAGTGTCAGTCTGTGGACTCAAGGGCAGCGCTAGAAGCACTCATGCTTTCATCCATCCCGCCGGTGTCACCTCGTGTGTGTCTGTGTTTCGTTTTTCTGACATAAATGTGTGAGCGCCTTGGTCCTACTTTTCTGCCTGCTCGTCAGATGACCTCCTTAGGATAAGTTCCTAGATGTGGGATCACTGGATCAAAGGGTAAGCGTGTTTTTTAAGAGTTTTATTATACAAATACTTTTGCCAAACTGTTCTCCAGAAAGCTGGCTCTGATTCCCTCTCCCACCGGCCGCGTGTCTGGAGGCTTTTATTCAGGGAAGCGGGACACCCAGTCCGACCCGGCTGTGGCCCAGGTCTCCTCACCCCCTCCTTCTCCCCCCCACCCCCACCCCCCGGTTCCACCAAAGGAATTTAAAACAATTTTCAAACACGCTTAAGCAAAAAGTAATTAGGGCAGGAAAATCCGACACAAATGCCAGTCTACTGTAAAGCCCAAGTAAATGACTCGGGGATTAAAATAGTTTTCTGGAGCAGCGAGTTAATCGTATCCGTCTGCATAGGTACCGGGAGGGGCCATCACTCTTCCCGAGTTTAAAAAAGTAAATAAAAGGCCAGGTCTTCCTTCACTCTTTGCCCTGTCTCCTCCACACCCTGCAAAAAATAAAAGCAACAGGAAAAAGGGGGGGGGGGGGGAAATCCAACAAAAACCTTGTGATCTTTGTCTTCCTTACTCCCTGTCACCCGGCACAGATCCATTTCACGCTCTGTCTGCCGTCTCCCCCTGGAGCTCGTCTTCCTTGTGAAAGGTGAGACGGCCCGGCGCACGGCTCAGGGGTGAGCACTGACCTATGAACCAGGAGGTCACGGTTAGGTCCCTGTCAGGGCACATGCTCAGGTTGCGCCTCGGTTCCCAGGAGGACACACACGGACACACACGGAATGCCGATGGCAGGGGGCTGCTCACCCTGCGCCCAGGATGCTGGAACGTGAACTAATGTCAAAGGACAAGACGCTAGCCCCCTCATTCCACACCCGCTCTGCTCTGCCTGCTGAGCCTGGGCCTGCGGGAGGGGCCGGCACCTCTGAGTTCCATGCGTCCAAGGCTGACCCTGCCGCCCTGCCGGGCACAGCACCCTCCGGGGCGGCCCGCAAGCCTGAAGCTCAGAGTAATTTAAATCCCGAGCGCCTGGAGCCCAGGATGGGAGCATATCAGTGTGGGTCCAGTTCATTCAAAGGGGCCCCCCAGGAGGCTGCCAACCAGGACTCTGAGGAATACTGAGCCGGTTTCCTTTTGACCCTTAACCCTGGTGTTCACCAGTTTCCTTTCTTTCCCGTTGGTCTCACGTCAACAAAGTGCCCTCTGGTGACCAAGTGTGGAACTGCTAGTGTGTGTGTGTGTGTGTGTGTGTGTGTGTGTGTGTACACATCAATATGTATGTATATATACACTGAGTGGCTAGATTATTATGATCTCTGAACGTATAATAATCCGGCCACTCAGTGTGTATATACATACACATACACATATACATATATTGATACATACACACACACATTAGAGGCCCGGTGCATGAATTTGTACATGGCTGGGGAGGGGAGGTCCGGCCAGCCTGGCCAGGGGGAGGGGACATGGGTGGTTGGCTGGCCTGCCTGCTGGTTGAACTCCTGGTCAGGGGGACAATTTGCATATTAGTCTTTTATTACACAGGATATACACGGAGTGGCCAGATCATTATGCGTTCAGAGATCACCATAATCTGGCTGCTCAGTGTATATTAACCATATATCCTCGGTATTTTTTAAGCCATTCTAATTTCAGCTCCCCCTACCAATGCACTCACATTTTTGTTGTAGAAAATGTGGCCATAATTCAAATACAACGGCAGGTACCTTGTTTCAGTGGTAAATTATCGGGCAATTCCCAGGAGTCTCTGAAAAGGACATAACCCAATCATAAAAATAAACACCTTTGGAAAAGCTGTAAAAGTACACGATTTGCTCATATTTGCTCTCTGTCTCAGCACATCCCCGATGCGGCTCTGGGTGCTCCCCCTGTGCCCCCCTCCTGTGGCCTGCCCCATCTTCTTATTTCTCTTTTTTGTTAATCCTCATGGAGTATATTTTCCCACTGATCTTAGAGAAGGCGGAAGGGAGGGAGGGAGAGGGAGAGACAGAGAGAGGAACATGGATGTGAGAGAGACACAAGTACGGGTTGCTTCCAGCATGTGGCCTGGCCGGAGCCAGGGATTGATCCTGCAGCCCAGGTGCATGTCCTTGACGGAGATCAAACCCTAGACCCTTCGGTGTGCAGGCCGATGCTCCAACCACTGAGCCACACCAGCCAGGGCTGCACTGATAAGAGTCTTTACTTAGAAAACAGGAAGCCCCAAATGCCAACAATCTGATTCCAAAGAAAAAGTAAATCATTTTAGGTAGTTTATAATTACAGTAGAAAAGTACTCATTTTGTACATTAGCAGGCATGTACTATTTGGGGCAAAGTATCTGATGATAGTTACTATGGCGACCAACATCTGGAAGCATGTAACTCCTTTACGGCCCTCCATAACGCCGGTTGGTTTTATTTTATTATTTTTTAAAACATATTTTATTGATTTTTTACAGAGAGGAAGGGAGAAGGATAGAGCTAGAAACATCGACGAGAGAGGAGCATGGACCAGCTGCCTCCTGCACACCCCCTACTGGGAATGTATCTGAAACGAAGGTACATGCCCTTGACCGGAATCGAACCCGGTACCTCTCAGTCCGCAGGCCGACGCTCTATCCACTGAGCCAAACCGGTTTCAGCAGGGCTTTTCTATGTAAACTCCAGTTCCTTCTGTTAGCTGCCTGGCTGTTTTCTCCGCGTCCTCTGCTTCCTCTCTTCTCAGAAGCACGTGTCCCAGGCTCAGGGAGGGTATTTTTGGCCTCGCACAGCCTGTTCCAAGATCAGTGTCAGGGAGCACAGTGCCGCCGCAGAATGGGTGCAAATTCGCCTGTTTGACCAGCGGCTGCTGGGGCGGGCGGCCTGCGGTCGACCACGTGTCAGAGGCTCTATTTACGGCAGAAAAACCCCCTTTCACTGAGTTTGCATCCCGTCCCCCTGGGAGCTCATGGCCACAGCAGAAAGGGAACCGCAGAGCTGAGAGACACCCCATTCACCAACCAAAGGCGGGAGGGGCCCTGAGAGGGTGTCGCATGGTGACCTCAACGTGAAGGTGCTCTGGGCCCAGGTCTGGCCACCAGAGATCCGAGGCGGCGGCCCCTTTAGAGCCTGTGACACCTGGTGCCCGGGCAGGACACAGGACCAGTGTCACGGCCCTGTGACCTCCCAGCGAAGGCTGATCTTTCCAGGACATCCATCCATCCATCATCTATGTATATATGTATCTTCCTATGTACTTATCTACCCTGTTTCCCCAAAAATAAGACAGTGTCTTATATTAATTTTTTCTCCCAAAGTTGCGCTAGGTCTTATTTTCAGGGGATGTCTTATCTTTCCATGCGCTAGGTCTTATTTTCAGAGGATGTCTTATTTTTGGGGAAACACGGTATCTGCCTATCTATCCATCATCCATATATGTATGTGTGTACCTATCATCTATATACCTATGTATCTATCTATCCACCCATGTATGTATGTACCTACCCATGTATGCATCTATCTATGCATACATGTGTGTATGTGTGTATGTAAATACTTTTTTCCTGTTTCTTCTTCTTTTTAAAATGTATTTCAGAGAGGAATGGAGAGAGAGAGACAGAAACATCAAAGATGAGCCCGCAGCCAGGCATGTGCCACGACCGGGAATCCAACCGTGACCTCCCGACACTCGGCCCTGAGCGGGGCTCCTACACACGTGACCGCAGACGCGCGGCCCGGGGACTGCCTCTCCGGGCACCTCGGCACGCGGGGAGGGCGAGCGCACACTCCGCGGGACGGTCAGGCGCCACCATGAAACCGCTCGGATCTCCGGCAACGGCCACGGCAGACCCGCCGTCTCCCCATTCTTACGGGCCGGGCCGTGGCTCCCTTTGGGGGTACCTGGACCAGGCAGCCCACTGGGTACCCCTCTGATGTCAAACGCACCCACCAGGCTGTGTGTACTGTTTTGATGACACAGTAAATGTCCTCGACTTCCGGTTTCCTCGCGGACAGGAAGCCCTGGCCTCGTGGAGAGGGGCCCCTCCCAGCGGAACTAAAGCACCCCCCCCCGCCGCCCCGCACAGGCCTCCGGAGCCGGGGCTCACACAGGACGTTGCCCAAGGCCAGCGGGAGCGGGGACAGAGGATGCTCTCAGCGCCGACCGTCATCCTCCGCGGCAGCGGGTAAACAATGACTCACTCGGGGCGCCGCCCCTGTCAGACACCCGGTTCCCGCCGCCCGGCTTCTGTTCCATCTGGTCGGAGGCACGTCCCCCGCTCCCAAACAGGAGTCCGTTTGTAAGAGGCCTGACGCCGTAGCTAACGAATATGCCCAGAGAGCAAGCCCTGTATCAGTTATAATTATGCCTTTAAAAATGCACAATATTTTTTCCAAAGAAGCGTAACAGAGCTATTTTATTCCAGACGGTGAATCCCGGGGACGGTACGCAAACATCCACAGCGTGTCGCGGTCAGTGTCCGGCTCCGAGCATGGTTTCTGTCACCGCGAGTCCGGTTCTGTGCTGCACCCAGTCTCTCCCCTGCCTCCCGCCCGAGATCCCGCCCGCTCCAGGCCTGTCACCACCGGCCGGCCGACCGACCGCCCGCCCACCTGACCGCCCACCTCTCGGTCCTTCCCTGCAAGTCCCCGTCCCTGCCCGCATCCTCCAGGTCTCCGCTCCCTGCCGCGGCCTGACCGCCTGCCTGCCACCAAGAGCCTGCGCTTCAGGCCACCTTGTTTTTATTGATTTTTTTTTTTTTTTTTTTTTTTTTGTGAGAGAGGGGGGGCGGTGGAGAAGGGAAAGGGAAAGAGAGAAAGAGAGAGGGAGAAACACTGATGAGAGAGAAACATACATCGGCTGCCTCCTGCACGCTCCCTACTAGGGATCAAGCCCACCACCCAGACGTGTGCCCTGACTGGGCATCGAACCCTGACCTCCTGGCTCACAGATGAGCGCTCACCCACGGAGCCACGCCGGCCGAGTCCGTTTGAAGGTGTAAGAAATGGAAACCACGACTGAGTGCTGTCACCCGGCACCTCTCCTGCGGAGCGCGCTCTCGGGGCCCTGCGGGAGCGGAGGCCTCCGTCTGGTTACATTCTCTGACCATCGGGGCTCCTTTTTGGGTCAAAAGCCGGGCGAGACCATTTCAGAGGATGAGGCCTGTGCTGCCCGCGGAGGCCGCCTCCCTGTGCCCGGCTGTCACACCCCGGGGCCGGGCTCTGACCCCTGTCTGCCCGGCTTCTCCGAAACGTGGCCCCGCCGGCACCGCTTCCCGTAAGGCGGGGACCCACAGGAAGCAGAGGTGACAGCGTGCACCCGGGCTCAGGACGCGGCAGATAAATTTCTAGGAAACCCTGCAGCACGCGCCCGCCGCGGGTTCCGGTGCGCCGTGTGCGAAACAGCACCGCAGGCACGGGAGGTCAGGTGGAGCGGCCAGCACCAGCAGAGGTCACGCGGTCCCTCTTAGTGTTCCCCCCGGTGTGTGTGGGTCTGACCGCCCTCCAGACGGTGAGTCTGAGTGCAAGACCCACAGAAGAGCGTGTTCGTATGACCCAGAGCATGTTCGTATGACCAGAGTGTGTTCGTATGACCATCTGTGGCACCGCAGGAGAGAGCGGGCATCTGACCCGGGAACGGACGGGAACGGACATCGACACGTCTAACAGGGACACGCCAGCCCCATGCAAGTGGATCTAGAATGATCTCCAAGCCCTGGCCGGTTTGGCTCAGTGGATAGAGCGCCGGCCTGCAAACTGAAAGGTCCCGGGTTCGATTCCGGTCAAGGGCACAAAACCCGGGTTGTGGGTTCCACCCCCAGTGGGGGACTTGCAGGAGGCAGCTGATCCACCATGATTCTCTTATCATGGATGCTTCTATCTCTCCTTCTTCCTTCCTCTCTGAAATCAATAAAAATATATTTTAAAAAATGATAATAAATAAAATAAAATGACCTCCAAGATACACTGTTGGATTAACAAGCCAGGGCAGAAGTGCATACGGGGTGCGCAGTGGTGTGTGGGCACCCCGCCCCACCCCACCCCGCCAGGCTGTGCTCCCATCCCATCCCCCGGCCGCAGACCATGGTGGCCACACGCAGCCCGGCCGGCCTGCTTTCCCCGGAATGAGGAACCAGAGCCACCTGGTCCCCGACAGTCTTTCCGCCACCGCCCACCGCAGGCGGCCCAGCTCGGTACACGCTGTCCCCACGGCTTTCCCCGGGACCAGGCTGCAGCCACCGCGTCCAGACCACGTGTTTGCTCTCATGGGCACGTGCTCCACCGGAAATACACACCGCGTCCCTGACAGGACAGCGCCTCCCACCCAGGGCTTTAAAAGAACGCTCAGGTTGGCTCCGACCTCACTCACATCCAGCCCGTCCCAGCAGGCGCCCAAGGATGTGGATTCTGCGAGTGGGATTCTGGAGCATCTCCTCCTCCTCCTCGTGTTCCTGCATCTCCTTCTACTCCTCCTCTTCCACTTCCTCCATCTCCTCCTCTTCCATCTCCTTCTCCTCTTCCATCTCCTTTTCCTTTTCCATCTCCTTCTCCTCTTCCATCTCCTTCTCCATCTCTTCCTCCTCTTCCACCTCCTGCTCCTCCATTTCCTTCTCCTTCATCTCCTCCTCCTCATCCATCTCCTCCTCCTCCTCTTCCTCCTCTGCTTCCTTCTCCCAGGGCGCAGTTCTACAATCCGAATTGGAGTGTAAAGTCTCATACAGGGACGGTAACCTACTAGGTTAGCAGGTGTTAAGAACTGCTCTCCTGCCAAAACCGGTTAGGCTCAGTGGATAGAGCGTTAGCCTGCGGACTGAAAGGTCCCAGGTTCCATTCCGGTCAGGGGTATGTGACTTGGTTGCAGGCACGTCCCCAGTAGGGGTATGCAGGGGGCAGCTAATCGGTGTTTCCCTCTCATCAATGTTTCTGGCTCTCTATCCCTCTCCCTTCCTCTCTGTAAAAAGTCAATAAAATATATTTTTTTAAAAAGAAGAAAAAGACTACTCTCCTGCTGCTCATTCGTCTCCAGCCAGGCTTCTTCCAGAGACGTTTTCCGTCCTCATAATTCCAGGTTCTGTTCACCCCCTTTCTATCACTTCCATCCATAAAATTATACCCTGGAGTCTACAGCCAGACAGACACAGCCACGCTCCGTCTCCCGTCTCAGAGCAGAGCGGTGGAGCCGACACACACAGCCCACTCCAGACCTCAGCCCACGCGGCATCTGCAGCTGAGGAAGGGAGCAACTCGGTTGGTGCTTTTTGCATTAAAAAAAGAGAGAGAGCCTGACTGGTGTGGCTCAGTGCTTGAGCGTCCAACTATGAACCAGGAGGTCATGGTTCGATTCCTGGTCAAGGGCAAATGCCCTGATTTCAAGCTCAATCCCCAGGGGAGGGTGTGCAGGAGGCAGCCAATCAATGATTCTATCATCATTGATATTTCTAAGTCTTCTCCTTCTCCCTTCCTCTCTGAAATAAATAACAATATATGAGAGAGAGAGAGAGAGAGAGGGAGAGAGAAACATTGATGTGAGAGTAAAACATTAATTTGTTGCCTCCTGCACGTGCCTCAACTAGGGATCGAACCACACCTGGGTATGTGTCCTGACCAGGAATTCAAACCCCAAACCTTTGGTGTATGGGACAACCTTTGGTGATCGGGCTGCAACCAAGTGAGCCACGCCACGAGGGCTTTCCTTTTTCCATTTTGTTAGGTTTGCTCACTGATCTCAAAGAAGGGGGAGGGAGAGATCCATTTTTGTTGTTCCACTCATTTATGCATTTGTTGGTTGACTCTTATGTGTGCCCTGACCACAACCGTGGCGTATCAGGGTGACACTCTAACCAACCGAGCCACCCGGCCAGGGCCCAGTTGTCTTTTTAGTCCTATAACGTGTAGCTAACTTTACAATTACTGTGCGGTCTCGTGTTTTATGCTCTTATCTACTGAACAAAAAAAAACTATCCTCCTCTCCATATGCAAGAGGCCAGCTGGCCCCCGTTATCTCAGGAACCAAGAAGCAGTCAAAAGGAACTCTTAAGTAAAAGCTACAGCGCGGTGGTTCGGAAATGTGACTGATGCTATCGCCACACCACAAAGCAGTCTGTTTACATATTCAGTCCTCACTCACCGAGTGGCCCAAGGCAGCTTTCTCTACAAGAAGGCCTCTGAAAGAATTTCTTCATCTTTATTAATAACTGGAGGCCCAGTGCACGAAATTCATGCGGGGGGTGGGGGGGGGAGGTGTCCCTCAGTCCAGCCTGAACCCTCTCCAATCTGGGACCCCTCGAGGGATGTCCGACTGCCCGTTTAGGTCCAATCCTAAATGGGCAGTCTCATATACCTCTTACAATCCAGGACTGCTGGCTCCCAACTGCTCGCCTGCCTGCTTTCCTGATTGCCCCTAACTGCTTCTGGCTGCCAGCCTTATTGATGCCTAACTGCTCCCCTACCAGCCTGACTGCCCCTAACTGCCCTCCCCTGCAGGCCTGGTTACCCCTAACTGCCCTCCCCTGTAGGCCTGGTCCCCCTGAACTGCCCTTCCCTGCAGGCCTGGTCCCCCCCAACTGCCCTCCCCTCCTGGCCTGATTGCCCCCCAACTGCCCTCCCTTGCAGGCCTGGTTCCTCCAAATTGCCCTCCCCTGCTGGCCATCTTGTAGCAGCCATCTTGTGACCACATGGGGGCAGCCATCTTGTATGTTGGAGTGATGGTCAATTTGCATATTACTCTTATTAGATAGGATGACAAGCTTCAACATTGAAAATAAGATAATTGCATTTACGTAATTTCCTAAAGCCAAATAATCATACTCCCTCAGCCCAATGCTGTGTGCATGTGCGCCTTACCAAACTGAACGAACGCCCACGCTCTCAGCAGCGTTAGTCACAGCAGGAGCGGGACGCCGCCCACGTGTGTGTCGGGGACGAATGGGTCAGCAGGACGTGTTACACGCACACACAGAATCCCGCCCAGCAGTCCCTGCTCTGTGTGGTAAGAAATTTAAAATGCTTTAACTTAATAAAATAAATAAATAAAAACACGCCTTTACCGGTGTGGCTCAGTGGATAGAGCATTGGCCTGTGGACTGAAGGGTCCCGGGTTCGATTCCAGTCAGGGGCACATGCCCGGGTTGCAGGTTTGATCCCCGTTGGGGGGCGTGCAGAAGACAACCCATCAATGATTCTCTCTCATCATTGATGTTTCTCTCTCTCCCCCTCTTCCTTCCTCTCTGACATCAATAAAAATATATTTAAAAACAAATAAATAAATAAATAAATACACGCTCAACAGGGAACACTGAAACAACATAGGGGAGAATACGATGATGCACCAAGAGCGACCACTGTGCCAGGGTCGCGGGCATTGTCCTCTTGCAAACACGGATGCACCTATAAGCACAAATGCTTCCCCGGACCGGCTGGCACACCTGCCTCTACCTGACCTGAGGTCGGCCTCCACGTTCTTGGCAGCTGGCTCTCTTCAGTAAACGGGGGGCGGGGGCACAGCTGCACCTCGGGGGAGACAGAGCTGGCTGCTCTCCGGCTGCTGCAGGTAGCCCTCCCCCCGAGGTGCGGGCCGCCCCAGCAGCCTACGCTCACCAGCCTCTGGGTAACTCAGACCCTAGCAGCCAAATGCCCACAGAACACATCTTCACGCAGCAAACACAGCCCCGCTCTCCCACCAGCCAGGCAGGGCAGGGATACTGTGATTGAAAAATTTACAAGAAAGAGCCGAAACCGGTTTGGCTCAGTGGTAGAGCGTTGGTCTGCGAACTGAAAGGTCCCAGGTTCGATTCCGGTCAAGGGCATGTACCTTGGTTGCGGGCACATCCCCGGTAGGGGGTGTGCAAGAGGCAGCTGGTCGATGTTTCTCTCTCATCAACGTTTCTAGCTCTCTATCTCTCTCCTTTCCTCTCTGTAAGAAAAATCAATAAAATACATTTAAAAAAAAAAAAATTTACAAGAAAGAAACAAACCCAAGCACTCCGTACAGGTGGCTAGAAACCTATTTAATTCTCACGGCTGGGATGGAGGAGCAGTGACCTTTGCCCCCCACGGAGCACGGAGCCAGCTCAAGCCCAGCGAGTGCCCCCCCAGAACCTGCAGGCGCTGCAGAAAGCATCCGCCCTCCAGGGCCTCCCGCCTGGCGCCGTCCAGGCGTTACCCCAGCAGGACAGGCCTCCAAGGTCAGAACCGCCCGCACTTCACAGCTGGGTAACCCGAGAGCCAGCGCAGCCGTGCCAGGCTGCAGGGAGCAGAGCGGTGGATGCAAACCCCGCTGAAATCTCGATTCCACCTCCCTCCCTCCCTCCCTCCCTCCCTCCCTCCCGCTGCGCACGCAGACACGGACACGCTAGTGCTGTACACCCGCCCCCGAGCCTTTCAGGGAGTCTCCTGAGGGGCCGCTCAGCTCAGTACCGCCCCACAGTGCACACGAGGGCGGAGTGATGGTCCATCCAGTGCTACTCCTCTCATCTTCCTAATAATCACATTTTTATGTTTTAGAAAGAGAGAAGAGCCAGAGCCACACACACAGAGAAACGTTAATGTGAGAAAGACACATGGATGGGCTGCCTCCCGCACAGGAGGGAGCCTGCAGGCGAGGCACAGGCCCTGGACCAGAATCAAACCCGGGACCCTTTAGTCCAGGGGCCGACACTCTATCCACTGAGCCAGACCAGCGAGGCGAATGATACTGCCCTCAGCGCGACCGTCCAGAAAGGCGGGAAGACCACAGTCCCAGAGCCAGAAGCTACGGCTTCTCGGCAGACCTAACGGTTCATCGCAGCCGTCTCCGTGCCCTCCGGAGAGGGGGCTGCCCTCGCCCGAGCTGGCGGGCGGCTTTAAAAGGCTGTGCCCCTTCCTCTGCAACCCCACGCCCCCCGACACCCCCCGGCGCCCCAGCAACACGGAGACATGTCACTGGAGTGGAAGTCATGCCTGGGGACTCACTGGGCCACCCACCCTCCCCAAACCAGCGGGGAGGCAGGGCCAGCGCCAGGGCTCAGGGTGCGGGCGGATGACACACCCAGAGAACGCCTGCAAGTCCGTTTCTACTTGCTTTCTTCACGTGCAACGTGGGTGTCTTTTGAGAAGCACGTTTGCTCGCCCCCGGGGAGCACCTGCAGTGATCGCCACGGGAACACGGCCGCGGAGAGGCCATGGGGAGGCTCCGGGGGGAAGACTCACACTGAAGGTCAAGGCCCCGGCCAGGCACCCACAGGCCCACGGAGGCGGACGCGCAGCGGGGAATTCTAGGAAGTTTGTCAGCCAGCGCAAGCCTCACCCCGAACCCCACCGAGCACCGACCTGCTCTAAAGCCCTCTGGATGCTCTAAGAGGCCACACACGCAGAAAACCAGCCACCCAGCAAACCCCGGTCCTAACCCCAGAGAGACGCAGAGAGGGAGACGGGTGCGCAGGGCGAGCTCCGGACACCTCGTCCCCGGCCACCTCGTCCGGCGCGGCCAGGACAGACGGCATCGCTCCTCCGCCTGCTGAGCAGCCGCAAACGCGACAGAGCTCAACTGAAGCCGGAAGCACTTGTGTGTGTGTTGTTGTGTTTTTGTGTATTTTTTTAAAATTTTTATGTTTTTATTGCTTTTTTAGAGAGAGGAAGGGAAAGAGAGTCTGAACCCACGGAGAGCTGGAGCCGGCCTCACCCCCGGCAGACGCTGGTGGCCTTGGCACGGCTCAGCTCCTAGTGCCAGCAACCCAGTTCCGCCACGGAGGCACCCTCTGCCCCCCAGGACCCCACCTGCCTCCCTGGACCCCCTCAACTCAGACCCAGCCAGCCACAGACACGGGCCCCCCACGCAGCACCGCCGGGAAGCCGTACCGCCACGGGCCGGTTGCCCAGGAAGTTCAGGTCGCTGTTTTCTCCAAACAGGTAGCCTTCGGGGTGGGCCGAGTCGAACTTCTCTCCTCCCATGATGAAGTGGCTGGCGAAGTAGCTTCCTGCAGAGGGAGACACGAGCTCAATGACACCGGCAGACGGGGCCGGGGAAAGCGCCGATTTGGGGAGACGGGGCCCCCAACCCCTCACCCGAGCCGGTGCCACGCCCGGGACAACGGCACCAAGTGGAGAAGCAAACCCGTGGCAGGGAGGAGCCGCGCCACCAAACAGCATCGACCGCTGCTTTCCTCCCAGCAGCCTGATTCACCGGTCCTCCCGCGATCCGTGTCCGCCCTCAGCCCAACACCGGAAGGCCCCGCCACGCACACCCATGAACACGTACGTATGTGCATTTTGTTCCTGATTTTCCCCCTTAAACTCATGGAGGTTTTTCTATGTCCTCCATGCATTTAGGAATCTTTATATATATATATATATATATATATATATATATATATATATTTTAATATATTTTATTGATTTTGTACAGAGTGAAAGGGAGAGAGAGAGAGAGTTAGAAACATCAGTGAGAGAGAGTCATCGATTAGCTGCCTCTTGCACACCCCCTACTGGGGATATGCCCTTGACCGGAATCGAACCCGGGACTTTTCAGTCCCCAAGCCAACGCTCTATCCATTGAGCCAAACCGGTTTCAGCTAAAAATATATTTTTATTGATTTCAAAAAGGAAGAGAGAGGGAGAGAGAGACAGAAGCATCAACGATGAGACGGAATCACTGATCGGCTGCCTCCTGCATGCTCTGTACTGGGGATTGAGCCCACAACCCTTGACTGGAATCGAACCCGGAACCCTTTAGTCCACAGGCCGACGATCTATCCACTGAGCCAAACCAGCCAGGGCCTTTTGGGAATCTTTTAAAAATTGTAGATGTTTTTATTGATGTCAAAGAAGAAGGAAAAGGGAGAGAGCGGGAGAAACATCCATGATGCGAGAGAATCATCGATCACCTGCCTCCTGCACACCCCTCTCTGGGGACTGAGCCAGCAACCCAGGCCTGTGCTCTGGCGGGGGATGGGAGCAATGGCCTCCGGTTCATAGGCCGACGCTCTCCCCTGAGCCATGCCGGCCGGGCCAGGCGATTCTTTAAACAGCCAGCAAGCACGGGAAGATTCTTCGAGAGCCGTCGCACCCGAATCAGAGCAAACTCTTAGAGTTCCCCACCCAAACGTGAAGCCACCGAGAGCCGCCGTCCGCCAGGATGCCACCGGGCAAGCCATCGCTGAGGAGAGCTTGGTTATCCATTATTGATGCCGGCTCTTACCGCCCTGTTTTCCAGGTGCATAATTTATAGAGGGGGAGGGGCCCTCTGGAACCCTCAGGCCCCGTGAAGCTGGCCCTTCGTAAGACGCCTTCTCTCTGCATTATGTGTTTGTGGAGAAATTATATATTTATTATGTTAGGTGACTTAGGGAAGGGAGGAGCCCACATGGACGGGTGAGGAACGGGGAGACGCAGGCTGGGTGCCCGGCGCGGAGCAGGTCGCGTTCGGCGTGGGACATGCCGAGCTGCCGGGCCTGTGCGCGGCCCGGTGAGGGATGGGCACAGGGACAGGCGCTTACGGGGTCCGGCCAGAGAGAGCCCCGCGGCCTGGGGGCGGGGCGAGGGCTCAGAGAAGGCGCCGGGCTCCCTGGGAAATGTCCCCCTCTCGGTATGACAGGAGGAGAAAGTGCTCACGAACATAGCGTGCAGCTAACTGCAGCTTTGCTCGGCAGCTCAAGTCAAGAGCCGAGACTGTCCCCAGGCCGACAGCCTTTCCCAGCTCCATCCGCCCCAGGACTCTCCGAAGACGCCGTCTCACTGCCCAGGCTCTGCTCCGGGGCTTCTGCCTCTCCCTGCCTCTCGCTGGCCCAGGCCATACGCACCTCCCGGCTCCACAGCTCACTCCTCCTCCAGCCTCCCTTCTCCCTCCCCCTGTCCCTCCCTCTCCACTCCGGTCCCTCCCTCACAGAATCTAAGGCCGTGGCTTAGGCCAGGGCTGGCTCTGATGCTGATATTTCGGCCTACAGGCAGCGTGACCCAGAACAAAGAATTTAACACTGTTGAGCCTTGATGTTTTCCTTTGGAAAGCAGAGATGATAAAACCGCTTTCCGAAAAGGATCGCCGTGGGGACGGCCGCCTACGCAGCTGGCCAGGCCCTGTGGGCGGGTCCCACCTGCGCCTTCTCCTTCCTCCCACTGGACTTCCAAGCCAGCCTGTGTCTCTCACCTTTCTTTAGCATTTCAGTCCAGATCTTTTCTTTTTAATATATTTTATTGATTTTAGAGAGGAAGGGAGAGGGAGAGAGAAACATCTATGACGAGAATCACTGATTGGCTGCCTCCTGCATGTCCCTTACTGGAGATCGAGCCAGTAACCTAGGCATATGCCCTTGGCCAGAACTGAACCTGGGACCCTTCAGTCCACAGGCCGACGCTCTATCCACTGAGCCACACCGGCTGCGGTATCAGTCCTGCGCTTTAACCACCTGCCATATCTTTTCATCTGGCCATCCCATCTTCACCTGAAACTCAATGAATACCCTCTTCTTCTGGAAGAAGATGGAATTAAAGACATTTTATCTTAAGAGCTGGCACAAGGACTCCTCTCAGAAGGCAGGCTCTGTTTTGCAATGGACCTTATGAAGCTATTACAGAGGGAGAGGGAGGGAGACATCGATGTGAGAGCAGGTATCAACCGGCAACCTTGTGGTGCAGGGATGACGCCCAGCCAATGGTGCTTCCTGGCCAGTGCCCTCTGCACTGTTTCCTTAAACAGCTTTACTGCCGAAACCTGTGTGGCTCAGTGGATAGAGCATCGGCCTGCAGGCTGCAGGTTCCCAGGTTCGATTCTGGTCAGGGGCATGTACCTTGGTTGTGGGCACATCCCCAGTAGGGGGTGTGCAAGAGGCAACTGATCAATGTTTCTCTCTCATTGATGTTTCTAACTCTCTATCCCTCTCCCTTCCTCTCTGCCCGCAACCAAGGTACATGCCCTTGACCAGAATCTAACCTGGGACCTTTCAGTCCACAGGCTGACGCTCTATCCACTGAACCACACTGGTTAGGGCGTGTGGTCTTCTTAATATTGAGTTGTAAACGTTCTTGATATTCTGGATAAAAAAGTCTATCTAAGCGATTGGTAAATATTTTCTTTAAGAGGCCGACTTATCTTTCATCTTCCTAACATCTCTTGAAGCAGAAACATTTTCAATTTTGAAGAAATCCAACTTACCCATTTTTTTTCTTCTATGGGTTATACTTTTTCTCTCTCACATCCATATTTCTCTCTGTCTTTCCCTCTCTCTTCCATTCTCTCTAAAAACCAATGGAGCCGGCCAGCAGGGCTCAGTGGCCGAGCATCAGTCTGTGAACCAGGAGGTCACAGTTCGATTCCCAGTCGGGGCATATGCGGGCTCCATGCCCAATGGGCAGCATGCAGGAGGCAACCAATCAATGATTCTCTCTCATCATTGATTTTCCATCTCTTTCTCCCTCTCCTTTCCTCTTTGAAATCAATAAAAATATATTTTTAAAAAATCAATGGAAAATATCCTCGGGTGCCAAAACAGGTGTGGCTCAGTGGACAGTGCATCGGCCTGTGGACTGAAGGGTCCCAGGTTCGATTCCGGTCAAGGGCATGTACATTGTTTGCGGGCAAATCCCCGGTGGAGGATGTACAGGAGGCAGCTGGTCGATGTTTCTAGCTCTCTATCCCTCTCCCTTCCTCTCTGTAAAAAAATCAATAAAATATATATTTTTTTAAAAGAATATAAAATATCCTTGGGCAAGGATTAAAAATAATAAATATTTTCTTTCATATCTTCTTATAATGTTTTATAGTTTTTAGCTCTTGTATTTAGGTCTATCATCCATTTAAAAAGAACGTTATTGTGATATAATTCACATATTATGTAATCAGGTATGGAAAGGGTACAATCCCAGGGTTTTTTAGAATATTCAGTTATGTAACCATTCACCACGATCTAATTCTGGAACATTTTCATTACCCTAAAAAGATCCCACGAGCAGTCCCTCCTCATTTCCCCTCCCCGAGCCACTGGCGGGCAGTAATCTACTTTCTGTTTCTCTGGATCTGCCTCTCCTGGGATTTCCTATAAGAGGGATTATACAATATACACATCTGGCTTCTCTGACTTAGCATTCGTGCTTCCAAGGTTCATCCATGTTGTAGCAAATATCAACACTTCATTCCTTTTTATTAGCAAGTAACATCCCATTGTGTGGACTTACTACATTGAATGTATCAGCTGTTTCATTCATCAGTTGATGGACTGTTGGGTTATTTCCACCTTTTAGCTATTGTGAATGCCTGCTGCTATGAATGACCATTCTTAACCCTTTGGGTGTGGATATTTTTTCATTTTTATCACTGACGGGTGTTGGATTTTGTCAAATGTCTTGTCTGCATCTATTAAGATGACCATGTGGTGTTTTTTCTTTTTTCTTTATTCCACTAACATAGTATATTAACATGGACTGACTCTTCAGCTATTAAACCGACCTTGCATTCCTGAGATAATCCCTTTTCTTCATGGCACCTTCTGCATTCTTGTTCACCTCTGTAGGCAGGCATTCTGCATCTGACACTAGATGATAAGCTCTGAAATTTTGGAAGGAGCATAATTTTCTTTTTTTAATCCTCACTTGAAGATATTTTTTCCCAATGATTTTTTTTTTTATTTTTAAAGAGGGAGGAGAGGGAGTGAGAGAGATACATCAATTGGCTGCCTCCTTAATATGCCCTGACCTGAGCCAGGGATTGAGCCTGCAACTGAGGTACATGCCCTTTTCTGAGAATAGAACCTGCAATCCTTCGGTCTGCAGGCTAATACTCTAACCACTGAGCAACCGGCCATGGCAGGAGCATAATTGGTCTCAGGTTCAATTCCGGTCAAGGGCATGTACATTGGTTGTGGGCACATCCCCAGTGGGTGGTGTGCAGGAGGCAGCTGATCGATGTTTCTCTCCCATCGATGTTTCTAGATCTCTACCCCTCTCCCTTCCTCTCTGTAAAAAAATCAATAAAATATATATTAAAAAATACATATATATATATTTAAAAATAAAGAAAGAAGACACATCCACATCACACAAGGAAATCAAACCTTAAGGCAAAATCAAGAAGTGAAAGCAATTGGTCTGCTCTCAATGAGGTAGAAAAAAGAAAAGAAAAATACACGGGAATTTTCCCAAGTACCAGCATCACCACCTGTAAGTGTGTAGGAAAGTACTAGTAGCATTTGAGGTCTCGGTCTCGATGACATCATCATTAAACAGAGCACTATTTGGGTGTGCTTTTCCCCCTGGGACTAAATGTATTTACTACAACTTTCAGGAACCTACTTATTTTTAGCTAAAGTTCCAATCAAACTGTGGCAGAGCCACATTCTTTTTTTCTTTTCTTTTTATAAAATATTTTTATTGGTCTTTACCAATCAATGGAAGAGAAACACCACATGACCTCACTCATTTATGGATAATAAAGAACATTATAAACTGATGAACCAAAAGATAGATATAGAGACAGAAAAGCAACAAGCAGACTGTCAAATTACAGTGGGGAGGGGAGGGAGATCTGGGGGAGATAATTGATCAACCGAAGGACTTGTATACATGCATATAAGTACAACCAATGGACATAAAACTCTGGGGAGGGAGGGTATCCATGGGAGGGAGGGAGGGGGGCAAAATAAATAAATAAATAAATAAATAAAATTAATAAAAAATAAAAAATAAATATTTTTATTGGTCTTTAGAGAGAGGAAGGGAGAGGGACAGGGAGACATAACCATGGATGAGAGAGGAACATCATTGATCGGCTGCCTCCTACACGCCTCCCTGGGGTCCCAGCCCATACCGGGCATGTGCTCTGACCAGGAATGGAACCAGCCACTTCTGGGTTCCTGGGTTGCTGCTCAACCACAGAGCCACACCAGCTGAGCCAAATAATTCTTTATTAGGCAGTAATTTCCATATCCTTAAGTCCCAAGTGATGCTCCTAAAAGCTAAGAGGAACTTCTATAACTACTCAACAGGCAATGACTTATTACCCATGTTTTCAAAAACTGCTCTGGCCACAGAACCAGCCCATGTGACCAGCAAGTGCACATTTAACATAACAAACATCGGGAGAAGGATGATGTTAGCTGCTCAGGACTCTGATGACCATTCTGAATTTTTATTTTTTACAATATATTTTTATTGATGTCAGAGAGGATGGGAGAGGGATAGAGAGATAGAAACATCAATGGTGAGAATCACTGATCGGCTGCCTCCTGCACGGCCCCACACTGGGGGTCGATCCCACAACCCAGGCACGTGCCCTGATGGGGAATCAAACCGCGACCTCCTTGTTCATAGGTCGATGCTCAACCACCGAGGCATGCCAACCGGGCCACTGGGAATTTTTATAACGGGTTTACGTCTTAACATCTGAGCAAAATGAATGACTCCTGTTTTTCCATTTGCTCCAAGATGTAGCAGGAAATGACCTGGATGAGTAGGGTACGAAGTTTAATGAATGAAGTGGTCTGTGTAGCGTGTCCATTTCTTCCTGGAGAGAGGACACGGGCCTAAGGACTCCTATCAACGTGGACAGCCCTTTCGAAAGATGGGCATGCGTGCATGAAAGCCACCACCGTGGCACAGTCACGCCTTTGCTACGCAAATGGTTGTGGGCTCTTAAAGAACCCAAGTTGGGAGAGAAGGATTCAATAGCGTGTCTAGCTTCTAACTAAAAAAATGACAAAGACCTACCCTCACCCTAACTGGTTTGGCTCAGTGGATAGAGCGCCGGCCTGCGAACTAAAGGGTCCCAGGTTTGATTCCGGTCAAGGGCATGTACCTTGGTTGCAGGCACATCCCCAGTGGGGGCTGTGCAGGAGGCAGCTGATCGATGTTTCTCTCTCATCGATGTTTCTAACTCTCTATCCCTCTCCCTTCCTCTCTGTAAAAAATCGATAAAATATTAAAAATATATATGTATGAAAGAAAGAAAGAAAGAAAGGAAGGAAGGAAGGAAGGAAGATAGAAAGAAAGTAAGAAAAGACCTGCCCTGGCCGGAGTGGCTCAGCTGGTTGGAGCATCATCCTGTACACGGAAAGGTCACAGGTTCAATTCCCGGCCCGGGCACCTGCCTGGCCTGTGGGTCCCATCTCTGCCTGGAGTGTAGAGAGGAGGCAACCGATTCACATCGATGTTTTCTTCTCTCTGCCTCTCCCTTCCTCGCTCCAATAACACAGATCCCTGAGGAGGGATTAAAAATAAAGAGACAAAGACCAGGTCGGGCCCTGGCCAGGTAGCTCGGCTGGTCTGGGTCCTGATGTGCCGCGGTTGCAGGTTCAACCCCTCCCGGGCACAAACAAGAATCAACCAACGAACGCACAGGTGGGACAAGAAATCAATGTTTATCTCTCACTAAAATCAATAAAATTAAAAAGAAAATAGCCCTAACCTGTGTGGCTCAGTGGATAGAGCGTTGGTCTGCGGACTGAAGGGTCCCAGATTTTGATCAAGGGCACGTACCTTGGTTGGCATCCCCAGTGGGAGGCATGCAGGAAGCAGCTGATGGATAATTCTCTCTCATCATTGATGTCCTTATGTCTCTATCCTCTCTTTCTCTCTAAAGTCAATAAAAATGTATATTTTTTAAAAAGAGCCCTACCTCTAGGGCCATCCTGGCCAAACCAACTCATTTCCCTGGGCCTCCATTTTCTTGCCGGTGAAATGCGTGGGTCTCAGCCACATTCTCAAAGGTCCCTTTCAGCTCTGAGCACTCTCCTCCCATGAAGAGCCACGTCCATGTGATGGTCAGGTGAAGCGGGGGAGGTGCCAGTGGACACGAATCCCCAAGTACACCAAGCTTCCCACTCCCGTTTCCATGTTTCGCCTTCAACATAAATAATTGGTCCACTTGAAGCACAGATTTCTCACACACAGTATTTCCGACTAAAAATGAGTAACAAGCCCTAGCGGGTTTGGCTCAGCGGCCTGCAGACTGAAGGGTCCTGGGTTGTGGGCTTGATCCCCCAGTAGGGGGCATGCAGGAGGCTGTCGATCAGTGATTCTCTTTCATCATTGATGTTTCTCTCTCTTTCCCTCTCCCTTCCTCTGAAATCAATAAAAGTATTTAAAAAATAAATAAAAATGAGTAACAATTAGGTAAAACTTTAAAAAATTGGTAGCATGGAGAGGATTAAGACTACAGATATTGAGTGTGTTGGCTAAGAAAAGTTTTTGGTGTTTTTTTTCTTTAAATATACTGTTATTCATTTCAGAGAGAAAGGGGGGAGAGAGAGAGAAACATCAATGATGAGAGAGAATCATTGATCAGCTGCCCCCTGCATGCCCCCCACTGGGGATCGAGCCCACAACCAGGGCATGTGTCCTGACCGAGAATCGAACCATGACCTCCTGGTTCATAGGTCTACGTTCAACCCCTGAGCCCCGCCCAGGCCGGGCAGAACAGTTATAGTTTGGTCCATTACCTCTCATTATCATCATCCAAGATTCATACGTATATCAATATCCTCCGGGGGGGCAGCAGTCCATGAACTGCCCCCCCTAATTCCCACGGGTGACGGAGGCGGCAGCCAACCACCGAAACTCCAAGCTCAGCAGAGCACGCTCCATTTCCTGATCGATAATAGCTAAGTGATTTTTAAAAAAATTTTTTTTCTTTTCACAAGCACGTGTGCTTATTTCCATCTGTTAACAAGCAAAACGCACGTCTCCGTTAGCCCCGAGTTCATAGCCGTGATTAGCGGGAATGGGATTAAACCCGGGTGAGCCCCAGCTGGGCCCAGGCCCGTGCTAACCCGTGCATCCCTGCAAGGCTCATCCCCTGGCACAGAAGCTGCGAGAAGAGAAGCCGCTCGGCAGCCGCTCTGCAGGGGCAGGTTCACTGTCTGGTGCCCGCGGTTCACCTGGCACGACCGGCGGCGCACTGCGGGAGCCGGCGCCTCTCATTAGCGGCCTTTATCCCGCTGCCGGCGCCTCGCCAGTCACCGCGGCCTCGCCAGGGCCTGGGCCGCCGAGAGGAGGGGGGCCAGGGGTCCCCGAAAATCTTGGAGGAAGGAAAGCAAGGAACAGCGCAGAGCTGGACGTGCACCAGCAGCTCGGGACTGGCGGGCGCTCCCGCTGCTGGCGTGCCTCTCCCCTTTGCTGTCAAAGCCGCCTCCAACTCGATGCCCACGGATGCCCACGCCGCCCGGCCTTCCGGGTGCCAGGTCCCTCATCCATCCTATATGCCCGCGCCCGGGCCCGGGCCACAGCGGCTCCCCGCGGCTCCGGCGAAGGCACGGCCCGGGTCACCGTGGTCCTCGCACCCCCACGCGTGTCTGCGAGGCCCCCTCCCCGCTGACAGCCTCCGGGAAGGCATGGCCGGCCCCCTGCAGCCGCCAGCAGCCCTGAGCCCTGCTGTCCCCGAGAAAGCCGATTCGAACCCGTGCCCGTCCCCCTCCCTCCGGGGCCCGGACGCCCGGCCCGGGCCGCGCCGCGCACAGGTGCCGTGTCCGTGCCCCGTGCCCCGCGCCCCGCCCCCCTCAGCCCGGGAACACGGGGTCCGGGCGGGAGGAGGGGCCGCCTGCGCCCGGGCGCCCGCCCCCCGGAGCCGCAGGCCGGGGCACACGGCGCCATCACGGGACCACCGGGCGCGGGCCGCCCCCGCCGCCACCCGCCGCCCCCCTCAGCGCCCCGCGCGCCGCCCGCCCCCGCCCGCCGGACCCTCTGCGGCGCCGGCCGCCCGCCCTCCGGGCCCGCGCTCACCGGACTTGGGCGGGTAGCGGTACACCGAGTGGGCCGGCACGTCCACCTCCTCCACGCCCGCGTGCTGCCGGCTGGTCAGGGCGCCCATGGCCGCGGCGCCTCAGCGCGGCGGCTCGCCCCGCGCCCGCAGCGGGGGGCGCCCGCCCGGGGCGGCCGGCTCGGCCTGGGCCCGGGGCCTGCGGCGCTGGCGGCGGGGAGCCCGGGCCGCGCCGCGCACCATCCTCCGCCGCAGCCGGCGCCGCCGGAGGGGGCTCGGGGGCCGGGGGCGCCGCCGCCTCGGCCGCGTGATGTCAGCGGCGGCTCCGCCGGGACCGCGGCCTCGGCCAATGGCGCGGCGGGGCGGGCGCGGCCGCGCGGCGCCAGCCAATGGGCGGCGGGATGCGGCGGAGCGGGGCGGGGCGGGGGGCGCGGGGGTCCGGCTCCGGTGACCGCGGGGCGCGGGGCCGGCCCGGTTCGCCCCACTTTGTCCCCCAAACGCGAGGCCGCCCAGCACGGCATCTGCGAAGCCGGAGGTGGAGGTCAGGACCCCGCAGAGGGGCGCTCGCAGAGGGGTCCCGGGGACCACTTCACCCCCCAGTGGGCGCCGCCACCCCGAAGTGCTCTGCCAGCCCCATCCCCCCGGTGGAGGTCGGGGTGATCACTGCGGGTGACCCCCTGGGACGGTCGCCATCTCTCTAGGGCAGCATCGTTCCAATGGCTGCCTCTGCCTCTGCAATGCTGTGTCCAGCCCCTGGGCCAGCCCGGGCAGCCCCGAGCTCAGGGGTGTCAGCCCCAGATACCAGGACAGCCAGGCCCGGACCGCGTGGCTCCGTGGTTTGCATCCACCTGGGAACCAAGAGGTCAGCGTTCAATTCCCGTGGTCAGGGCATACCCGGTGTGTTAACCTTACAGGAGGCGGCCAAACAATGATTCTCTCATCATTGATTTCCTGTCTCTCTCTCTCTCTCTCTCTCCCTCCCTCTCCCTTCCTCTTTGCAATCAATAAAAATATATTTTAAAAAAGACACCACGCCCTGGCTGTCTCTTTTGGAAACTTGGGGAAGGCTTGGTTCCAAAACCCCACGCCGGTGGAGAGCTCGGACAGACAGAAGACGTCACACCGAAGCGTAATTACAGACCCGGCCTGTGTGGCAGACCTTGTATTTTACCTGTGGGCCTGGTGTGTGTGTGTGTGTCTGAGAGGGTGGACTGATCAGCAAAAACCTCAGCGGCTAGAACACAAGTTCCCAGTTCTTCAGCAAGGTTTGGGGTTCTGGCCCCTTGACTGGGTCTGGAGTGCCATTTTCTAGACTCTCCCCTTTTCCTGAGGACAGTTCGCATTCCCATCACCTTCTTTCCAGCAGCAGCCAGCACCTCCGGAGCTAAGGGCACCTAGCCCAGGTGACTGGCTTTCTCCAAGGTCCTGGGATGGAGGGATGTGTCTGGGGTCATTTGTGAGGACTGACACCAAGGGCAGGTCCCTGGCTCAGACCCGCAGCAGCACGGCCTGCGGCACAAAGCCCTCCCCCAGCCCGGCCTAACCGCCCAAGGTTTCAGACACACCTTGGGTGGGAGCTGGTGTCCTCCTCCACACCCTTTCACCACACACAGGCCCCGCCTGTCGTTACCGGGTCAAGGTGAACCGCAAGTCGCGAAGCGTCTAGAACTGCTTCACCCGAGGCCTCCCGCGCATGCCGGGTGCACTGCCGCCTCGCACCCTGGGCTCTGCCCGGACGCCTCTGTCCTTCCTGCTCTCAGCGTGTGGTAAAGCGTGCCTGGGGGGGGTTAGCAGCGTCTGAGGGTCTCTCATTCCCAGGCAGAGCCAGGCCGGGGTGTGGCTCAATCAGGCAGCTCAGCCTTTTTCTTTTTATTGATTGGTTTTCAGAGAGAGAGAGAGAGAGAGGAAGGGAAAGGGGGCGGGAGAGAGAGAAATGACGATTTGTTATTCTACTGATTTATGTATTCACTGGTCGATTCTCCTATGGGCCCTGACTGGGGATCGAACCCAACACCTTGGGGTGTCAGGATGATGCTCTAACCACCTGAGCTACCCGGCAGCTCACTCGTGTGGCTCCCAAGGATCTGCTCTGGCCCCACCTCAGCCTGCACCGAGCCGGGGAAACTGGTTCCTTCCCATCTTGGCGAACAGAGTAGCTCCCCACGCCTATAACTAGGGTTCTCTTCCCGTGAATGTGTCCTGAGTCCATGCCTGGGGCAGTAGAGAAAAGCAAGGCCCCGCAGAGTGACACGGGGCATTCACCGAGCACCCCCTGGGTGCCAGGCCCTCGTGTTCACGCTCTCACACACGGAAGCACCCCTCACTGCAGCCCCGTGACGCACCTGCTCTAACACCCCGGTTTATAGTGGGAGAAACGGAGGCAGAGAAAAGCACTGGGTTCTGAGTTCGACAAATCAGCACCCTCACCCTGTGTACCTTCAGACCCCGTCTGAGCATCAAGCGTCAGTCTGCAGGATGGCCAGGCAGTGACGGAGCCAGGGCTCGGTTCAAAAAGGAGCCAGAGCCCAGCCAGCGTGGCTCAGGGGCTGAGTGTCAAGCTATGAACCAGAGGTCCCGGTTGGATTCCCAGTCGGGGCACACTCAGTCCCCCGTGTGGGGTGTGCAGGAGGCAGCCGATCAAAGATTCTCATCACGTGGTTGAATGTCTTCCCATGTGGTCACCCATTCAGTCTCTGGTCAGGACACATGCCCAGGTTTCAGATTCAATCCCCAGGAGGGGCCACACAGGAGGCATGGACATTTCTCTCATCAATGTTTCTCTCTCTCTCTCCCTCTTTCTTAAAAAAAAAAAAAAAAAAAAAAAAAAAAAAAAAAAAATTAATAAAAACATATTTTCAAAACAAAACAAAACAAAACATAAAACAAAGATTCTCAGCATGGATGTTTCTCTCTCTCTTCCTCTCCTTTCCTCTCTGAAATCAATAAAAATATATTTTAAAAGAAGAAGAAGAAGAAGCAGCAGCAGCAGCAGCAGCAGCCATAGCCAGCTGCCTGGGGTCATGAGGCAGAAGAAAAAGGCACCAGGGAAAGCGCAGAGAAAATTCTAGATCACAGAGGCTTCCTGTGAACTAATCGAGTTGGAGCCCCACTTCCTGCGCTGTAGTCTCGCAGGGTTGCAGTCTGGGGAGAGAGAGCTCAGCCGGGGTCCAGGGCAAAGAGCAGGCGCGCAGCCACGCCCGGGGAGGCCCTCTGGCTGCCAGGCCGGCTGGCCTCTCCGTCTTCCTCGCTGTGCCCGCTGGCTCCCTCACCAGAGATCTGGGTGAGATCTGGGCTGGGAGGAGGCCTGCAGGAGGCGATGGCACAGGCCAGAGGGAAAGGAACCAGGAGCGACCTCCGTGGAGAGAGCCACACAAACGCTTTCACCTTGGCTGAATGTCCCGGAGATGGCACCGCACACGCAGGGAAATGAAATGCAAATTGCAGTGTCCTTTGTGCAAAGAGCCGCCGGCAGCTTGTGCTCTCCCGGCCACAGACGCAGCCCCCGGGAGAATCCCAGCAGAGCGCCAGCGCTTCACGGTCTCGGGGTTTTCTTAAAGCATCCGGGGAAGGCAGGAGGCAGAAGCCCGCAGTTCATGAGCTCCCAGCCCCTCTCAGCCTCGGGGCTGAGGGAGAAAGGAGAGCGGGTGGGGGAAGCGCAGGGACAGTCATTTCCAGGTCAGCCGTCCCCCTGGGCTCCAAGCTCTGCTCACTCGGGCTGTCCTAGTTTCCGCTTCTCTCTGCGGCACATCCCCTCCTCTCAGTGGCTCTGCGGATTCCTGTTCGAGGAGGGAGATGCAGGTGAAACGCTGGCGGCCACAGCCCGGTCATCACAGGCAGGGAGAGGGGGAAGGAGGGTACATGGGGCCTGGGGAGCGGGCCAGGCCCCTTCCGGGCTGTTTGCAGGCCATTCTGGCCCTGCTAGGGGGTAAGAAGATTGCAGCCTGGCTGTTCCGAGCAAGAGCCGGGTTCTCCCCAAAAGACAGGGCCCCATCAGCAGCCTCAGGGCCCTGATCCCTCTCCCAGGCCCCTGGTGTCCGGGGGTTCGAGCCAACACCTTCAGCTGAGGATTTCCCATCCTGCTCGGGCAGTGGGCCAGGCTGACGCCCACAGAGGAGCCGGCTCCGACGCCCCCACACGGACACGCCCCGGGACCCACGCAGGGCTCCTCTTCTCCCGCCGAGCTCGTCCTCCGGGGAACGGCACTCGGCCTCCATGCTGTGCTTCTCGCCAAATGCGATTCCTCTCTGTTCAGTCCTCCTCAGCTGTGGCCGCGGATGACGGAGGGCTGTGCGCCCAGCGCCAGCCCTCAGCGGGGTGTGGAGCGTCCTCGCCTGCTGTCCCCGGAAGGCCCCGGAGAAAACCATGTGTCCCTGCCCCTGTGGCCGGCCCAGGGCGGGAGGCTAAGGGCCTGGGGGTAACCTTTCCTCGGCTCTCGAGTCAGGCAGGTGCCTCACATGAATCCTTCTCGCGGCCCAGTTTAAAGGACGAGAGGCCGGCAAGTGTGGCTCAGTGGTTGAGCATTGATCCAGGAACCAAGAACTCTCGGGTTTGATTTCTGGTCAGGGCACATGCCTGGGTTGTGGGCTCGAGCCCAGGAGGCAGGAGACAGCAAATCAATAAAAACGCATTAAAAAGGGAATTAGGCCATTATATATATATATATATATATATACATATATATATATATATATATATATATAATGTTTTATATAATGTTTCTTATTGATTTTTTTTTTTTTTAAGAAAGAGAGGAAGGGAGAGGGAGAGATAGGAACATCGATAAGAGAGAAACATCTATCAGCTGCCTCCTGCATACCCGCTACTGAGGATCAAGCCCGTGACCCAGGCATGTGCCCTGATCAGGAATAAAACCCGAGAGCTCCTGGTTCCTGGGTCAACGCTCAACGGCTGAGCCGCTCCGGCCGGGCGGGGCCGTTCTCGTCGCCTTAGTTTAGGCCCAGGAATTCCTAGCAAGGACCAGAGCCTGGCCACTCCTTCCTGTGCACACAGTCGCTCTTCCTTCATTGACGCTGCCTGCCCTTGGCTTTGAGCTCAGCCCCGCACTCCGTGATCAGGTTGGTGTGAACATGCCCCACGAACGTGGCAGCCCGGTGGGTGCAGATCGGCGGCCTGGCCGCCCTCCTCGGTAAACACCGGCCGGCAAAGAGCCCAGGGACGCCAGCACGCGGACGGGCAGTGTGGTGACGGCCTCACGCGGCTCCCACACGCTCCGCTGCGGCCGCTGAGCCATCCAGGCGAGAAAAGGAGGACGAATCTCCCCCTCGGCCAGGGCTCCCCATGGTGTCCTGGCAGCAGCCTGAGGCCACCTCGCCCACCCCCTGCCGGACGGAGGAGGAAGCCGTGGCTGGAGAGGGGAGGGGACTCACTGAGCCGGCCAGCATCTGAGCCCGGGGACCCCAGGCTGCTCGCACTGGGCCTGCCTTCGGGAACCCCCATCCTGCCGGCCCGCTTTCCTTCCTTCTCGGAGTAGGCTGTTCTCTAAAGTCCGTGGAAGAGGAGATGCCAGCTCCGGGACACAGCTCAGAACCCTGACACAGACGCACCCGACGCACAGCCCATGGCCCTAGTATGGCAGTGACCTCACGCAGCTCCGGCTGGCATGAGAGAGCCCAGAGCCGGCCGGCGTGGCTCAGCGGTTGAGCATTGATTGACCTATGAACCGGGAGGTCAGGGTTTGACTCCCAGTCAGGGCACATGCCGGGGTTGTGGGCTCCAGTAGGGGGCGTGCAGGAGGCAGCAGATCCGTGATTCTCTCTCGTCGTGGATGTTTCTCTCTCTCCCTCTGATAGTGGAGCTGCGGTCAGCCGTCACCAGCTCCTCCCGGAGGCGCAGGCTCCAAAGGGTGCTGAGAAGGAGGGATGGCGGCTCAGGGTTCGGGCAGGTCCTCAGCGGGTGGGTGAGAAGTGTCCGGTCACACCAGTGGGTGCCCTGACCCCGCCACAGCCCACCCCGCAGCAGTTCCGGGCTCCTCTGCTGTGACTCTTACCCTGAGCTGTGCTCGCTGTTCGGCGGCGGCTCCTCTCTCACAGGCACCTCAAAGGCTGCGCAGGGCGCGGCAGAGCCGTAAACAGATGCTCCCGACAGCAGTAAACCGGGGCCTTAGATCTTTACAGCGCCCCGAGGTGTGTGTTTATCGTATTGCTCAGCTGCGGACTGTTATCTTTTACAGTCGGCGATGCAATCTGAGGATGGAGGGAGGTCCGGCGTTCCACGGGCTTCCCCTCCGGGGTTCCGGCCTCCCTCTCCCTGTCCTCTCGCCTCTGCCATTCTGGACGTTCCTCTCGGGATGACGCCTCACATGCAGAGTCAGCACAGCACGTGCTCCCTCGCCCTCACACCTCCAATGGCTCCCCATGACCTTACACAAAACAGACTCATCCCCACACCCTCTCCGCCCTCTGCTTCCCCATAACCTGCTTGCGCCCCAGAGACAGCCATCAGTCCTGCTGTCGTGTTTGCTCGTGACAACCCCTCCCCGTGTGCCCTTCCAACGCCTGTGTGCGGGGTGAGCCCCGCTCGGCGGAACCGCACCTGGCCCGCGAAGCCACCTCTGCGAGCCGGGCCCCCTCCGTGCAGCGAGTGGGTCCCTCCTGCGGCCTCCGTGCATGCTGACCTCCAGGCCCCCCAGCCCCCAGAGGCCGAGGGCTCATGGGCTCCGGAGCCACAGAGAAGGGGTTCAAGCCGGCTCTCTCCCATGGCCTGTGCCTCCTGGGAAAAGTACCGCGTCTCTGAGCTCAGTCCTCTCTCCTGTGCATGAGCCCGAGACCAGCAGAGTGTGTGTATCTTCAGTTGGACACATCCGAAGCCCTAGACAGTGGTCAGCAATCTGCAGCTCGTGAGCCACATGTGGCTCAAGAGCCATGGTTTGCCAGTCTGTTAACTAATGAGTTTGCCCACCACTGCCCTAGTACAAGTCCTGGCACACAGCAGTGCTCAATAAATGATTACTTTTATTTTTGTTTGTTTGTTTGTTGGTTTACTTCGGAGACGGAGAGAGAGAGAGAAACATCAATGGCGAGAGAGGATCATTGAACGGCTGCCTCCTGCACGCCCCACACTGGGCATGGAGCCTGCAACCCGGGCCTGTGCCCTGACTGGAACCCATCCTGGGACCCTTCAGTCCCAAGGCCCATGCTCTCTATCCACTGAGCCAAACCAGCTAGGGCAAGAAAAATTATTTTTGAGCAATGACTCCATGCAAGCATTTTATTTTTTTATTTTTTATTCTTTTAAATATATTTTTTATTGATTTTTTACAGAGAGGAAGGGAGAGAGATAGAGAGCTAGAAACATCGATGAGAGAGAAACATCGACCAGCTGCCTCTTGCACACCCCCTATCGGGGATGTGCCCACAACCAATGTACATGCCCTTGACCGGAATCGAACCCGGGACCCCTCAGACGCTCTACCACTGAGCCAAACCGGCTTCGGCCATGCAAGCACTTTTAAACGCTCCGTCTCACTTAATCTTCAAAATAACCCTCAGAGGTAAGCACCGTAGTTGTTTCCATTTCCCAGACGGGCAACTCGAGGAGGCCCAGGGAGCGGGAACTTGCCTGAGGTTCATCAGCGTTCAAAGTCCCAGGTCTGTCCTACCAGATTGCCTGTCCCACCAGCCGTCACCGGGACAGCCCGCCCTGCGCAGGCCTGCCGGCCACCGGCCACAGAGCTGGTCAGACAGAGGGCCTGCCTGGGGCCTCCCTCCCCCCCCTTATCGCCCTCCTCCTAATGCAATCTGCCTGCCGCCTGCTGCCGCTTCTTCTCCAGCGCTCCTTATCTGACCATTCTCTCTCTCTCTCTCTCTCTCTTTCTCTCTCTCTCTCTTTTTTAATATATTTTTAATTGATTTTTTACAGAGAGGAAGGGAGAGGGATAGAGAGTTAGAAACATCGATGAGAGGGAAACATCGATCAGCTGCCTCCTGCACACCCCACACTGGTGCAACCAAGGCACATGCCCTTGACCGGAATCGAACCTGGGACCCTTGAGTCCGCAGGCCGATGCTCTATCCACTGAGCCAAACCAGCTAGGGCAGAATCAGGACAATTTTCAACCAGCCCTCACCCTCCCTCTCCTCTCCTCTCTGGACCCTTTTGGGCTTCAACCTTCACGCCGAGGGTGCGCAGAGGAGCAGCGGCCTCCCACAGGCCTGCAGACACCCTGCCGCCCGCCGTCCCTTCCGAGAGCCGGCTCCGTCCACAGCGGGTCGTGGACAGCACCAGGCCGGAGCGCCCGGAGGGCTGGACCCCATGTGCTCTGAGGGCCCTGGGCCGGGAGATTGGGTGCCACTGGCGACTGAAATATGGTGGAAATCATATTTGGGTAAAAACTGCTGTTTGAATTTTAACCTTGCTATCTGACTTCCACCTTCGATTACTTGCTTAAACAATAGGGTAGTTACAGGAGATTGACTCCCACTGACTCAGTAGCTTCAGGGGTAGAAACTGTAGATAACCTTTAGTTCTGCTTTTGTATTATGGGCCAGATAGGGCCACATTCCAATGTCCAGCAGGGTGTGACTGGGAACCAACCCTGCGGGCTGTCCCCAGTCTTTAGAATTTAGTCTTTAGGATTTAGGAACAGATAAGTACGGCCAGTTCTTTGTCCTGAGGGGCCAATCAGGGTTAGCCGAGGCAGTGACATCACCACCGACCTGAGTAAAACCCCTGGACTGGGCGAAATTCGCTCTCTTCCGCCATGCTGCAGGCATGAGTGGGACAGCCCATGCTAGCATGGAGAAGGCTCTTTTGCTTATTGCATCAGACTCGGCTCCCTGGTGGTCCTTGGGGATCACGAATTCGTCTGGGATCCCCAGCCAGGACCATGAGGGACCCCGGTCCGGAGAGCCTGACTGGCCGCGGTAGGTGTGTGTTTGTCTGTGTTTTTGTGTGAGCGCTCTGGAGGGACTGCCCCTCCATCGGGGCTCTCACCTGGGTGTTTGCCGGCTGCTGCGTCAGCCAAGGTTTGAGCCTGGATTCGAATCTGTAATAAACTCTAGCATGCTTAATCAAATTGGCTCCGGTGGTCCGGCTCTTGGGGACTCGCTCCGTAACAGCGACGAGGCACCTCCTGGGGGTTCCGACTCCGAGGGGTGCAGCCCGGCGCCCTCCTTCCAGGGGCTTCCTCCTTCCTCCCCGGGAGCACTGCCCGGGGCGTGGGCGCTGCCAGCACAGCGGCTGGGCCCAAACATGGTGACTCTGCAACCTCCAGAAGCTTCCGGGAAACATCAGCCCCGAGCAGTCTCTCCTCCACGTGGTTCCCTCCAGGCCTGAGACGGAGGGACAGGCAGCTAGCGATAAGCAAGGAAAACAGGCTCCTGGCAGGCCCGTGGGAGGGAGCGCCCGAGGGCCAGACGCTGCTGATGTTCTCGGACCCGGGCCTGTGTGCGGAGGGTGGTCAGGAGCCCCCATGCGCCTCCTCCAGACCAGACACAGCGGACAGCGTGTGTACGGCTTCCAGGCAGGAGCCTGGCCTCGGTGCCCAGGGCTTTGTGGCCCGCCTTGCACTCCACGGAACCCATGGGCACGGCTGGTCCCAGGAGAACCCCATCTGCAAGCCCGGGGCACCCCGGGGCCGAATGGTGCCAACTCTGAGCTGCAAGGCCAGGGCCGCTCCGGGCTGGGACACTAAGTCACTGCCCGGAGGGCCACCAGATGGCAGCAGGCTGTGCCTGGGGGAGAAGCAAGGCTTTGGGACTGGCTGAAACCGGTGTGGCTCAGTGGATAGAGCGTCGGTCTGCGGACTCAAGGGTCCCAGGTTCGATTCCGGTCAAGGGCATGTACCTTAGTTGCAGGCATATCCCCGGAGGGGGGTGTGCAGGAGGCAGCTGGTCCATGTTTCTCTCTCATGGATCTTTCTAGTTCTATCTCCCTCTCCCTTCCTCTCTGTAAAAAATCAATAAAATATATTTTTTTAAAAAGACTTTGGGACTGCGTGTTACCTCAACCTCGCTTGGCCTGTCCCGGCTGATCTAAGGGGTCTCTGCACCCTCTTGAGAAAGCATGGACCATTTGTGTGTGTGGCTAAAGGAAGGGACACTAACCACTCTCCTCTCCACCGCCCAGAGCAGGTCAACGCTAACCATTGCCCCATCCAAGCTCAGCAACTCCCTCACCCCACTGTCTCCCAACAGATGCCCTGAACGAGCCTGGCTATAAACTTGCTTTCAAGGTCACTCTGTGCTTGGGTTTCCACTGTTTCCCCCCGCCCCTCCAAAAAAAAGCCCCTTCCTTCTCCTTCCTATCCACCCCAGTCCTTCCCAGCTTCAGTCCCCCCCTCCTCCAGGGAGCCTTCCAGGACTACCTGCTCATGACTTATGATTGCTAGCTTGGCTCAGCGTTGTCTGAGGTCATGGAAGAGAGCCAGCCCTTGCTTCAAGCGCTCCATATTGGTAAGGGGCCTCTGCTGAGCTCACCCGCGGGTGAGTGGAGGGGACGGGACTGAGCCCCGCAGAAAGGTGAGTCACCTGCTCAATGAGCTCCATCTGTCATACCCACAATGCACTGCTTGGAGATACCACAAACAATGGATTATCTGACAAAGAAAACCGAGGAAATGACTAATGCACATTTAAGGATCATGAGTTTGGGGCGTAGGGAGTATGTTTTGGGGGAGAGTCATGTGAGGGTTTCAAAGGTACTAGTCTAGGACTTTTAAGTTCTACTAGCATGCTGGGATCTTTCCTACTCTTCAGATTGTGCGTAGGTTATACACAAACTCTTGGTGTATGGTATATTTCTTTTATTTTCTTTCTTTTTTAGAGAGGGTGGAATGGGAGGAGAGATAGAGAGAGAGAAGCATCGATGTGAGACAGACACATCAATTGGTTGCCTCCTGCACACGCCCTGGCCAGGGCCAGGGATAGAACCTGCAATCGAGGGGTATGCCATGGACCAGAATCGAACCAGGGACCCTTCAGTCCTCAAACCGATGTTCTATCCATGGAGCCAAACCAGCTAGGGCAGTGGCCGGCAAACTGCCACTCTGTTGACTAATGAGTTTGCCGACCACTGCGTAAGGCATTACCCTTACCCAGAAGTTTTGACTTCAGGTTAAAGACATTAGTACATTATTAAAACGGTTTTTAAGTGTTTTTCCTAAGGCAGTGGTCGGCAAACGCAACAAACTGTGGCTCTCGAGCTGCAGTTTGCCGACCACTGAGCTAAGGCGGTGTATGATATATTTCTTTTAAAAATGGCGGGGGGAGGGGGCAGTCAGGTTAGCAGCTGCCACAGCAACAAGACTCTGTGTTTTGGATGCCGGGGTGGGGTTGGGAGGCCCGGCGCCGCTGAGGGAAAGTGGCTGGGAGCCTGGGTCCAAGCCGGCCGCCAAGGCCCCCTGAGCGGAGGGCGGCTCCCGAGCTGTCCCTGACTGCCTGCCTCCTCCCCTCGGCCAAGCCCCGACCTCGGGGCCCCTTCCAAAGGCCTGCGGGGACACACCTCCCCCGCACACCTGCCGCGTGGTGAGGCCGCCTTATCGCCGGCCGCGGGCACAGGACGGGCGTCCGGCCGCGGGCTGTTCGGAAAACGCCATTAGCTCTGCGGGGCGCGGTCTGGCCTTTGTCCCCGGAGGCACGTGGCCGTGGGTGAACCGGTCATCGTGTACACCGGCGTGAACTCAGCCCCCGAGCAGCTCTGACCGCCCGGCTCCTCCTCACAGCACAGACCAGCGTCCCTACCTGCCCAGGGTCCCTGGGGAGGAGGGGGTGGAGCAGTGGGCAGGCCAGGCTGGAGAGTAGACTGGGGTCTTGGGGAGCCCCAGGGGTTCAGCTCTCAGCTCCACCCTGAGCTCGCTGAGCGACGTAGGGCAAGTCACTTAACCTCTCTGATCCCATTTCTCGCGTCTGTTCATTGAGGATAGGCCCGGTCCCAACATCGCTGGGTTGTTGTGCTAACTAAGGTAATTTTTTTTAAAAAGAAAGAAGAACAGAACTGAGCAGAGCTGAAACCGGTTTGGCTCAGTGGATAGAGCGTCGGCTTGGGGACTGAAGGGACCCGGGTTCGATTCCGGTCAAGGGCATGTACCTTGGTTGCGGGCACATCCCCAGTGGGGGTTGTGTAGGAGGCAGCTGGTCGATGTTTCTCTCTCATAGACATTTCTAGCTCTATCCCTCTCCCTTCCACTCTGTGGAAAATCAATAAAATATATATATTTAAAATAAAAAAAATAAAATAAAAAGAACTGAGCAGAGCCGCGTTCACAGCACATTCTCAGTAGACACCAATCTCAGTCCTCACGGGGGAGGACTGGCATGGGCCGGCAGTGGAGGGACCACGCTGGCACTGAGCCCCCATGGGCTTTATGGAAAAGACTAGAAAAAGATCAGTGCTTCCAACGTGGCCAGATCGGCCTGACCCATCTTACAGTAGACACGGCTCCCATTCGCAAGGAAAAGTAGTTACGAACTGAGGTCGCACTGAGCAGACAGAGCCAGCAATAGCGGCAGAGTCCGTACCCCGCCCCCCGCCCCCCCCCCCCCCCCCCCGCAGGGAGCTGCCTGCCCTCGTCCCCGCTGCCGCTCCGCCTCCGGGCTGACCACAGGAGCAGCCCGCGGCCTGAGGGCTGTCTCCTATCTTGGCATTGGCATCCTTTCCCATCTTCCTCTCCTCTCAGTATCTCTCTGCTCCTCCTAACCACGTGGTCACAGTGTCCCTTTGCCTGGGCGTCTTGAAGCAACAATAGAGGAACTAAAATAATAATAATAATAATAATAATAATAATAATAAGGAAGGAGGGGAGGAAGGAAATGAGCTCGGGATCACTCACACCCGATCTAAGCCGTCTGATCTTACTGCTGGCATACATCAGGCAGGGGCTGTGTGACCCTGAGGAGGTTCCTTGCCCTCTCCGAGCTTCACACCAATTGGGAGTTTGAAGCCAGAGATGCTGTGCAGCGCAGTGCAGTGTCCCAGGATCCTGCACACGGCGGGCCTTCCGTACCTGAGGGCCCTCGAGTTCCCCTCAGCTGGGTTGGACCCATTTGGGTCAGGGGAGTAAGAGAGAAAGGAGGAAGGAAGGACAGGAACCCAGTGCCCTGCAGAGATGGAGGTGGGGATTACAATCCTCCATCCCTCCCACGATGGCACAAGGCAGCTGGCCCCCCTTCCCCACCGAGGCTCACTCATTTTCAAACCTCCGCAGTAGAAAAAAAGAGCTTTAAAAAGCCCTAGCCGGTTGGGTGGATAGAGCGTCAGCCTGCAGACCAAAGGGTCCCGTCAAGGGCAAATGCAGGGGTTGCAGGCTCCGTCCCCATGGGGAGTGGGGGGGCGTGGAGGTGCAGAAGACAACGGATCAATGATTCTCTCTCATCATTGATGTTTCTACCTCCCTCCCTGGCTGAAACCAATATATGTATATAAAATAAAACATCCTCGTTATCCGCACCCGAGGGAATCCTGGCCAAGGCTGCTTCTCATCCCAGCTGCGCCTCGGCTCATTCTGCAGCCGAGACCCCTCACGGGGGAGGATTCTGTTCCTCCCAGGGCACGGCTGTGCTCCATTTGCTGTTAATGGGCCTGTGTTTATGGCTCTGCTCTACCTGCGCACATTGTCCTCGCAGATAAAATAATAACACCTGAGTTAATGACACCTTGCACTTGGGAGTCGCTTTCATCCCACAGCTCAGAGCCCTCTAAACATGACCTCATCCGTGCTCCCTGCACTGATCTGGGGGGGGGGGGGTGTAAGGAGGGGGGAGTTGCGGGGGGGGGGGGGGGGAGGCCGGGCAGGTTATCCAGCCCAGAGGAGGATGAAGCCAAATGATCACGTTCTGCCTCGCAGCCGCATGTCACTCGGCCCAGAGCAACCTCAGGCCCATCGTAAAGAACCGTCATCCCGTCTCTCTGGCTTGGGGGTCTTGCCTTCCACGCCTCTCCCAGGTGCCCTGCAGGTGGTAAACCTTACACCACCCTTCGGGACAGACTGCCTCAGGAGGCAAGGGGTTTGGCAATGTGGGCACTTTCGGGCCCTCGTCTCCCTTGCGAACTCCTTACTTGAGACCTAAGGACTCCTGCGGGCTGAATGCCTCCGCCCGGGGACATGCTGCCACTCACGGCCCTGGCACGTTTGGCACCTGCACGGACCTGTGAAAGCACGCCCGCAGTGACAGGACTTCCTGGTTCCAGGGCTGTGGCGGCCTGAGCGCCCAGCGCGGAGGCGGCTGGCTGCCCACTTTTGATTTCACCCTGCAATTACCGGGGGAAGAGCTGCGAGCCGGACTGGCCTCTCCGGCCGCCCGCCCGCCGGTCTCAGCCCAGGCACACGGTGGGGAGGCCAAGTGTAATCACAGCAAAAAGCTGACTCCCGTCCCTTCAAAACAAACAAACAGACAAAAGGCTAAAAGGGGGAAATTCATGCTAGTGCCCGAGGCTGTTTTTCATCAGAAATAAGCATTGGGTGTCACTATTTCCCAGTTTATGCTCTATGTTTAGATGGTCCTGTAAATCCACTTCAGGCAAACTCAGAATAGGATCATGGCTCTTTATTCTTAGCCTCAAAAGATCCGAAACGTAATACTTTTTTTTAGAAACAGACACTCTAATAGGGAATCTCTAGTAATGTTATCTTCCTAAGGTCTCTGCCCTTCCGCAGGCTGCTTCAACTCTTAGTTCTCTATCCACCCCCTCAGTTCCCAACCACAGCCCAGAAGCTCAAATCCTAATCCAGAAGGTGGAGCACTACAAACAAACTGTTTTTAAGTGCCTAGGATTGAGAGCCAGAACCTGTATAACAATGCATGAAAAAGAGGGTAGAAATTAAATATTTGGTTAAATCAATCAATTTAACAACAACAACAACAACAAAAATCGGAGCTTAGGATATTAGTGACTGAGAAGGTCTTATTTATTCCCTTGCAATGATATTTAGGGTACATTAGCATTGGTTTACATTTTCAGAGAGCTAAGTTTTGGTCTAAACACACACAAACAAACACACACACACACACAAACACACACACACACAGAAAACCTGCTTGGCCTTTGGGGTGGGTAGTGACGGGAAGGAAGTATGAAAAGGGTACGTTCTATTTTTTTAAAAGGCTAAAAAGGAGTAGAGCTGTTTGAACGATTTAAAAAAAATAAACACTCTCTGAGGCTTGAGCAGCTGCGCAGGCTCTATCTGCTTTCTGTTTTGATCGTTCTGTTTCTCGAGATGACCACATCTTTCAGAGGAAATGAGTCAAAGCCACTCTGTCTCGCTTTTCCAGCTGAGCATGTTCAGTCTCAATGAAGTAATGAATGAACTTGGCCGCACCACCCCCCAAGCCTACAACACCAAACAGAGGGGCCTGGGCCAATCAACAGGCACTCCGGGTTTTCAAGTTGAGTTCAAACGGGCTCACGGGGAACCAATCAGCGCGCGCGGCCCCGCCCCAAACGCAGGGCCGTGGCCAATCGCGAGCCCGAACGGGCCAAAACACTGCGGCCGGCCAATGGCGCGGCGCCCCACGGCGCCGGCCTCCGCCAATGGGCGCGGCCGGGCGAAAAAAGGGAAACAGTGCGGTCCGGAGGCCTCGGGGTTCGAACCGAACGTCCGCTCGGAACCGGGAGCGGGCCGCGCGGCGCGGGCCAATCAGCGGCGGCGGCTCGCGGCCCCCGAACGTTGGCCCCCGCCCCGCCCCGCGCCGTTGTTTGTGCGCCGGCGGCCGCGGGAGCCGCACCGCGACTCTCGCCGGCGGGCAGCGCGGCGGCGGCGGCCGAGGCGGCGGGCGGGAGCGCGAGCCCAGGGCGCCGGCCTCCCGCGGCCGCCGAGCCCCGCGCCGGCGCAGCCATGTCGGTGAACATGGAGGAGCTGCGGCACCAGGTCATGATCAACCAGTTCGTGCTGGCGGCGGGCTGTGCGGCCGACCAGGCGAAGCAGCTCCTGCAGGCGGCCCACTGGCAGTTCGAGGTGCGGGCGGCGGGGCGGCCTCGGGGCCGGAGGGGGGGGGGGTAGCGAGGTCCCGGAAGGCGATCCGCGGCCGCGAGGTGGGGCGCGGGCCGGGGCGGCGCGGAGGGCCCTGCCGCCGGTGCCCCCGCGCGGGGCCCGGGGACGCCCCATGGCGGCGCGTCCGGCCGGCGGAGGGGCCGGGGCCGGGGCCGGGGCCGGGGCCCAGCGGGGCCGGCCGTTCGGGGGCGGCCCGGCTGACCGCCCCGCGCTGTCCCCGCAGACCGCCCTGAGCACGTTTTTCCAAGAAACCAACATTCCCAACGGCCACCACCACCCCCAGATGGTAAGTGCGGCCGCGGCGGGAGGGGTCCCGGGCCGGGCGCCGCCGCCGCTGTCAGCCCCGCGGTGACAGCCATGTTGCCGCGAGCGCCGCGATGTAAACAAAGAGCCAAAATGTCTTCCAGGAAAGCGGCCGGGCCCGGCCCCCGGCGCCGCGGCCCGGCCCCAAGCCCTGCGCCCGGGGTCCTCCCCGGGGCCGGGGGTCGGAGGGCGGCCGGGAGCGGGGAGGGGGCTCTGGGGGCGGAGAGGGGGCGGCTGGGCCCGGGAGCCCCGTGCGGGGCGGGGGGGTGCCGGGAGGGTCGGGGGCCGCGGTGTCTTGTGTCCGGGGACACCCCCCTTGCTGTCGGGCAGGCAGCCCCCATCCAAACCACCCAGCTCCACCGGGAACAGGAAGGAGATAGAGCCACCCTGGCCAGGCTCGACCCAGAGGGGTATGCACACTCTTTCCTGTTTGTGGGAAAGAGGACATACCCCGAGCTCAGAGGACAGAATAGATTTTGACCAGAAAATGCCAGGAATTTGCTTCTGATCTCGGCGTGGGAACCTACAGGAGCCAGGGAGCAGGAGTGGTCGGCGGGGCCGGGCTTTGCTTTCTTTTCTCCTCCGGCCCCCAGGCCTGAGCCTCTGCCTTCCACTCCCCGGACACCCCTTCCCTGCGAGACTGGAAGGCCAGTCCTTCCCCCTCCTCCCCCCTGGTTACCTATTACCCCGCTTGGGGGGAGGGCGGGACTGTCCCCGCCCAGGCCCAGCCCCAGCCCCAGCCCCCGCGGGTGTAAAACATGACTCCCAGGTCTGTTGTGGCTTTGGGAGTGCATTTTGGCACTTGGTGTCCTTGCCTGTGGCTCCCTTTTCGGAGGATCTGCAAATGGCTCCTTGGTGCCTGTCCTTGGCGCCCCCAGCCTGCCTGTGTAGTTACAGAGACAGAAAAGGCAGCTTCTCCTTGGGGTGGCTCACGCTGTACACAGACCAGCGCCTGGGCTGGGGGGGGAGAGCTGCTGGCGGCAGGGCTGCGACTGTAAGGCCGGCCCTCCCCGCGTGTGCCCCCTGCCCGACTCCCCCCAAAGGGTCTCCGCTGGCCCCCTAGGCCCAGGGCGCCCAGAACAGCGTTGTGTGGTGCGTGGTAGGGAGGCTCTGGGTGAGAACTGGGACTGGAGGTCCCTCTAGGTCCGGAGGCCCCTGATCTGCCCGTCCCCAGGTATCCAGTCCTTTGAAGCTCCCTTGCCCCAGGCAGGCTGGGTTGTGTAACCACCTAATCGGTGCTCACATCAGGCCCAGTGTACACCCTGCCTGCGAGGAGCTAGTCCTTTAGACAGTAAACCAAAGGGAAAAGTTAAACAGCCACAGAGACTGATGGTGAGGCAGCATCAGAAGGCACCAGGTGTGAGCAGCCAGAGGGGTTGCCTGTAGCCGTCACACAGGCACGTGGTGGCAGGGGCCTGGGCTGGTTGGGAGGGAGAAGCCCATGGACGAAGGGGGGGTGGGGCAGGACACAGCGGGGTGTCTTGGGGTGCCATGGGCCTGAGTGCTAGGAGCTGTCAGAACGCACAGAGCGGGAGGCCTTCGGCCCCTGGAGCAGCTCCCGGTGTTCCGGGACCAGAGGGGTTAAGGAGCTGCCTGGCTCACACAGGCAGGCAGAGTACTCGCTGGCTGGGTGAACTGGGGAAGTTGGTCACAATGCTGTGATGCAATTGGCTTCTACCCCCCCCCCCCCCATTCATTGTTTCCTGCTGCGGAGAAGCCAGCCCTGGGGTGGGGGTGGGGCAGGGAATGAGGGAGGAGGGAAGCCTGTGGTCTGGGTGAGGCTGCCCCTAAGGCGGACAATGGTCAGAGCTTCCCAGCGGCTGACTGGGGCGGCCGGGAACTGGGTGGGGTGTCCCCTCCCTTTCTGGCTGGGGCTGAGCTGAGAGCCTGCAGCCCCTCCCTGCCAGGTGAGGAGTCCTAGAATCTGGCCTGGGGGAGGGGCGGTGTTACTAAAATTAGGAGAAATTCAAAGATAGACTCCGCGGCTGCCTGGCTGCCTGGGAAAGAGAGAAGCGTGGCGAGGTCAGAAGCGGGCTTTGTGCGGGCTCTGCTCCCGGCACCTCCACCCCATCCCGCAGCCCCATGTTCACAGGGCGGGTGCCGGCTCCAGCCCCTCCCCGGCTCCTGCCCTTCCTGCTGGGCTTCCCTGGCCAGAAATGGCAGGATAGTGAGGAGTTTGGGGAGCCCCCTCCAGGCAGTAGCCAAAGACAGCAGGCAGGATGTTTGTGGTGACCCCCCCCACCCCCAGGAAAGGAAGGGGGCTGAGAGGGGCGGGACAGACAGATCCTCTTGACAACCTCAGCCAAGAGCAGCCTGGGGGCGATGCCGGGACTCAGGAACCAAGACCCGGGTTTTTGTCCTGGGGAGCCATGCACAGAGTTGCACTTGACTGTGAGGGGCTGAGGGAGGCTCAGCTTGGGCCTGCGGACCCCGGACCCCTTCTTGGCTCGGCCCCTGTGTGGGTGTTTGTCAAGTGACCAAGCTCTGGGCCTCGGTGTCCCCATCTGCAGTCTCGAGAGGGTAGCGGGACAGACCTGACATCACTGAGAAACGAGACCCAGGCTGGTGTTACCGCGGCCTGAAACCAACACCGCCTCCGCTCCCCGGGCTGCCGGGCGGACCTGATCCCCCCCCCCCCAGCAGCTCGGAACACGGGCGATCACCGAGGGGCCGCTGGGCTCCTACCGGCCAGGCCACCTGGTGTCCTGGGCTGCTCCCTGGCCTGCTTTAACCTGACACCCGGCTCTGGTGGGAATTAACCCCTCGCGCCCCACATGCCTCGGGGCAGCTGCTCAGCGTCAGGAGCCCTCCTGTGCTGGTGGGAAGGGCCCGGTGTCCTTGTGTTCTTGTTCTTGTTGGCTCGGCGAGGGGTGCTTTGTGCTGGGACTCGGGGGCCGTGGACAGCCCCCTGACACGTGTGTCTCTCTGAGCAGATGTGCACCCCCAGCAACACGCCAGCCACACCGCCCAACTTCCCCGACGCCCTGGCCATGTTCTCCAAGCTGCGCGCGTCCGAGGGCCTGCAGAGCGGCAGCCCCATGACGGCCGCGGCCTGCTCGCCCCCCGCCAGCTTCAGCCCCTTCTGGGCCTCGTCCCCGCCCAGCCACCAGGCCGCCTGGATGCCGCCCTCCTCCCCAACGGCCCACAGCTTCCACCACCTCCACCACCCACAGCCCACGTGGCCCCCCGGAGCCCCGCAGGGGGGCGCCCCGCAGAAAGCCATGGCCGCCGTGGACAGCCAGAGATGAGACTGGACACCGCGGGGCTGAGCTGGCAGGCCGGGTCATGGGGACACAGGCGGGCCGGGCGGGGGCTGGGCGGGCGGGTTTCCTGAAGATCGCACTGGAAGATTTTATAAAGGAATTTGGGGGGCGGGGGGACAGTAAACTTCCTGAGCCACTTGGGTCCTTCAGGAGTTTCTCTTCAGGCAAGTTTTTCTGTTTTTAATATATAACTGTAATATATAAATATATAAATATAACTAACCACGTGAATGCGCTGCTGGTCTGGGGGACGGGTCGGAGGGCGGGGCCAGCACCCTCCGCCCGGTCCAGGCTGTCTGCCGGCTGCCTGCTCTCGGGCACGGCCGTGCTGGACCGGGAGGAAGAGGGCCGCCCCAGGCCCCGGCGCCAAAGGTGCCCCTGAACCCCCACGCGGCCCGTCCTTTGAGGCTGGGCTTGTCCTTTCGGTTTTGTTTCCTGGTTGGAAACCCCTGAGGCTCCGCCCCACACCCCTGCAGCTGCCCACCTGTGTTCCCAGGCTGGGGGCTGCCCCTGCGGCCGGGGTGGGCCTGCTGGGACTTCACCCCGGGGCCCGGCCTGCCTGCCCGGGGGTGTCACCCTGTGTCCTGTGGGGGGGGCTGTGCTGAGGGCTGCCTGGCCCTGTGGCTGCCCCTACCGTCCAGGCAGAGAGAAACGGGAGCCCCAGCGGGAGCGGAGCAGAGGCTGGCCTGGCTCACTGCCTGCGGGGCAGGGTGCTGCGTGGGGGTGCCCGCCGGACTGGCCCTCCCGCCACCGAGCCTGAGTGTCCCTCATTACTTAGATGAGTGTGCCCCGCAGGTGGGGAAGGAGGGGCAGCCCCTGCCTTTCCCGTGACACCTCGCCAGCCCCGCCTCCTTGCCCACAGGGGTGGGGACGGGGAGAACCCCTTTTCGGGGCGGTTTCCTGCCACACTTTCCTGTGAGGCTGCCACCCCGCCCCTCACACCCTAAAGCAGGCCTCGCCCCAGGTTGCTTTCCCATGGGGGGTGGAGAGGGACTGGGGGTGGGGGATCCCCACCTTTGAGGAGGAGCTAATGAGAACAGACCTGAGGCACAGAACTGCTTCAGTGACTCGAGAGTCTTGGGGTGGGGCGCTGCCTGGTCCCTGGGTGACACCCGGGGCCTTGTCCTGTGGGGTTGCTGCACCCAGCCTGCTCCTGTTTCCCCCCCACCCCGCCCGCCCGCCCAGCCTTCAGCTGAGGACTCGGCACTGACCCTGCGCCTGGGGGTGAGCGGAGAAGAGCAAGGAGCTTCAGGGCAGGACGCAGGCCTCGGGACCCCCTTTCTCTCGGGGTTGGGAAGAGAAGGGATAAGAACGGCCCAGCCCACAGCCCCGCTCCGAGCCGCCTGCTCCGCGGGTAAGCAGAGGCCCTCCGGCAGAAACCTGCCCGGCGGCTGGGCAGTGCTCCGGGCTCTCTGCCAGGAGCTGGCACTGCCGAGCCGCGCAGGGGAGCAGCGGGCAGCTGCCACCCTCACCTTTGTTCCAAGGTGCAGCTTGCTCCCAGACACCGTGCCCGACAGGAAGGCCGGCCACAGCAGGGAAAGCGGCATCCCGTCCAGCCCTACCCGCCCGCTCCCTCGACGGCCCCCTCTGGGGGGCCCTGGCCTAATCCTCACACTAAGCCAGACGCCCTCTCCCAGAGGCCTGCCGCCTGGAGCACCTGGCCCGGGCCCCTCCCTCTGCCTGCACCTCCTGAGCCAGGACAGGGGAGCCAGCTTCTTGCAAACATTTATTTATAGCTCTGCTCAGCGAGTATTGGGGGTCCTGGGCCCCCGGGTGGGCTCCTCCATGCCCTCCCCGGGAGGCACGTCCCTGTGCATGGCCATCCCGCCGGGGCTGGGCAGGTGGGCCACGGCCGGCTGGGAGAGGCGCCCCTCCGAGGAGACCGGTCTGTCTGTGTGTTGCCGAGAAGTAGCTGCAAGACAGGAGGGTTTGGGGGGGCTCTGCCTGGCTCCCCATGGCCCCACAGCCCCCTGCTGGAGAGGGCCCTGCCCTGGGCCGGGTGCAGTCCTCACAGGCCCCCGAAGCAAAGCTCCTTTCTCATCGCCGAGGGGAAACACCAGCCTCCGGGCCAAGAGCCCCCTTCGGTCTAGGTTCCTCGGGAACGGGCTGTTTAGGCCACAGTCACACCCGAGCCGGAATGCCCAGGCCTCCCCTTCCCCCTGCTCCCATGCATTTCAGGTGCCCTTGGCGTAGACCAGTGGTCGGCAAACTCATTAGCCAACGGAGCCAAATATCCACAGCACAACGATGGACATTTCTTTGGAGAGCCACATTTTTAAAACTTAAACTTCTTCTAACGCCACTTCTTCAAAACAGACTCGTCCAGGCCGTGGTATTTTGTGGAAGAGCCACACTCAAGGAGCCAAAGAGCCGCATTTGGGTCGAGAACTGCGATTTGCCGATGACTGGCGTAGACAGTGGGTGCCAGGGAGAAGGGAGTGCAGTACCCCAAAAAACAGCCTCAAACACGCTCTGTCCACCTCTGAGCCCCCTCTCCCCGCCTCGTACCTGGGGCCGGAGGCCTGGGCTCGGCTTCCAGCGCTGCTGCTTCCTAGCTGAGGCCTGAGGCCGGGGCCGGAGGCCTCAGTGCAGGTGAGGCTGGCGGGGCCCCTCCCCTGACGCTGGCCCGAGGACTCAATCGTTCCCACGTGTAAAGCGCCCGGGAGCTGAGCGGCTCCTGCAGGCCAGTGCCTGACCACCCGCAGCTGCTGCTCCTCCCGCCGCTCCCTGAGCTGGGCCTGCAGCAGCGTTGCAGCCCTAGGCCTGGCCCTGACCTCCAGCTTCTGCAGGTGCCAGGTCTGAGGGTCCCACCCAGCGGCCCAAGCCCAGCGCCCCATCACTGACAGAGGAAACGGCTGGAGGTGCTTGGAAGCGACCTGCTCCTGGCCCCAGGCTGGCGCGCCTCCCTGGCCCCCGGGTGTGGCCTCACTGGGGAGGCCCTCAGCCGGAGATTTCTCGGGACCCTTCCGAGCGGGGTGGGGGGCAAGGAGGAGGGCCTCGCAGGCAGAAGCAGATGGAGGGCTCAATGGCCCCCACAGGCTGTGAGCACATGGGGGGGGGCTTGGCCTGGAGCCAGAGTCTTGGGCTACTTCCCTGTCTGACTCCTCGTCTGTGAAATGGGGTCTTCACAGCAGCATCCGCCCCACAGACTGGAGTCGTGTCTCCCCGCCCCCTGCGGTCAGCGGTGATGTGTTCTCTGCCCCCCAGGCCCAGCCCTCAGCTCTCCCTGCCTCTCCCAGCCATTGGCAGGAAGGGGGTGGCGGGCAGTGCCCAGGCCCAGGAGGACCCCCAGAGGGAAGCTACCTGAGATGCTGCCGGCCGCCATGTGGGCGCTCTGAGGCCGCAGGGGCAGCTGGCTGCTGTCCAGCTGCCGGAGCGTGTGGGAGCGCGATGGCTTGATCTTGTGCTTGTTGTTCCCTGCGCCTGGGGGGGGGGGGGGGGCCCTCTCAGACCCAAACTGAGCCGGGGCGGGGGGGGGGGGGGGCGGGCTGCGGGGACTGCACAGCTGGCTGCCCTGCAAACAGCCGGGCTTTGGGGACGGATCGTTTGGGGCTGGAGGTGGAGCAGCAGCCAGGGGCCTGGGTCCACGCGCCTGGCCTTCTGGGAGCTCGCCGTCCTGGGGGCCGCCTGGGCCCCCGGACACTCACTGTCTTTGCTGGGGATGCCTGGCAGCCTCGTGTCCATCCGTCCCTTGTAAATATGTCCATCCAGGCCCAGGATGTCCACTTCGTGGTGCTGCGGAGGGCGGGGGGCATCACCACGTGGCCCGGAGGCTTCCCTCTGGCCCTGTCTCCACGCAGCCTGGCACAGCCCGAGGACCTCCCGATGCCAGCACCCACCGCGCTCAGCCCCTTGTGGGCCCCGGGCAGATGGGCAGGGAGAGGAGGGGAGGGGCTTTGGCTCTCAGGGCCCTGGCTGGAGGCCTCGGCCCGGTGGTGGGTGGCCAGGATGGCATTCCTTTCCCGGCCAAGGGTAAGAACCTGAGGTGTTAACTGGGTCTGACTAAGAAACTGCCTCGCCCTAGCTGGTGTTGCTCAGTGGATAGTGCATGGGCCTGCGGACTGAAGGATCCCGTGTTCGATTCCAGTCAGGGCACACGCTCAGGTTGTGGGCTCGATCCCCAGTGACCTCGGTGGTTTCCAGAGGACGGGGGCCCGGGGCCATGCGGCTCTCCTCCTGTCCTCGGGCAGTGCCCACCTTCCTGGCGATCTGGGCGTCCTCGGGGAACAGCCCCTGCTGCAGGTGCTGCAGGCGGGTGCGGCGGTAGGGGTAGGTGAGGGTGTGGCTGCCCCCGCAGTGCCGGGACACTGTGGTGAAGCTGAAGGCGCTCATCTCCGACACCCTGTGAGGGGGATAGCGGGGGACTGGACGGGGTGACCTGGAGCTGCCAGGGGGCACGGCCGCTGTTTCAGGGCCTCTGGGGCCAGGTCAGGAGCTAGGGCGGACAGGCAGGTGAGCAGAGCAGCCTCCTGGCCAACCATCCTGAGAACCACACTCACACACATACTCACATGCACACACACACATATACTCGAACACACACTCACACACATACTCACATGCACACACACACATATACTCGAACACACACTCACACACATACACATTCACACACATACACTCATACATACACATCCACTCACACACACACACACATACACACACACACATACACACACTCACACTCACACAGTCACACATACACACACACATACACTCATACTCACATACAGTCACACACACACACACACACACACACACGCCCCTCCCTCCTCAGGGCTCTCCCAGCGGCGGGCTGAGGCGTTCCCAGGGGCTCAGGCTGCCCCCATCCTACCGCTTGCAGCAGGGGGAGCCCAGGCACTGGGCCTGCAGCAGCTCGTGGATCATCTGGCTGCTGGCCTTGACCGTGCCCCCATAGTGCATCTGCACCTTCTCGATGTCCATCAGCATCTGGGAGTGCATGGTGCGCAGTCGCCCCACGCTCCGCTCCATGGACGCCAGGTCGGCCCGCGGGAAGGCCGAGTGGCCCAGCTTGAGGCTGCAGGTGTGGGGAGAGGAGGGTGGGGCGGCCGCACAGACCGGACCCCGTGCATAGGCCGGAGTCCACGCCCCCAGCTCAGCGGGACCAGGTGGGCAGGAGCCCTTTCCACAGCCCCCACGGGAGCGGCCACGTCCAGGCTCACCAGGGAAGGTCTGCGGGGGTGGGCAGTCAGGAGAGCCGCACGGAGAGAAGCCCAGCTCCTCCAGCCAGCCTGGGGGGGCGAGGACGGGGCGGTGCCTGGCCTCGCACGCCGGAACCCCCCAGGCTCCTAAGCAGTTTGAAGACCCCCCTCCGCCGAGCCTGTCCTCAGGAGGCGGGGAGGTGCAGGGAGGGGGCAGGAGCTCGGAGTGGGCCTGAGCGACCTCTCGCTGAGTGATGTGGCCCCTGCCCCTCCACGCCCCTCCACGCCACCGAGGGTCTGGGAACGGGTGAGGCGGGAAGGTGGCCGCCCCCCCCCACCACTCTGAAGGCAGGTGCTTCTGGTCCTCCTCTCCTGCCAGCCCCATTCTTGCCCTGGGAGAGCTGGTGCCAGCTCAGAAGCCCTGGTGAGGGACGCCCACATCGCTGTCCTCCCGCCCCCCTGCACAGCCCTGTGCACGCTCACTCCCCTGCGCACACTCCCCTGCGTACTTGCGGCTCTGCTGGCGCACCTGCTCCAGCTCAAACACCGTATAGGGGCGGGTGGAGCGGTGCCCAGGCATGCTGGGCCCCACGGGCGTGGTGGGGAGGACCCTGGGTGGGGCAGAGGAAGGAGGGTCGAGCATGAGAAATCCCATGGTCCCCTCCCTGCTCCTCCCCACGGGCCTCCTGCCCTGGGAGCCCTCCATCGGGCGGTGGGGCGAGGACCAGGCGGGCAGCAGGCCAGGCAGACAGGAGTGGGCCCACGAGAGGACACAGGGAGGCAGCAGGGAGGGGCCGGCCAGGTGTGGGCACTCACTGTCCAGTCACAGTTGTCTCCAGGGGCCGGTCACAGGACAGGCAATGGAAATGTGCCAGGAGCTGTCTGTGGGGAGGGGACACGGGAGGATGGGACACTCGAGCGAGGGGAGTGGAGCGTGGAGAGCCCGCCTCCAGGCAGTCCAGAAGCTCGGCGGGTCCTGTCCCTGCTCCCCAGACCCACCCACTCCCAGACATGCCTATCACCCACCTGTCCTAACCCACGTGTCCCTGAGGGGTGCTCTGTGTAAGCCTCGGGGGCCCCCTGGTGGTCAGTCACGGAAATGCTGCGGGTCAGGCGGTCATGGGCCAGGGCCCCCTGGGGTGCTCTCACCTCTGGGGACTGGGAACTCCCCCCCAGCCTTATCCCCTCCCTCTCCACTGTCCTATGGGGCGGCCTCAGCCGTCAAACACCGTCCCTCCTGTGTGGGGCAGTCGCAGTGGTGGGAGCTGTCATGCAGGGCGCCCAGCGGCCACCTTCCAGCCCCGCCGAGCTCACCGCCGCATGCCGGCCGCCTCGTCCGCCTGGTAGAGCGGGGAGCGCTCCTTGAGCTGCTGCCGCAGGGACTTCCACCGGTCCTCCAGCAGCTGCTTCACGGGGTCCAGCTCCAGGCGGTCCAGCTGCGGGCAGGGGGACCTGGTGAGCCCTAAGACGGCGGGTGGGGGCTCTGCGGGCCGGAGAAGGCGGCCGTGGCCTCGTCCAGGGGCCCCGGAGCCTCGCGGCCCTCACCTTGCTGTCCATCTCGGACAGGAGCTGGTCCAGCATCTTCTGCCAGTCCTGCTCCTGCCCGCTCATCTTGGCCACCAGCTCCTGCATCATGTGGTTCAGCTGCTCCGTGGTGGCGTCGAACTGTATGCGGCTCACTTTGCCCTCCAGGGCGCTCTTGTCCGCCTTCTGCCCGGAGAGAGGAGGAGGCCGCCCAGTGGGAGAGGGCCGCGGCGGGCCCCCTGAGCAGTCACCCTGACGCTGAGCCTACACGCCCCCCCCTCGCCCGCCCCGGCTTCCTCTGCTCCTGGCCTCCCAGGCAGGAGGGCCCCTGGCCTGGCCCTTACCACTTCAATCTCCATCTCCAGGTGCCCCCTGTTGGCCTTTTCCTTCTCCAGCTTCTCCAGACCCTGGTACAGCACCTGGAGGCGAAGGGAGAATGAGAATGAGGAGCGAGGGACGGAAGGGCAAGGGTGGCTGGATCCCGCCCCGCCCCCAGCGCTCACGTCGATGTCCTTCTGCTTTTGCCGGTGGTCCTCGATGAGGTTGCCGGTGACGCTGTTGAGCTTCTCGCAGTCGCCCTGCACCTGCAGGATGGCGCTCTGCACGTGGCCCAGCAGCTCCTCGTCCTGCGGCGGTGGGCCGGGGCCGCTCACTGGGATGGCCGGGGCTCCCCAGGGCCGTCCCCTCGCCCCCCATAAGTTGACCCTTAAAACCTCACCCAGCCCAGCCGGCATGGCTCAGTGGCTGAACATTGACCTATGACCCAGGAGGTCACAGTTTGATTCCCAGTCAGGGCACATACCAGATAGCGGGCCTGATCCCCAGTGTGGGGCATGCAGGAGGCAGCCGATCAGTGATTCTCATCATGGATGTTTCTCTCTCTCCCTCTCCCTTCCTCTCTGAAATCAACACATCAGTACAAATCTATTAAAAACAAAAACAAAAGCTGAAACCGGTTTGGCTCAGTGGTAGAGCGTTAGTCTGAGGACTGAAAGGTCCCAGGTTTGATTCCGGTCAGGGGCATGTGCCTTGGTTGCGGGCACATGCTCGGTGGGGGGTGTGCAGGAGGCAGCTGGTTGATGTTTCTCTGTCATCGACGTTTCTGGCTATCTCTCTCCCTTCTTCTCTGTAAAAAATCAATAAAAATATATTTTAAAAACAAAAACAAAAAAAAAACACCACCACCAGCACATCGGCCAGCCTCCAACCCGTTAGTTGTCTCCACAATGTTCCTCGGACAGTGGGAGGCTCCCTACGCGGTCTCTGTGACCATCCCTCCCTCCCCCCACCCCTGCCAGGGGACAGGAGCCTCAGCCCTGCCTCCTCGGGGACCTGGTCGGCCAGTGGGGCGATCGAGGCTCAGAGTGGCGAGCGGCCCCCGAGAGGCAGCGTGGGGGCTACAGCGTCTCCAAAGCCCAGGACCCGAGAGGCAAGATGCAGGGCCTCACGGCAGTCCCCGCCCACCAGCAAGCCTGCCCTCTGGAGGGAAGAGGGAGGGGTCTGGGAGGGAGAGTGGGTGCTTCCTGAAGCTGTGCCCTGCTCCACCCACAGCCAGCTGAGCCTCCCCAGCCCACGCCCCCCTCCCCCGCACTCCTGTGGAAGGCACGGGGCCGCGGTGGGCTCCCTCCTGGAAGACTAAGCCGAGGGACCCCGTGGCTCACTCCCCCTTCACGGCGGCTGCCCAGGGGTGCAGTCACCTGTCTCTGCAGCTTGGCCTTCTTGGAGGGCCGTGAGGCGGCCAGGCTGGTGACCATGTGCTGCAGCTGCTCATAGCGCTGCACCAGCGTGCTGACCTGGTGGCTCAGGTCCAGGCTACAGGCCGGGCAGGTGGCCTTGGGGTCAATCTGGCCGGGTGGCATGCTGACCGAGGCCCTCTTCGGGGACATGCTCATGGTCAGCAGTGTAGACGACGAGGCCAGCATGTTCTCGATGATCGTCCTGAGCTTGTCCAGCTGGGTGCGGGCGAGAAGGCAGGTGCAGGGGAGTGAGCGAGGCCTGGCCCCCGCCCCCACGCACGCAGGAGGCGTGGAGGGGGCAGCCCGGTCCCTGTGCCCAGAGCGTGGCCACCTCACCTGCTCCTGCAGGTAGAGGGAGGCCTCGGAGACCGAGTGCTCCATGTAGACCTTGCCCTGCTCCTGGCTCTCCCTCAGCTCCGCCAGCTCCTTCTCGATGTCGTTCACGCTGACCCTGCGGCACAGCGGATGCCGGGCTCACCGGCTAGCTCACCGCCGGCCCAGCACTGAGCGCCGGCCCAGCACTGAGTCAGGGATGGAGGGGGTGGACCGGGGCCTGGGCCCAGCTCGGGCTGGGAGCCCACGGCCCTGCCTTGCCAGAGGGGGTGCCCAGCGCGCCGTGGCAGGCGAGGCCTGGCCTGCAGAGAGCATTCCCTTCCAGCTCCCCCTGGGGACAGAGTCTAAGGAGCCTTTTTGGGGGGCGGCGGGTGTGGAGGTAGTACTTCAAGTTGTCCTAGTGTTGAGCTGTTTCAGGAACTTGGGAAACTCCCACCAGCAACTTGAACTAGATGAGGGCAGTCAGAAGAGCAGACATGCCCCAGGCCAGAGAGGGTGTGGGCCAACCAAAGCCTGCTCCCACCTCCCTGGTGGCTGGGAGCTGGGGGGGCGGGGGGGACAGGAAGGGGGGCAGGGCAGTCCACTTACCTGAGGAGACCCAGCTGCAAGCCCAGCGGGCCAGTGGCCACCTCCCCCCCCATTTCTGTCTGCCCTTCGCCCTCCAGGAACCTCTGCAACTTGTCCAGCTACAAGCCAACGGGAGAGGCAGGTCAGCAGCCAGCTCTGCTCCCTGCAGTGCTGGGCCTGAGCGAGCCCCTCCCCCCACCCGACCCTAATCCAACCTGCTGACAAAAGCCGAGGTTTCTTCCTGACCTCCCTCCCTCTCTCCATCCCATGATGTAGACAATCTTCAGTAAGAAGACAACTAACGCCCTGGCCAGTGTGGCTCAGTGGATAGAGCATCAGCCTGCGGACGGAAGGGTCCCGGGTTTGATTCCCGTCAAGGGCTTGATCCCTGGTTCAGGTCGGGGCACATGCGGGAGGCAACCAACTGATGTGTCTCTCTCACATGGATGCTGCTCTCTCTGCCTCTCCCCCTCTCTTCCGCTCTCTCTAAAATTCAATGGGAAAATATCCTCTAATGAGGAATATATATATATATATATATATATATATATATATATATATATATATTTATACCACTAAGGCCCCTAGTTGGTTTGGCTCAGTGGATAGAGTGTCAGGCCGCGGACTGAAGGGTGCAGGTTCAATTCCCGTCAAGGGCATGCACCTCAGTTCCCTGGCCCCAGTTGGGGCGAGTGTGGGAGGCAATCCATCGATGTGTCTCTCACATGGATATTTCTCCCTCTCTGTCTCGCCTTCTCCCTTCCACTCTATCTACTGTAGAAATCAATGGAAAAATATCCTTGGGTGAGAACAACAACAACAAAAATAACTGGAGACCCGCAGCCCTGGCCACGGCCCGTCAGCCCGCACTGGGCCCCAGGCCGCCCCGTGGTTGATGCCCTCATCAGAAAGGGCCGAGCCAGAGAGACTGCCCCCTGCGGCCCAGGCCGCAGCTTTCCCATCGGGAAAGGACCCGCCAAGGTCCGAGCTGCACTTCCCGCCTGAGGGGCGTGCGGGAGGCAGCGAGATAGCAGTTCCACCCGGGGTGACTGGTCCATCAACGGGCAAATGGGGGGCGGGGGCGGGGGAGGTCGCTGGCGCCCAGGCCAGACAGCAGGTCCGCCCTCACTCACCTTTGCTTTCTCCTGCCGAACCTCTTTGGTCAGGGTCTTGATGGACTTCAGCTGCTCCTGCAGGTCCGGCGGGATGGTCCTTTGGACTGTGGGAAATGGGCGCTCAGAGGCCGAAGGCTTCGATCCCCAGAGGGCGTCTAATCTCCACTTCCAGTCCTCCCCTCCCCTCCTCCCACAGGACTGGAGGTGGGGGGTGGGGAGGGGAAGACACGAGACAAGAGTGTCCGCAGCCCATAAAAAACCCACCGAAGGCTTAACATCCCATAGGGCTTTGGGGCCACTGGCCCATAGTTTCCACCCACCTCCAAAATCTTCATTATTCTCCCTCGCCCAGCATTTCCCTAGCTGCTCTCCAGGGAGCCTGACAGAGGCATGCCCTGCCTCATTCCTCTTCTGCGGTGCCTTCCTGCCAATGGCTTACTTCCATCTCTCGGACCCCGAAGGCTCCGGGACAGGGGTGGGGAATGTCCGGCCCGCGGGCCACACGAGGCCTGAGAAATCATTGGGTCTGGCCCTGCCAAGGCATGAGAGGTGAGCTAATGAAACGTTTGCACGCAATTAATGTCTAAGTGGATGATTCTGCATGGCCCTCAGGTGATATTATAAAGAGAGAGCCCGGGATGGCCAAAAACAGACATTCTGTTTCCGGGGGTTCGGGCAGACGACCGGCTGCCAGAGGCGAGGCCAGGGACACACACACACATACACACACACACACACACACACACACACACACAGAGGATAGAGCCCACCGTGGCCTCTCCGCCCGTGAGCGGCACCCACCCATCAGGGCGAGCAGGTACTGGATCTTCTCCAGGTCGCTCTCGCCCGCCTTCTCCGTGTCCAGGGTCTTCATGTTCTCCTTGAGCTCTGAGTAGAGGCTGACGAGCTCGCCCATCAGGCGGAAGGTCTCAATGGCGATGGGGAAGCTCGGAGCCACATTCTCCAGCGAATCGTGTCTCTGAGGCTCGATATAACTCGGTTCTCGTGAGACTTGCAAGGATGCGCTGTCGGAGTCCACGCTCTGCTCTGGACCCAGGGTGGTCGGAGTATGAGGCCTGCCTTTGTGTGGGTCCAAACGTGCTTGGACATGCTGATCCATGCCTGGGTACCTTGGGCCGTAAGGGCCAGGATACAGGCCGCGTGGGTCTTGGAGAAAGGAGGCTTGGTCACGGTAGTCTGCACCCGCGTGATCCAGGTCAGGTGATGGCCAATGCTGCTGATCTGGGCGTGCAGATACGCCGGTGATTAATGGTATTGGGCCACGCGGGACTATGCCTCGTGGATATGTGTCTGTAGGTGCCAAACCCTCTTGGTCCGTACCAGGCGACGTCCAACCTTGCCTGGATAGGTGTGGTGATGCCCGGATACGTTGATCTCTGCCAGGAGGTGCCACGCCATGCTGATATTGGGGTGGAAAGCCTTGAGGCTGTGCGCCTGGTGGTACTTGATCAGCACCAGGCTGCCTCAGACCAGGCTGATCTACTCCAGGTTGCACTTCCTGAGCTGCACCGGGTGGGACTAAACCTTGCTGATCAAATTCCGGCTGTAGTAAACCACGTGGATATGCACTGGACTGGACCAAAGCACGAGGATAGACCCTAGCCTGCATCCAATCACGTGGTGGGTAGGCACCAGGTTGAACCAATCCGGGGGGATACGCCCCTGGCTGTACAAAACCGGGGGGATACACCCCTGGCTGCACCAAGTCACGCTGATCAACTCCAGGTTGGACCACACCAGGCTGACCTTCGCCAGGTTGGACTGAACCACGCTGATCCATTCCAGGTTGGACAAAATCAGGCTGATCTGCACCAGGTTGGCCTGTACCAGGTGGGACTAAACCAGGCTGACCTGCCACATCAGGCCGCATGAAACCCTGTGGATATGCACCAGGCTGGACCAAACCATGTGGATAGACGCCAGGTTGAACGAAACTATATGGATATGCACCTGGCTGTACAAAACCGGGTGGATATTTACCAGTCTGTACCAAACCAGGCTGACCTGCACCAGGTGGGAAAAAACCAGGCTGACCTGCACCAGGTGGGAAAAAAATAGGCTGACCTGCAACAGGTGGGAAAAAACCAGGCTGGCCTGCACCAGGTTGAACTAAACCAGGCTGACCTGCACCAGGTGGGACCAAACCAGGCTGACCTTCACCAGGTGGCACTAAACCAGGCTGACCTTCACCAGGTGGGACTAAAGCAGGTTGACCTTCACCAGGGGGCACCAAACCAGGCTGACCTTCACCAGGTGGGACTAAAGCAGGCTGACCTTCACCAGGTGGCACCAAACTAGGCTGACCTGCACCAGGGGAGACTAAACCAGGCTGATCCATTCCAGGTTGGACTAAACCAGGCTGACCTGCACCAGGTGGCACTAAACCAGGCTGGTCCATTCCAAGTGGGACCAAGCCAGGCCGAATTGCTCCGAGAGGGAGCACATCAAATTGCGGTGCGGCAGGCTGCATGAAGACAGGTGGCTCCAAGCTGGGCTGTACAAAACCTTCATGGTCTTTAAAAGATGGAACCAGTATTTGTTGGTCCATGTCAGAGGTTGGAAACCCCGGCTGATGCATGCCCACGGGTCTCACACCCACGGGTCTCTCGTCCATTGCAGGCCGCTCCATGGCACGTTGGTCTGGGCCGGGAAATCTCATATCGTACTGCGGTGTACTCGGTGGAATCACAATAGGCTGTGCCCTACTAGGTAGTTCCAATCCTTGCTGACCCATGCCAGGTACCCACATTGGCACCATATCGTGCTGAACCAACACCTGCTCCTCCATTCCAGGTGGCATCATACCCAGCTGGCCCGTGCTGAAGGGGAAGCCATATGGGTAAACGCTAGGAGGCTGAAACCCAAGCTGGTCCAGGCCAGGCGGCCCCGGCCCAAGTTGGTCGGGCCTTTCGTACATGACTTGGCCCGGGATGGGGGTCATCCCGCCGCGAGCATCCGGGGGCATGAGATGGTGCCGGTCTCTGGGTAGGTCCTGTGGAGCCGGGCCAGGATGTGCGTCTCGCTTGATTCTTCTCAGACGTGTGAAGCTGGGCCACTCCCTGGGCCTGTGGCGATTGGCTTCTCTTAATTGGGGCGAAGGCGGGTGGTGTAGTTCTCTGTCAGAGGGCTGTCTCAGTCCGCTGGGTCCCAGCTCTGGGCCAAGGCCGCCAGCCAAGTCCGGAGCCTGGTCGGCGCCCGGATACCCAGTGGGGGCGGTACTTGACACGGTCGGTTTCACTTTGCGCTTAAGGATGGCTGGCGTGGTGTCTATGCCCTGGTCGAAGAGGAAGGAAGCAAGCAGAGGCCACGAGTAAGAACAGCATAAGGCTTGGAGGGGAGGGAACCGGGGGTGTCTGAGTAGGATAGCCTACGGCCCTTGAGGGGAGAAGACCCTCTGGGCCCCCAAACTAAGCTGGACACCAAGAGCATTTGTCACTTTTTTTTTTTTTTAAATCCTCAACCAAGGATGTGTGGATATGTTTATTGATGAGAGAGAGAGAGAGAGATCAATTGGTTGACTCCTCTCCCATGGATGCCCTGACCAGGACTCAAACCCATGAGGACACTCCGACAAACTGAGCCACACCAGCCAGGCAGAACCGGACACTCTTGAAGGATAAGGTCTCCAGATGGTTGAGAATCTGTACAGTTGCAGACGGTGTCACAATATATAACATTCCTTACAAGAGATGGGGAGCTCTGGCCAGTGTGACTCCGTTGGTTGGAGCACCGTCCAGTGCACTGAAAGGTCTCTGGTTTGATTCCCGGTCAGGTCACATACCTCGGTCTAATAAAGATAAGGGTTCCATGCTAACTCTCTCAGAGGTTACAAATAAAGCGCATGAGTACGCCCTAGCCGGTGTGGCTCCGTGGATAGAGTGTTGGCCTGCAGTCTGAAGGGTCCCGGGTTCAATTCTGGAAGGGTACATGTCCTGGTTGCAGGCTTGATCCCCAGTAGGAGGCAGCCAATCAATGATTCTCTCTCATCATTGATGTTTCTCTCTCCTCCCTTCCTCTCTGAAGTCAATAAAAAATATATATATTTTTTAAAGACAAAGAGCATTGCCCTAGCTGATTTGGCTCAGTGGATAGAGCGTCAGCCTGTGAACTCAAGGGTCCTGGGTCCAATTTCAGTCAAGGGCATGTACCTTCGTTGCAGGCATATGCCCAGTGGGGGAGTGTGCAGCAGGCAGCTGATCAATGTTTCGCTCTCATCGATGTTTCTAACTTCTCCCTCTCTGTAAAAAATCAATAAAATGTTGTTTTTTTTAAGAAGGAAAAAAAAAGAGCATGAGTAATTTATTTACTACAGGCCTGTGCACGAATTCGTGCACAAGTGGGGCCAAGCTGGTGCGCCCTAATTGGGGCCTATCAGGCGGGGCTGGCCTGGGGGAGGGGCCGCAGACAGTTGGCCAGCCAACTCTGCCCCCTGGTCGAACTCCCAGTTGAGGGGACAATTTGCATATTAGCCTTTTATTATATAGGGTTTTTAAAGTATATTTTTATTGACTCCAGACAGGAAGGAAGAGGGAGAGAGCGATAGAAACATCAATCATTGATTGGCTGCCTCCTGCACAGCCTCCACCAGGGATCAAGCCCACAACCCAGGCCTGTGCCCTTGACTGGAATCGAACTCAGGACCCTATAGTCCACCGATCGACACTCTATCCACTGAGCCAAACTGGCTAGGGCAAACAGCTTGCCCTTTAAACAGCGATATATAAATGTCTAGTAACTATAAACGTCACGACCCACAGGTTGAGAACCGCTAGCAGGCTCACCCGAGACCATCAGGAAACACAGATATTTTACATTACAATTCTTAACAATAGCAAAATTAGTTATGAAGTAGCAATGAAAATAATTTTATGGTTGGGAGTCACCACCACATGAAGAGCTGGATTAAGGGTCGCGGCATTAGAAAGGCTGAGAACCACTGGCTCTAGTCACTGTGGTACACCTGAAACGCATATTGCATGGCAACTGTCATTGAAAAATCTAAAAATATATATTTTAAGTAGCGAAAGCAGAAGCCACTCCTCTGTCTCAGGCTCCTCTCCCAGGGCTTTCTGATGGAGCTTTCCTCTAAATGTGGGCCCAGAATTCAGAAAACAGTCTTGGGGACCAGCAGGGTGTCTTCTGTACCCAGTCAGCATTTGTTGCACCTCAGATGGCCACTTGGTGGCGCCCAAGGGTTCCCGATATTGGCCTTGGGTGGGTCTGCATATCCCTAGAACCCATTGTGAGGAACCCGGATGCACAAAGCCAAGAGGAGGGAGATGTCAAGACCAAAAGGACAGCTGAGCCCTGCCTCGTGCCGCTCAGTGGTCAGTCTCAGGTTCGATTTCCGGTCGGAGCACATGCCCAGGTTGCAGGTTCGGTCCCCAGTTGGGGCCCATGCATAGCAACCGGTTGTTTCTCTCACCTCAACTTTTCTCTCTCTCTCCCTCTCCATCCCTCTCTTTCTAGAATCAATGGAAAACATTGAGTGAGGATTAAAAAAACCAAAGAAACAAAAACAAAAACAAAAACAGGGGTGGTGGGGGAGACAGCGGATCCTTGCCCCAAAGGCCATTAGCAAATGCCCATTCTGTTCAGAGAAGCGAGGTTGGGGGTTCGAACACAAGCTGCTTATCGTGTGCCATCTCAGAACAGGCTGGCTCCTCTGGGAGTTTCCCTGAGGGTAAAGGTCACCATCAGCAAGGGGCCCTAAAGAGGTTTTGTTTCCGGGGGCGGTTGTCACCTTTGCCCACGAATTGAACGGGACCCGGGCATTTCAGGGCAGCCTGGAGAAGAGCCCGGGAATGCCGCAGAAATAAGCCAGGTGCCAGTGTCCATCCGGCCGGCTGGCCGCGCTCCCAGCCCTGGCCACCTGGAGGCAGTGCTGGTGGGGCCGTGTGAGCCCACAGGGCTCTAACCTGGAGCCACACCACGCCAGGCACCTGGCCCAAAGCCAGCCAAGTCACACATGCACTGCCACCTCCGGGAATGAGCCCTGGGTGTGTGCACGAGTGTGAATGCCACACGGAGCACCTGGTTATAAAACTGGAAAGTAGCAGGAGACGGAAATAAATTACGATCATCCACAGGATGGAACACGGTGCGACAGTAAAAAGAGAGAGCTGGCCGGTGTGGCACAGTTGGTTGAGCATTGACCCAAGGGCCAAGTGTTTGCAGGATCGATTCCCAGTCAGGGCACATGCCCAGGTTTCAGGCTCAATTACCACTAGGGGGCATCAGGAGGCAGTTATGGATGCTTCTATCTCTCCCTTCCTCATTCTCTAAAATTCAATTCATATATATATATATATATACACACACACACACACACACACACACACACAATACTAGAGGCCCATTGTAGGAAGATTCCTGCAACAGGGCTTCCTGCTGTGGTCTCTGCCACCCCGTTTGCTTCTCTGCAGCTTCGCTCCCTTCTGCAGTGCTTGGCTTCCTTCTACGCTGTTTTCAGTCTTTGCTCTGGGCCTGGATATGCAAATTAACCGCCATCTTGGTTGGGTTAATTTGCATGTTAGCTCTTGATTGGCTGGTGGGCATGGCTGTGGGCCATAGCGGAGATATGATCAATTTGCATGTTTCTCTTTTATTAGAAAAGATATATTTAAGAGTGTGGCTCAGCGATTGAGCATCAACCCAGGAGCCAAGAGGTCACAGGATGGATTCCCAGTCAGGGCACATGCTCGGGCTTCAGGCTCAATTCCCAAAATGGGGCATCAGGAGGCAGCCAATTGATGATGTTTCTCTCTACCCCTCTCCCTTTCCCTCTAAAAATACATACATACATACATACAAACATATATAACAAACATGCATATATAAAAAGGGAGAGAGCGGGGAGCCACAGAGCCCACTGCCCAGCCCCTGCCCACATGGGCACCACCTGGGAGGCCTTCCAGCCATCAGTAATCGCCTGCTCCAGCTCCTCCCAGGTGACCATGGTGACTTCCTCTCCAGGGGGCAGCAGAGACATCTTCCGACTGAAGGGTTCCTGAGGGCACAGAGCACATGGGCATGCTGATGCACAGCCCCCAGCCAGATCCCCTGCGGTCTCAGGAGAACCCTGGGCCCTAGGCAGCTGGCTCCCTATGCCCTGTGGGCCCCAGGGAGCAGTGGGCAGCCATGGAAAGGATCCCCTTCAGGCCAGGGGCGGTGCCCAAGAGGCAGAGGGCGTACACATCGTCCCAGCTCGCAGACACACAGACATCAGGGGCGGAGGTCTGGGGGCGCCCGAGAGTCGGAGCCAGGCTATGGGGACCCCTCCTCCCCCACGCCCTGGAGGGGCCCTTTGCAGAACTGGTGGACCTTACCAGGAATACCTCCCGGTTTTTTACTATCTTCTCTACTTCCTCCACCCGATTCAGGAGCGCCTGGAAGGAGAGTGCAGAGGTGGCGGTCAAAGCAGGTGCTCTTGCCCCCCCCCCCACCCCGCCCCCCCCACACACATCCTCGCAGGGGAGAGGAGCAAGGTGTGTGGATCACAGAGGAGCAGAGGTCAGAGGGGGTAAGCCAATAAGAACAGGACGTAGAGGGAGTAGAGACAGATGTGCCAGGAGCCAATGCTAATGCTGGATGGGAGCCTGTGGGCAAACCACTGAGGAGACACTGCCCCCCAAGGGGGAGGGTAGGGAGTACTTCCAGGGTGGCTGAGTGGCTATGTTGTTTAAAAGCAAATTGCCGCCGGGACCGGTTTGGCTCAGTGGATAGAGCGTCGGCTTGGGGACTGAAGGGTCCGGGGTTCAATTCCGGTCAAGGGCATGTACCTTGGTTGCAGGCATTTCCCCAGTGGGGGGTGTGCAAGAGGCAGCTGATAGATGACTCTCTCTCATCGATGTTTCTAACTCTCTATCTCTCTCCCTTCCTCTCTGTACAAAATCAATAAAATATATTTTAAAAAATAAATAAAAATAAAAGCAAATTGCCATTCGCCCTACCTGGTGTGGCTCAGTGGATAGAGCATCGGCCTGTGGACTGAAGGGTCCCAGACTGGGTCCCCACCAAGGACACATGCCCGGGTTATGGGCTCAATCCCCAGTAGGGTGTGGAGAGCGGCTACAGCGTCTGGACAAGTCCAAGCCTCAGACTAATGAGAGGGCACGGACTAATGAGAAAGCCACGTGCAGGTCCCTGTTGGAGGGCAGAGCCCTCCCAGCACAATTACATCCAGAGGCTGTGGCTGTGAGCTTGACCTTATGGTCCGAACCTTGTGAGCCCACGTGGCTGAGTGATGTGGGCTGCCGGAGGTGCAGCAAGTAAACAAAGCTGGGTCAGCTGCATGTAGTTGAGTGGATCCGAAACCCATGAGAACATTATGACCACGCCCTTACTTTGCCTCCTAGAATCTGGCTAAAAAATGAAGACTTGGCTTGCAGGCCATGGCGCTGTCTCTCCATTAGAGAGGACAGTGTCCTACCCAGACCCAACTTTTTCTCTTGTCTGTCTTTTCTCCATCCTTCACTGCCCCCTCTCAGGTTCACCCTGGCCGTGCCGGTGGGGCACAATAGGGGGCGTGCAGGAGGCAGCCAATCAATGATTGTCTCTCATCATTGATGTTTCTTTCTCTCCCTTCCTCTCTGAAATCAAATTTTAAAAAAATATTTTAAATAAATAAAAGCAAATTGCTGAAACTTGTAACTTCTGCAAACCTCCATCATCTAAGATCCTAAGAGTAAATAAGAAGTCTTTTCTCTAAACACCAAAACCCTAAAACCATAAACATACCACACTTTTTTTTTTTTTTTTTTTAAACACACCACACTTTCAAAAGCAAAGCTTTTGTCCTGGCCCGTTTGGCTCAGCTGATAGAGCGCTGGCCTGTGGAGCTAAGGGTCCTGGGTTCGATTCTGGTCAAGGGCACATGCCTGGGTTGTTGGCTCCTCCCCTGCCCTGGCCCTGGTAGGGGCTCATGCAGGAGGCAAGCAATTGATGTGTTTTTCTCAAACACATTGATGTTTTTCTCTGTCTTTCCCATTTTCTTCCACTCTTCCTAATATATATATATATATATATTTATCAATGGAAAAATATCCTGGGGTGAGGATTAACAAAAAGCAAAAGCAAAGCTTTCCAGCCAGCGTGGCTCGGTGGTTGAGCGTCATCCTATGAACTAGAAGGTCACAGTTCTATTTTGGATTACTGGTGTGGGGCGTGCAGGAAGCAGCTGATTAATGATTCTTTCTCATCATTGATGTTTCTCTCCATTCCTCTCTGTAATCAATAAAAATATATATATTTTTAAAAAATTATTAAATACTATTTTTAAAAAGCAAAGCTTCCCACAACAAAAATGAGCACTGATGGGGTGTCTCAAGGCTGGGCGGGAGTCCCCTGCGGACCTGGGCCTCCCCAGCTGCCACCTCTGAGCCCTCCCTGCCCTGGCCTGTCCTGGGCGGGTCAGAGGTCAGCCTGGTCCCCTCTGGAGGCCTCAGGGTGGACAGGAGCCCTGCCTGGAGCTGCTGTGGCAGCACGGGCGGGGGACCTGCAGGCTTGCCCCAAGTGGAAGCGTTGCTCCCCCTTTTCTAGAACTGAGCTTTGTCTCTCAAATCCCACCACCTTATTTCTTTCAAGGATTGTTTCTCTTCATTGATTTTTAGAAAGTGGGAGAGGGAGAGAAGCGTCGATGTGAGAAAGACACACCGAGGTACCTGCCCTTGACAGGAATTGAACCCGGGATCCTTCAGTCCGGGTTCAGCTCTATCCACTGAGCCACACCATCTTCCCTCTAGGTGGCTTCAGGGTCCTTGGGTGTCTGATGAGCTGTGGTTGAGCCTCCCTGGAAACGGGGCAAGAGATGGGGTGGGGTCCCCGCCGCCCTCACCATCGGATCGAACTCTGTGGCCACATGTGCCTTCTCCTGGGCTTCCTTCAAGATTTTCATTTCCTCCATGACGTTCCGGAGCATCTCCATGACCTGCAAGGCGTGCGGGGCCACATGGGCGGGGCTTCACGGAGGCCTGGCCACGTCCCTTCCTCCTCCCGCTCCTCCCCCCCTCCCCCAGATGGTGGTCATGGGCGCCTTTGGGGTCCAGTTCAGCCTGAGATGGAGGGCGGAGTGGAGGAGCCCGGTTTGCTCTCACCTGCGGACCTTCCTTCCACCATTTCACTAACGCCCGCATCTTCTCGGGCATCAGCTTGCCCATCTCAGGCGCAGGCATGGCCATCCCCGGAATGGGCGGTGCCACCCCCGGAGCAGGCGAGACCAACCTCGGCATGGGCATGGCCATCCCCATCGGAGACTTTGCTGTCTCCGGCTTCCCCTTGCCCATGTCGGGCACCGCCTTGCCCGTCCCAGGCACGGGCTTGGCCTTCGGAAGCAAGACCCTCTCGCTGATGGGCGCGCCCCTCTGGGTGGTGGGCACGCCCCTCTCGCTGATGGGCGCGCCCCTCTGGGTGGTGGGCACGCCCCTCTCGCTGATGGGCGCGCCCCTCTGGGTGGTGGGCGCGCCCCTCTCGCTGATGGGCGCGCTCCTCTGGGTGGTGGGCGCGCCCCTCTCGCTGATGGGCGCGCTCCTCTGGGTGGTGGGCGCGCCCCTCTCGCTGATGGGCACGCCCCCCTCGCTAATGGGCGCGCCCCTCTCCGTGATGGGCGCCCCCCTCTCCGTGATGGGCGCGCCCTCTTCAGTCAGGAGCACGCCCTCCTTCGTCATGAGCACACCCTCCTCAGTCTTGAACGCGCCTAGCGCGCCCTCCTGAGTGATGGGCGCTCCCTCCTCGGTGATGGGCGCTCCCTCCTCGGTGATGAGCACGCCCTCCTCTGTCATGAGCACACCCTCCTCCGTCATGAGCACGCCCCCCTCGGTGATGGGCGCGCCCCCCTCGGTGGTGGGCGCGCCCCCCTCGGTGGTAGGCGCGCCCCTCTGGGTGGTGGGCGCGCCCCTCTGGGTGGTGGGCGCGTCCTTTTGGGTGGTGGGCGCGTCCTTCTGGGTGGTGGGCGCGCCCTTCTGGGTGGTGGGCGCGTCCTTCTGGGTGATGGGCGCGCCCTTCTGGGTGGTGGGCGCGCCCTTCTGGGTGGTGGGTGCGCCCTCCTCTGTGATGAAGGCGCCCGGCTCGGTGGACGCGCTCCTCTCAGCACCCACCCCCTCGGCCAAGACATAGGCCTTCGCCTGCTCTTCCAGCCACTCCGAGGTCTCCACCTCCGGGCCCGAGACCAGGGAGGTGAAGTACTGGATGTGGGACAGCACGCCCTGCAGCTGGTTGTCCATGTTCTTGAGCTGCCGGTCCAGGACCTGGACCTGCCCACCCAGGCCCTGGACCTGCCCGCCCAGGTCCTGGACCTGCCGGTCCAGGTCCTGGACCTGCCCGCCCAGGCCCTTCATCTGGCTCTCCAGCACCATGGACGGGACCCTGGGCAGGCTGGCCTTTCGCTTCTCTTTCTCTTTAGACACAGAGACCTGCGGGCTGCTGGCTGACGGCAGCGGGGTGCCGGGCCACACCCGAAGGGTATCCGAGAGCTTCCGCTCGGGCGACAGCGGCTGGTGGTAGTCCACCCGGAGGTCCTGTATGTTGAGGTTCTTGAGCAGGGCCACGAGGAGCGTGTGGAGCGCGTTGAAGTTGACGGCCCCCACCTCGGGGGTGCCGATGGCCAGGTTGGCCAGCTCCCGGAGGGATACGGTGGCCCCGACGGGCGGCATCGTGCGCGGCCTCAGGAGCGTTCAGCTTCCGATGCCAGACGGTTGGCCAGGCCGCCCTCACTGCTCGCAGCGCCTCTGAGGGGTCCCGGGGCGCCCTGCCCCTGGTCCCGGCCGCACTGGACGCCAGTCATCCTCTGGAGCCCGCCTGGGTGGGGTCCCCGCCAACCGTCCAACCGTCCGCCGTCCGGTCGGTCGGTCTCTGCGGAAGCCCAGGGCTGTCTCCCTGGGGAGGGTGTCGTGAACGTTGGGTCACGCGGTGGGTCGGTCCAGTTGTGAGGTTTGGCGCGCGGAGGAGCGCGCGTGCGCACTTGGCCCGAGGGTGAGGAGCGCGCGGGCCGGCGCAGCGCCTGCCGGGACCTGGCTGCGCGCCAAGGCGCCCCCTTTCCCGCGGGAATCGGCGGGACTCGGCTGGCCGCACTCCGAGGCGCCGCTCATTTTTATCAGCAAAGGAACGGGACGCGGCCGCCCCAAAGCGTTCTCAGCTGGGAGCGCCACGTGGTGTGGGGAGGGGCGGCTCCTGAGGCCCACCCGCGGCAGCCGCCGCAGCCCGGAAAGGCCGGATTCTCCCTCCGGAGGCCAGGGGGCCGCCCGGCGCCACGCCATGTCCTTCGGGCGCCCTGACGCAGAGCAGCGGCACCAACCTGGGGCGGCCCTGAGTCCTGGCCCCTTGGGGACAGTTCCCCTCACTTTGCACAACCAGAAGGGAGGGAAACAGGAAAGCCCACTCACCACCGTGTCCCACTCCCTCAGCAGACAGGCCTTTCCTGCTGCCCCATCAGGCCTCGTTGGTGCCAATTTACCTCAGAACACCCTCCTCCCGCCCCCAGGCTGCTCCCGACAGCCCACCTGCAGGCAGTTTTAACTGCTTTCAGACTCAAATCCGGCCTGGTCTGAGCTGGTACAATGCCATTAAAACCCTTCATGGACACCCTCCCCCCACCCCCCACCCCCCACCAAAGCAGTGTGTCCCTGGAAATGGAGTTAAAGTAAGGTGACCGGACGTCCCGATTTTTAACCATTTGTCCCGCGGCATTTTAAAAAAGTCCGGATTTTTTGAAAGATTGGAAACATTCTTTCTAAAAATCGGGACTTTTTTAAAACGCCGCGGGATGCAGGAAAAATTGTTAGAAATTAGGACTGTCCCGCCAACACCTGGACGATCTGGTCACCTTACACACTCTGCTCTCTGTGCACCCGCGACCGGCCTGGTGAAGCTAAGGCCAGAGCAGTCACAGCCTGGGAAGCTTCACCGGGCCAGCCCGTCTGGAAGCTGTGGCACGTGGGCTCTCCATCCCCAGGTCAGGGACTCCCCCACGACTGCTACTGCCACTTCACTATGCAGCTCTGAGTCCTCCTGTTTCCATCTTATTTCTTAGAATGTACTTTTATTGGTTTCAGAGCGGGCGATAGAAACATCAATGAGGAGAATCACTCATCAGCCGCACTGCTTGGCTGCCCCCCCCCCCCCCCCCGCTCGCCCCCTACTGGGGACCAAGCCATGTGCCCTGAGGGCGAGTGGAACTGTGACCTCCCAGTTCATACAGCCATGCTCAACCACTGAGCCGCACCAGCCAGGCCCGTTTTTTTGTTTTCATCCGAGACTTGGCATCATGCCAGGCACATGAGGACTCTAAATGCCATCGGGAAGGGCATATCCAATATACCCTCATTCTAATCCCAGGAAATATATTCTACTACATGCTTTCACTAAGTACGTACCGGTGGGGAAATATGAATGGAATTAATATTTATGGATATTTGGAATATATAAATGGAGTATAAATGGAATTTGGTTGAAACCTCTTTATACTGCAGACAACAGAGGCCAGGAAGGATGAGCCATCTGCCCAAGCTACCATGTTTCCCCGAATATAAGACAGTGTCTTAATTTTTTCTCCCAAAGTTGCGCTAGGTCTTATTTTCAGGGGATGTCTTATCTTTCCAAGCACTAGGGGAAAATGTCTTATTTTCGGGGAAACACGGTAGGAACCTGGTCTCCTAAGGAAGTCTGTGGCTCTTCCTCTACCCATGCTCATTTCATAGTGAAGTTCTTTGCTCAAATGCTCCCACCTGGCCTGTTAGCAGCAGCAGCCTATTTGTACGTTCGAAAAGCTAATGGGCTGTCTTGCCTGCAGGCCAGGAACTTTTCTAGTCCTTAGTAAATGAGCCCGGCCGGTGTGGCTCAGTAGTTGAGCGTCGACCTAGGAACCAGGTCTGGGTTTGATTCCTGGTCGGGGCACATGCCTGGGTTATGGGCTCGATCCCAAGTGGGGGACGTGCAGGAGACACCAATTAATGATTTTCTTTCATCATTGATATTTCTCTCTCCTTCTCAGAAATTATATATATATATATTTAAGTCAACAGAAGTTCCCTGCAGAAACACACCGTACAAACTGTGCAAATTGGCCTTTATTGTCTCCGAGGAACTACCAGACCCAACAAGCAATTCCGGTCACGGGCAGACGCCCTCCTCCCCGTCGCAACACTCGCTGCCCCGGCTTGGACCAGAGGGTGCAGCCAGGTCTCCCTGACAACTGGTGTGCGCCAGGGTACTGAGTGTGTCATTTTAAACGTTGGGTAGAAAGGCCACGTGCAGCCTAGGTGATTCAATAAACAGTGTCACCTATAACGGGGAAACTACAACCAGTTGTTTTACAAATTTAGATCTTAACCATCTCAACGAGGACCTCACGCCAACAGGTCGGAAGGACAGGACCTGTGACAGACGTCTGCCTGGGACTGGGACCACCATGGACCTCACCCCCGACTGCATCCGCATTTCCTGCGGAGTCTGGACCAGGTAGTCACAGGAGGCACACAGTGGGTGGCTGTGCAATGGCGTGAAGAGACCAGCAAGGCACACAGCGGAGGGCGCCACTCTCTGACCGCGTCCTTGCTGGGGAGAACACTGCGCACGCGCCTGCTCACTGGCTGCACCAGCGGCTTCTCCGGGAAAAGGCACCTCTCCAGAATTTCACCCGAGGATGGAAACGGTGCCGGCACTCGGCTTCCCTCCCCAGGCTGAACATGAACACGCATTCCCCGTGGCTGGAACGCTCCGGAGTTAGAACGGCCGCCGGAAGTCCTTCCAGCACCATCAGCTCTGGTTCTCCTCAGGGAAGTGCTGGAACGTTCCTTGAAGGAACAGGATGGTGAGGGCGCATGTTTAAGGCCATTTATCCGTTAGTGTGGTCTCCCTCTCGGCTACCTGAATGCCTCCCGCTGGCCAATCTGGACGGGAGCCGCTGCCTCCTGGGAAGGAAACACCATGTACATAGTGACGGCACCGTCGTCCTCAGGAGCCCAGGCCCAGGCCACCGTGGAGCTAGTCGTCCACGGTGATGTTCCGGAAGAGGTACGCCATGGACTCCCCGTTGTGGATCCTGCGGATGGCCTCGGAGAGGATCAGGCTGATGTCCACCGTCTTGATCTTGGGGCACTGCAGCTTCTGCACCTCGTGGGGGACAGTGTTGGTCACCACCACCTGGCATGGCAACAACGGGAACAAGCATGGTAACTGGTGTGCCCAGTGGTCGTTTGGAAACATTCATCCAACATTTAGTACCCCCGCCCAAGGCCCACCCCATAAAACCTTAGTCCGCCGAGTCTGGGGTTTACAAACTAGACTGACCAACCTCACCCCCGGGAGGGGTTTCGTGGTTCAGAACTAAGGTTCTGAGCACCAACGTCTGGTGTGCAGGAGACAGGTGAGCCCTGCGCTGCACGGAGGAGAAACGCTACGTGGGCATCACGCCGTGTGGAAGCACGGGTCACACTGAGCACACAGACGCCGGCCAGGACAGGCCCTCGGGAGGGTCAGCAACGCTGACCGAGTCCCGGCATCACTCACAGAAGAGGCAGCAAGCCCGGACCTACGCTAAGAGGTGGAGCCCCGCACACAGACCTCATCGATGGAGGACTCCTCGATCAGGCGCGGGGCCTCTGCGGACAGGATGCCGTGGGTGGCCATGACGTAGATCTTGTAAGCGCCTCTCTCTTTCAGGATCTCTGCAGCAGCAACGAAGCTTTCCACGTCATCAATGATGTCATCCTGAGAAGAGACGGTGAAGGAGCTCTGGGCCCCGCCTGAGGACTCTCTCTGCCCTTCCCTGCACCCGGCTCAGAGGATGGCAAGGCACCAGCGGAGCCATGCACCTGGGCAGAGGTTGCACACCCAGCAATGGCAACAGGGCTGCGCGGACTGCACTTGGCGTGGCTTTCGGTGCAAAGAGCAACGCCTCACAGTCACATGTGACCTTTACAGCTGGCGTTTATGACCCCAGGCTCATTTCCTGTGTCCCATGTCAGATCAATCCTACACAGCCAGCATCCCCGTACTTTCCTGAGAAAGTTAAAAGGGGGTACACATTGCCCTCACCAGTGTGGCTCAGTGGATAGAACGTCGGCCTTTGGACTCAAGGGTCCCAGGTTCAATTCCACTCAAGGACATGTATCTTGGTTGCGGGCACATTCCCAGTAGGGAGTATACAAGAGGCAGCTTATCAATGTTTCTCTCTCATCGATGTTTCTAGCTCTCTATCCTTCTCCTTTCCTCTCTGTAAAAATCAAAATTTATTTTAAAAATAAAAATAAATAAAGAGGATACACAGAAACAAAGCGAGCCACTGCGAAGAACCACCCTCTGGCCTAGCGGAGGCGTTCAGGGCTGGCGGCACATAGAACACGTTCAAGTTTGCAGAATGAGACACTGTTCTCTAGCAGAAATGGAACAGTTCTGCCTGGCTGGCATGGCTCCGAGGTTGAACATCAACCTATGTGTGAACCAGGAGGTCACAATTCAATTCCCAGTCAGGGCATGTACCCATGTCGCAGGCTCCATCCCCAGTGTGGGGTGTGCAGGGGGCAGCCAGTCATGATTCTCATCACTGGTATTTCTCTCTCTCCCTCTCCCTTCCTCTCTGAAATCAATACAAATATATTTTTAAATGGAACGGCTCCTCCCCAGTTCTCCTCTCCACCCTAAAGCTTAAGGTTGAGGATGTCAGCTGCTTTGATAGGAACTGCAGCCCTCAAGACCAAGGTCACTTGTGGGGTGAACTTATAGGAGAACTTATACAAGCTCTCCTTACAGCTGTCGGTTATAACAATCCCTGTTCGCCCACATAAAAACCTCTCCTTATCGGGTTTGGGTGAGAACAGAAAGTCGGAGCCATTTAAGTTGTCATCGTTATTGGACACACAGCCCGACGTGAAACAGCTATGAGTCCGGGTGCCCTCTGCATGGGAAGACGCTGGCCGTACCACGATGATGGCGATGCTCCCGCCGACGTCCCCGACCACGGTGATCGGCGGCTTCTCTTTGGCCATCATCACTGCAAAACGACACAATGACAAGACCCGTTAGTCAAGCATCGCTAAGCAACTGCTCACACCAACCTCACCCTCTGGAAGTGGGGCAAAGCCACTGAAGACAAAAAACAACAACAAAAGAAAGAAAGCAGCAGATTCCTCTGCAAGGAGCCGGGGTCCCTCAGAAACAGCCTGTCTAGAGCACGTTGTCCGGTAGAAACGGACGGTGAGCCCCACTGGCGTGGCTCCGTGGTTGAGCATCAACCTATGATCTAGGTCACATGTGTCAAACACAAGGCCCGCGGGCCAAATCCAGCCCGCCAGGCCTTGCAATGTGGCCCGCACCGCGCTGTCATCACTGCACTCCGCTGTCAGTTTATGACATTGTCAGTTTATGACTGTTCAGTAAACCATTCGGCCCGCGATTTAGGCTGGATTTTAGATTTTGGCCCCTTCTCTGATTGAGTTTGACACCCCTAATCTAGGTCATGGTTAATTCTCACTCAAAGGGCACATGCCCAGGTTGCAGGCTCACTCCCCTGTGAGGGGCATGCAGGAGGCAGCCCATCAACGATTCTCTCTCATCACTGATGTTTCTCTCTCTTTTCCTCTCCCTCTGCCTCTTGTACACATTTTTTAGTAGCCACATTAAAAAGTAAAATCACATAGGTGAAATGAATAGATTTATTTTACAATATAGCCAAAATATTTCACTAAGTAATCAATATGCACATTTACTGGAGCTGTTTGACATGTTTTTGGACTCAGTCTTTGGAGTCGGTGTGCGTGCTGCTCACAGCACTTTGCAGCGGAGGCCGGTCCTGCTGCACAGGCGTGAGGACGGAGTAGCAGGGCGAGGAGAGCCACACCGCCCACCATGCACCAGAGAAAGGCCCGCCGCTGAGACAGTGGAAAAATGTAAGGAGAATGCCATCCGCAGGCAACCGCCAGGGAAAGGCTGCCAGGCCAAGAGCTGGCGTTCGTTTTCGTCCAGATGACTGTTACTGGACAGCGTGACCTTCTCCCCACGAGCGGAATAACCAGCTTCCTGGCGGTAAGGAACTGGAGAACAATAACTACGAGTCCCCCACACTTCCAGGTTTATAAGCGGCGAAATCGATGCCACACCGTTCAATCATTTAAAAATACCCAGACGGAGCCGAAACCAGTTTGGCTCAGTGGTAGAGCGTCGGTCTGTGGACTGAAAGGTCCCAGTTTGATTCCGGTCAAAGGCATGTACATTGGTTGCGGGCATATCCCCAGTAGGGGGTGTGCAAGAGGCAGCTGGTCGATGTTTCTCTCTCATCGACATTTCTAGCTCTCTATCTCTCTCCCTTCCTCCTCTCTGTAAAATATCAACAAAATATATTATAAATAAATAAATAGTATAAAAATACCCAGACGGCAGGTCCACCTAAGTATTATTCTAGCTATTCACGTCAGCAGAGACGTTATTCATTTCCAAACACAGTGAGGAAGAGAGTGACTCACACGGCAGCTCCAGGCCGGGGTGCACCGTGGCGTTCTTGACCATGGGGGGTGAGTGGCGGCCGTCGTCCATGTCCAGCTCGGTGCACTGCGCCTCCCCGTGGATGACGGCCAAGCCCAGCCGCAGCCTCTCCGCGTAGGATTGGGCCCTGAGAGGACGAGGCAGGCGGTGAGCGCCTGGAGAAAACCCACCATCACGATTCCCCATCTTAGTAATCACAAACTGGAAATATCACCCACCTCTTAGGACTCACAGGGAATTACTTATACAAAACAGAACGTGGAGCCCAGCCAGAATAAAAACCTCCAGGGGCATGAGAGCCGAGATGTGGGCGAGTGTCTGGTTCTAGATCATTCTGGTTCTAGCCTTTGCCCAATAATCTAACTCTACTTCCGAAGAAAAAACTTTGTTGAAAAAGGTCTCTTAAAAATCACTGCTGACCCGCCGGCGTGGCTCAGTGGTAAAGTGTCAACCTATGACCTAGGAGGTCATGGTTCGATCCCCAGTGTGGGGCATGCAGGAGGCAGCTGATCAATGATTCTCATTATTGATGTTTCTATCTCCTTCTCCCTCTCCCTTCTTCTCTGAAATCAAAAACTTATTTAAGCCCTGACCAGTTTGGCTCAGTGGACAGAGCGTGGGCCTGAGGACTGAAGGTTCCCAGGTTCGATTCCAGTCAAGGGCATGCACCTTGGTTGCAGACACATCCCCAGTAGGGGGTATGCAGGAGGCAGCTGATCAATGTTTCTCTCTCATCGATGTTTTTAACTCTCTATCCCTCCCCCTTCCTCTCTGAAATCAATAAAATATATTTAAAAAGCAAAAACAAACCACCGCCTGGAAAGTGCTCATAGCCCTCTGCCTTCCTTTCCTGAGACTGTGAAGGAAGCACTTTAGTGTCAGCGATGAGGGGAGAGTCCAGGCCGGTGAGCTTTCCCGGCCACCAGACAGCTCCCTCCGACCTCAGAGAGCACCGCCAGCGCCTGCGGGAGTATCTGGAGCAGTTACCTTTTCGCAGCATCAGGAGACTTAGCTACAATGACTGCGTTTCTGTAATTTGGAATCTAGATTTGGAGGAGAAATAAGAAAATACTGAAAAGTTATGCCTGGATGCTGGTATTACATTCTTTCCTCTTAAAACAACAATCCACACTAGCAATCATATATGCTAGACTTTCATTTACACATTTTAGAATTTTAACACTTATCAATTAACACCATTGCAAAAGTACTGCTACATCACGAAGAAAAAAAAGTAATTAATTCTTAAAACCTTAATTTAAGAAAACATAAGCCAACTGCTGAAGATACTTAGAAGGAAATCCGTATTTACGTCTCTGAACTCTGGGACCCTCCAGGCCTGAGGGCTGACCCCATCTGGCTGCCTCAGGGTCAGACTAAGGAAAAGGTCACGGATGTGCCTTCCACGTGGGAATCGGGCACCAGAGAGCAACATGGAGGACAGGGTGCGGGCGGCTGCTCACTTCTTCCTGGATGTACTGAAGCAGGAAAGGTGAGGCTCTCAGGTTGTCCACGGGAAAGCTGAAAAAGCCTTGGATTTCCTTCTGGTGAAGATCCATAGTGATAATGTGAGTTAGACCTGAAATTTTAAAACAGAGAATTACCAGTTCACCCCTGCAAATTAGTGACGCCCAGCTCCTGTGTCCTATCGAGAGGCCGGGGCACTGTTAACAAGCACGTGAGTCACAGGCTTTACCTGCAACCTTAACAAGACCTAAGGAACTAAAGAATGTGCCCGGCCTGGCCAGCGTGGCTCCGTGGCTGAGCACTGACCTGGGCACTAAGAGGTCCCCAGCTCGGTTCCTGGTCAGGGCACATGCCTGGGTTGCACAACCTCCAGTAGAGGGCGTGCAGGAGGCAGCCAATCAATGATTCTCTCGTCACTGATGTTTCTCTCTCTCTCCCCCTCTCCCTTCCTCTCTTTCTAAAAAACGTGCGCAGCCTCCAGTGAAGGCATCTCTAACCTTCCACAAAGACAGGCCCGAAGCTGAGAGACGTGCCCTCCTAGGCTGCTGTTACTATTCACTTGGCCCTCAAAATCAAGAAAAGAAAACTCAGGTAGAAGCAAAAATATGAAGATGGAATTAATACTGAAGCAAAAATTGATGTAAAAATAGTCAATATGTTGATTAAATAATTTAGGAAGAAATGTAAAAAGTCTGTGGCTGAGGAAGAAGGAATAAGAAAGCAAAAATAAAGTAATGTACATATTTTAAAAAAGAGAAATCATGTAATACAAAGATAGAAACTGAAAGGTTTAAAACAATTTCTATCAGAAATAAAAGAACGGGCCATGAAATATTCTTTTTTTAAAAGAAATATTGTGATTTTTCCAGAGAGGAAAGGAGAGGGATAGAGAGCCAGAAACATTGATGAGAGAGAAACATCGATCAGCCGCTTCCTGCACACCTCCCTCTGGGGATGTGCCCGCAACCAAGGTACATGCCCTTGCCTGGAATCGAACCCAGGACCTCTCAGTCTGCAGGCCGATGCTCTATCCACTGAGCCAAACTGGTAGAGCAGCATGAAATATTCTTATAGAAAAACAAGAAGACAGACTGAAATATCGACAGGGCTAAACAAAAAGGAATGTATGTTTCTGAGGACTCAAATCTGTTTTTTTTTCTTTGTGAGAGTTTTACATAAACATCAGGCAAATGAAATTCCAATCATTGTAAAATGCCTTTACATGTGATTCCCAGGCCGGCTAGTTACTGCTACAAACACACATTAGAATAAAAGCAGAGAAAATAAGCTGCTGCACACACACTCAGGACGGGACCGGGGAGTGTATCAGTGGGAGAAGGAGCCAAAGGAAACTCCAGAGTGACATTATGTACATAAATAAAGCTCAGCAAGAAGGCAAGGACAGAACTCCAGCCTGAACCTCGGAAGGCCAGGAGTGTCCACAGTACCAGTTAAAATGTGATGAAGAGCCCTGGCCAGTGTTGCTCAGTGGATAGAGCATCGGCCTGCGGACTGAAAGGTCCCAGGTTAGATTCCGGGCAAGGGCATGTACCTTGGCTGCGGGCATATCCTCAGTAGGAGGTGTGCAGGAGGCAGCTGATCGATGTTTCTAACTCTCTATCCCTCTCTCTTCCTCTCTGTAAAAAATCAATAAAATATATTTAAAAAATAATAAGAATATAAAATTAAAATGTGATGAAGATAAGATGAAACGTGAAGGAAGACGATGGGATGATGACAAAGGCCAAGACTGGAGAAGAGCAGAAAACACGGAAGCAGATGATGCCACTCTCAGACAGAGAGGAGAGAAAAGGCAGGAACCCTACCTGAGCTCACTCCCCCTCACAGCTCTGTGCGGAGACAGGAGCCGAGGGAGGCAGCTGGAGGAGCGGGTCCCCCTCCATCCGTGCGGGGGCTCGTCCCGGGCAGGAGGCGCCCGAGCGGCGGCGGGACCCTCACTCACCCGCTCTGGCCAGCATGGACGCCAGCAGCTTGCACACGATGGAGCCCCGCTTCCGCATCTTGCTCTGCTTGCTGTAGGGGAAGTAAGGGATGACGCCAATGATGTTCCTGGCGCAGGCGGTCTTCAGCGCGTAGGCCATGATCAGCAGCTCCATCACAGCGGTGTTCACGTCTCTGAAACGGTGCAAGTTTGTGTTCGGGGATTGGCGTCATGGATGCTCCCCAGGCGATTTAACATGAGCTGCCCGACGGGTGTCACAGCATTTACCAGCCGACAACAGCGGGGCGTCTGAAAGTCTCATTTACGACACTCTCTAGGAGGACAGCGTCAGACCCCACAGGCTAGGGGCCCAGAGGAACAAGACTGCCCCCGTGCCCACCTGCTGTGAATCAGAGGTTCCCACGACCCTCTCCTCAGGCTATGAATTTGCTAGAATGGCTCAGAAAACTTTACATGCAAACACATTCATGACTTCCAGAACACGAAACTGGTTCACAGGGAACGCTAACGCGCTGTGCCAAAGCAGTGCCAACTCTCACCTGGGGATCGTCTGTATGATGAATACGTCTTGGCCTCGAACAGATTCTTTTATTTCGACTCTTGTTTCTGAAAAATAAAAATGCCCTGTAGCTTTAAGAAAAGCACTACTCAGACCACAGATAATTAGAGCTCAGAAAGAGAAAGGAAGCATGGGATCACAAATCCAGGCTTTCAACTTTAAAAAAAAGAATTCGGAATCACTGGATACTGACTTGTCTTTGCGAGGACTAAGGGCACTATAACCGCAAGTGCACGCCCGCCAGGAGATTTACGAGGCAGCATTCCTAGGCCACCGGCCATCGGCAAAGTGACTGCGACATGATCACTGCCCCAGAGGCAGGGGAGGAAGCTTGGAGGTGAAAAGAACAGAAAGCCTTTTTCATGTCACCATCACCAAGACCAGATTGCTCTCTTTTTTTAATCCTCACCCAAGGATATTTTTCCAATGATTTTTTAAGAGAGAGTGGAAGAGAGAGGGACAGAGAGAAACACTGATGTGAAAGAAATACGTCATTTGGTTGCCTCCTGCACGAGCTCTGACCGGGGCCCAGGCCAGGGAGGAGCCTGCAACCGAGGTGCGTGCCCTTGACAGGAATCGAACCCAGGACCCTTCAGGTCTACAGGCCGACGCCCAGGTTGCTCCTGATGCTACTGCTGGCCAGCGGACAAGTGAAAGCAGGGAGCGTCTGCCAGCACCGCCAACACAGAAAACTCTCTACCGCTCTCCTTTTCCAGCCCAATGACAGGGTGTTGGCATTATGTTGGACAAGAGGAAGGAGACTTTCAGGAGAGCACAGGAGTCCGGATTTGTTATGAGGAATGTTTCCGCGTTAGACATGAGTGATATCGTCAGCCAGGACCGCACTCAGCGGGAGTGGGCCAGCTTTACCTCCATTGGTCTCCTGGTACACCACGGACTTCCCCAGCTCAGCGCCCAGACGCCTGCGGGAAAGAGAAGGCAGTTAGAGTGCTCCACCCAAACACTCCAGCTCGCAGGCACGCGTAACAGAGACTAAATCAGCTATCCGCCATTCTCTGCCAAAGAGCAGGAGAAAGTTTAATTCGGGAAGAACACAAGTGCGTGGGAGTCCGCAGGCCGCTGACCAGCCCGCACCGCAGTCTCCGCTGGCCCAGCGCACAGCCCTATGACCAGTAACTGTCCTGGAAAATCACCCAAACCAGGGCTTGGCGCTCACTGGCAGCCACTCCCGAACCACACGCCCGAGGTCAGCGCCCCCATGTCCCAGCACACAGACTGGGGCCACGAACCAAAGGCAGAGCGAAGCGTCTGGATGGATGAGAACAAATGGAGTGGGAAAAGCCCTTTTTGGGACAATCAGGGAAACAAGGGCGTTGGACTGTGGACTGGAAGGTCCCGGGTTCAGTTCCGGGCAAGGGCACGTGCTTGGGTTTCGGGCTCAGTCTCCAGTGGGAGGCATGCAGGAGGCAGCCGAGCAATGATATTCCTCCATCATTGATGTTTCTATCTCTCTCTCCCCCTCCTTTCCTCTCTGAAATCAGTAAAAATCTATTTTAAAAGTAGTTAAATAAAATGGCTAAGACGGTAAGTTTGGATATGTGTTACTTCACCATTAAGTACTCTAGTCAAAAAGGCGAGGGACAGCTGGAGCAGATGAAACAAGATTAACCAGTGTGGGAGCTGGACAAAGGGTAGGGGTTCATACAACACAGGCGTAATCCGAACAAATCCTGGGAGGCAGTGCACCTGCCTGATTAATAAGCGTCATCATCAAAAAAGCTTTCAGATCCCCGAGTGACATTTAGATCCGAAAGGAATCCTGGAAATAAAATATAACCTCAGAGGTCAATCCAATTTAATGATCCGCAAATTTGCTCAGTAGTAAAACGCTTTGCTCAAATAAAATCTTACTGGGAAACTCAACATATGAAACAGATAAAAGAATTACAAATATTTATTGTTCATAGTAACTTAAAACCTTTTTGGACCAAGGCGGGGAAGAACCTAATATGAAAAAAAAAAAACAACCAGTGACATTTTAAATGTGCCCCCAGCCCTGGCCCATGGCTCAGATGCTGGAGCACCCCCCTTACTCCAAACGGCCCCAGCGGGGCCTGTGCAGGAGGCAGCGGATTGACGGCTCCCTCCCTCATTGATGTTTCTATCACTCCCTCTCCCTTCCTCTCTCAGAAATCAATAAAAACATTTTTTAAAATATATTTTATTGATTTTTTACAGAGAGGAAGAGAGAGGGATAGAGAGTTAGAAACATCGATGAGAGAGAATCATCGATCAGCTGCCTCTTGCACACCCCCCAATGGAGATGTGCCCACAACCAAGGTACATGCCCTTGACCGGAATCGAACCTGGGACCTTTCAGTCCGCAGGCCAACGCTCTATCCACTGAGCCACACCGGTTTCGGCTGAAAACATTTTTTAAGCACAAAATCAACTGAAACCTATCCTCAGGTGGCGATGAATAATAATTACAAAGAGTGCCCTCCAGCTTTGTATTCTCTCAGCAAGGTCCACGGGCTGAGCCTGGCCCCAAACACACACACACACACACGCACACGCACACGCACACGCACACGCGCACACACACACTTCCTATATAGAGTTAGCATTTGGCTGGCCTCAAAAAGACAAACAGTCGGAGGGTTTGTGGATTGCAAAAGGGTTGTTTTTACCCTCTTTCACCTAACCTTCCGCCGGACAGAAAGGAAGCGTTTTTGCGCTTCCATCGGGAATTTAAAAATGTAACCCTGCCTGAGTCCCACCCGGGAAACGCCAGGGGCGCGTGAATGTAAACTAAAAGCTGAAAATGACTTTATTTTTTTAAAAAATACATTCTATTGATTTTTATACAGAGAGAAAGGGAGAGAGATAGTTAGAAACATCGATGAGAGAGTCATCCATCAGCTGCCTCTTGCACACCCCCTACTGGGGATATGCCCGCAACCAAGGTACATGCCCTTGACCGGAATCGAACCCGGGACCCTTCAGTCCCCAAGCTGACGCTCTATCCATTGAGCCAAACCGGTCCCGGCTGAAAATGACTTTAAATGCCAGCAGACAAGCCACTCTTTCTATCCGCAGGTTTACCTGGGGGCTCAGAAAGCCCTTCCCTCACAGTGCGGCTCCAGGACCCCCAGATCCCACCAGAAAGCGGGTGTTCAGGGGCCGCCCTGAGCCTCGCTCGCAGGCTGGGTGTATACACAACAGGTGGCTCAGCTCACCGCCTTCCTGCCCCGCAGGCAGGATCACCCCGTTTACAAAGGACGTTCGGGAAAACGGAGTCTCCGGCCCGTCAGCGCCCGTGTCAGGTGGCGGCTTGGGGCGGCCCCTCGGGGCGCCGGGGACCCCCGTGTCCGTGGCTTCCAAGACCCAGCCTGCAGCTGCCGTGCAAACCGCGGGGAGACCCGTTTCCACCCAAACCCCACAATCCGCTCGCCTGGACCTGCCCGTCCTCAGGGCCCGCCCTCCCTACACCCCGGTGTAACACTTCCCGGCCCCGGGCCCACGGAGGAAGCTGGGGACGGCGGTGAGAGGTTCCTGGGTCAACTCCAGCCCGGGGGCCGGACCCGGGCCCCCCCTCCAACGCCTCCCTCCGGGGGCGGCGGAACCCTCCCCACCGCCCGGGGTGACGGAAGGAGGAAGAGCGGTCCAAGCAACGGGGTGGGGTGTGTTAAGTCATCAAAAGTCCGCAGAAATGGGGGGGGGGGGCGGACGGGCGGGGAAGGGACGCCTCCGGTCACCTCCCAGGGTCTGTGCAGCCCCCAAAGGGCAGGCAGGGTTCGGCTACCTCCCCCCCCCCCTCGCAGCTCCGGGCGAGGGGCCGGTCGGCCTGGCCTGGCGGGCCCGGGGGAAGGGCAGCAGGAGGGTTCCGGGCCCCGCCGCCCGCCGGCCGCCCTTACTCGGTGATGCGCTTGGCCAGCTCGGTGCACGCGGCCGTGGAGTTGGCCGAGAAGACCCGGTAGCCGGTGCGGGCGGCGTTCATGGCCAGGCGGGCGGCGGCGCTGACCCGCGGGGCGCGGAAGGCCGAGGACACGGACAGCGGCGGCAGCAGCAGCAGCTTCTTGGGCATCGTCCGGCCCGCGGCGCGGGGCCCGCCGGGAGGGCTTCCGACGGCGGCGGCCGCGACGCCCGGGGCCCGGCTGGGAGAGGCGCCGAGCAGCCCGGCACGGCAGGGGGGAGGCGGAGACCCTCACGCTCCTCGTACCAACCCCACACGAGCTCCGGCGGAACCTGCGTTCGCTGTGACCGACGCCGCCGCCGCAGCCTCCCGGGACCCAGAGGGAAGGCCGCCGCCCCCTCCGGGCATCCGGGAGACCGAGAGGCGCCGGCTAGAGCGTCCGCACAGCCGCCATCTCGGATGAGGGCAAGGCGGTGGACACCTCTAACAGCCTGTCCTCCCTACACGAGCATCACGAATTCGCTCCGCTGACAGACTCTGCCGTCCCACAGGAGGTCTTTTCCAGTCACGTTCTTGGGCTGTGCAGCCTGACTTGGTAGTGGTCCCAGCCCACTGCAACTTTTATGCCAGGATCCAAAATGTCTGCCTCCGAGGAGGCCGACGATCTAGCTCTGCGTCTCTATGGTCACCGCGCTAGCCCAGCCAGGCGCATGCGCCTAGCTGGGACCGCGCAGAGGTGGACGTCCCCCCAAAGGTGGAGTCTGATCTTCATTCCTGGGGATCCAACCTTGTAAGGCAAGGCTTCCTGAAGGAGGCCAAGGCGCTCCTGACAGCCTTTGCTTTGTTTTTTTGTTTGTTTTTGCTTTGCTTTTAATAATGTCTTCCTCCCTCAAAGACCAACTCATGAAGCATCTGCTCCACGAAGTTTTTCTAAATCCCCTCAATCACAATAAGCCCTTTCCCGCTCCCCACCACCAGGTGGCCAGCCACACCATGTATACTTGCTTGTATTTTAATATATATATATATATATATATATATATATATATATATATATATATATATATATATATATATATATATATATATATATATATATACTAGTGGCCCTGTCCACAAAATTCATGCGGGGGGGGGGGGGGCGGTCCCTCAGCCCAGCTTGCACTCTCTCCAAATCTTGGACCCTTCAGGGATGTTTGACTGCCGGTTTAGGCCCGAACCTGCTAAACTGGCAGTCGGACATCCCTCTCACAATCTGGGACCACTGGACTGCCTGCCAGCCTGATCACCCCCTAACCACTCCCCTGCTGGCCTGATCACCCCCAACTGCCCTCCCCTGCTGGCCTGATCACTCCCAAGACTTTATTAGTATGGATTTAGCCCAGCTGGTGTAGCTTAGTGGTAGAGCATCAACCTATGAAAACAGTTTGACCAGGAGAAAACAGTTCGATTCCTGGTCAGGGCATATGCCCGAGTTACCGGCTTGATCCCTGGTAGGGGCTGTGCAGCAGGCAGCCGATCAATGATTCTCTCTCATCATTGATGTTTCTCCTGGGTCTCATCATTGATGTGACCCAGGAGGTCACAGCTTGATTCCCGACAGGGCACATGGCTGGGTTGCTGTCTCATCCCCAGTAGGGGACGTGCAGGAGGCAGCCCATAGATGAGCCTCTCTGTCTCTGTCTCTGTCTCTGTCTCTCTCTCTCTCTCTCTCTCTCTTCCTCTGTAAAAAATTATTTCCAAGTGTGTACCCTGACTGGGAATCAAACCAGCAACTGAGCCTGAGGGAGCCACTCCAGCCAGGGGCATATCTAGGTTGTTTTTAACCTGCTTGTGATTGTCGAGTGTTTCTCCCCTCCCTCCCCCCCTTGTTCTCCAACATTTGCCGTGTCTGCATCACGTTGGTTCTGTTTCTCTGGAGAGCCCTGCCTCGGACAGGGCCTGGAGTGAGGAGAAAGGGCCTTTCTCATTTGCAAAGGCTGTCCTTTTCGGGTGTGAAGGGAGACTTCACCTGACCAGTGTTGTTTGTTTGTTTTAAATGCGTCTCTATAGACCAGGCTGGCCCTTGAGACTCCAGGCCTGCTGAGCATTTCCTACACAGACAAAAACAGCTCTGCCCAGCCAAAACCAGTTTGGCTCAGTGGACAGAGCCTTGGTCTGCAGACTTAAGAGTCCCAGGTTCAATCCTGATCAATGGCATGTACCTTGGTTGCAGGCACACCCCCAGTACGGAGTGTGCAGGAGGCAGCTGGTCGATGTTTCTCTCTCATGAATGTTTCTAACTTTCTATCTCTCTTCCTCTCTGCAAAAAATCAATTAAAAAAAAGAAAGAAAGAAAACAGCTCTGCCCAGCACACGGCGACATTTTCCACATTCCTCCCAATTTGTTTGCACAAAAGGCCCCTGTTGTGGACGGGCTGCAGGTTCAGCAGGAATTGTGGACATCTGATCGGCACGGTTTTCAAGGAGACAAGGGGGGCAGCGGGTCAGGCCTGGCGCGGGGGATGGCCCGGGCAGGGACGGGCCAGACAAAGGGGCCTGTGTCCGTCCGGGGCCGCTCAGCCCGTTCCCAGAGCTGAGCGATGCGGAAGGCAAGGTCGGACTTTGCAACAAAGAACACTCCGGGCGATGCGTCAGGAGTTCTGCCTCCACGTCGCACCACTCCAGCTTGAACTTGGGGAGAACATGGGGCCTTTCTCTGTTTTCCTCCTCTGAACAGGCCTCCGCAAGCTGAGACGGGATGTCTTTATTTCTAAAAATAATACCAGCTTGGATCTCTAAGCGGATTCTCTCCATGGGACACCGGGAACCACGCTGTGGCGAGAGCAAAACACGGGGCAGGCGGAGCCAAGCGCGCTGGGAGTGACCCCTGCCAGCGTGAGCAAGGACAGTGGTAGACAGCATCTGCTGCGGTGGCCGCTGGAAAAATCTGGAACGGAGTCGCACCGTACAGTCCTCCGTAGGACAGAACCGCACCGAGGCCGTAACCGGTGTGGCTCAGTGGATAGAGCGTCGGCCTGTGGACTCAAGGGTCCCAGGTTCGATTCCGGTCAAGGGCATGTGCCTTGGTTATGGGCACATCCCCAGATTGATGTTTCTAACTCTCTATCCCTCTCCCTTCCTCTCTGTAAAAAATCAATAAAATATATTAAACTTTAAAAGAAGAAGAACCGCACCGATCCCCGGGCTTCCAGTAACTCTGATCACAAGCACTCGTACGTTTTGAAGAGCTTTGGCTCAAGGAGAAGCCACCTAGTGCCTTCGAGAGCGTCTGCAGCATCGCCAGCCAAAGAGGAGACGGTTGCCACCTCAGCAGACAGGCAGCAGCTCTCGCAAGACGGGCGGAGTGGAAAGAGGTGGAGGGAGCAAGCGGGCCGGAGGGGCTGGGGAGGGAGGGGCGGACAGACAGGACACGGGTTGTAAGAAATCATGGACAAATGATGGAGGAGGCTGCAAGCTTCCTTGCTCCAGGGTGGCAAATTGGTCGGGTTCTGGGGCTCCAGGCTGTGTAAGGCGAAAGCCCTCACATGCTCAGGGGGCCAGCAACAGCTGCGTCCGCCCAGAAACGCATCAGGGACGCGCCCCGAGCGGCAGGTGCGTGGATGTGAGCATCTCCGGGCCAACGCTCATCAGCTGTGCGTGTGACCTTGGCAACCAACAGCCTTCCCTGGCTTCCGTTCTCTCCCCCGGAGGGCGAGGGCAATAACAACTGCTGGCTCTTCTAGCTAGCCCTCACCGGTGTGGCTCAGTGGATAGAGCGTCGGCCTGCGGACTGAAGGGTCCCAGGTTCGATTCCGGTCAGGGGCATGTACCTTGGTTGCGGGCACATCCCCAGTTAGGGGGTGTGCAGGAGGCAGCTGATCAATATTTCTCTCCCATCGATGTTTCTAGCTCTCTATCCCTCTCCCTTCCTCTCTGTAAAAAAATCAATAAAATACATATTTTTAAAAGTAATTGCTAGCTGGAGGGTTTTGTGAGGAGTGAGTGAATACATGCCAAGAAGTTCGAAGAGGAGGAGCTATTAGGTGAGAGGAGACGGGAAACGTTCATACTCATTTAGTAGTCGGGTGATCAGGAAAACAATCCACATTGACTTTGACACCTTAGTATTGAGAAGGGTCAGTGGTTATTATAGGGCAGAGATGACAGGAAGCAGCCAGGTGGTGGTGGTGGGGTGAGAGAGTAACTACAGGATGCAACTCCCCTCCCTCCCCCCTCCAACGTGGCTGGGGAGCAAGAGGAGAGGTTGGGTAACCGGATCCCAGAACCCGAGGAGCCCCATGGAGCTGGGACTCGGGTCTGAGGAGGGGGCAGTGCCCGCTGGTGCTGGGATGTCTGGGAGGCACAGGAGGCTGGTTCGGGGAGTGCAGGACCCTGGAACCTGGGGGTCTGAATTACTGTGAAGGTCTAGACCCCAATAAAGGACTGGATACTGGGTTCAAGGACTGGGCACCTGGATGGCCTTCCGGGCCCTGGCATGAAGGTCTGGGCCCCGGATGTAGGTCTGATGCCCAGCCCCTGACCCAGACCTCCAAACGGGGCCCAGAACACCCTCTAGGGCCCAGACCTCTGTCCCATCCGGGGCTCAGACCTACATCCGGGTCCCAGACCTTCATGCCAGAGCCCAGAAGGCCATCTGGGGCCCAGGCCTTGACCCCAGTATTCAGTCCTTTGTCAGGGTCCAGACTTGCACAGTGGTCCAGACCACCATTGCATGACCCAGAGGCTGCCAACTCGATTCCTCACAAGGGCACCTGCCCGGGTTGTGGGCTCCGTCCCTGGAGAGGCATGCAGGAGGAGCCGGAGGCTGCTGTGCTGGGGCCTGAAGACATGTTAGAAAAAGCCTGCTCTTCAGATACAAAGCAATTTCCTTACGGTGAGGCGGATCCCGAAAACGGTCCAATTCTTTCTTATTTAGATTTAAAAAAAATATATTTTATTGATTTTGTACAGAGAGGAAGGGAGAGAGATAGAGAGCTAGAAACATCGATGAGAGAGAGTCATCGATCAGCTGCCTCCTGCACACCCCCCACTGGGGATATGCCGGCAACCAAGGTACATGCCCTTGACCGGAATCGAACCTGGGTCCCTTCAGTCCCCAAGCCAACGCTCTATCCATTGAGCCAAACCGGTTTCGGCTAGATATATTTTTATTGGTAGCCCCAGCTGGTAACTCTGAGCTGACACCTGCCTCCCCTGTCACCACGTGGGGGACCCCACCAGTGTTCAGCCGTCCACCCCGCGGCCCATGGGACACCCCGTGAGAAGCGCCGGCCGTGCCTGCCCAGCCCACAGGGACCCGGAGCCGGAGTGCGTCCCGCCGCTGAGCTCGGTGATCGTCCTCGGAAACGGGGCAGTGGGCTGCGCCCCGCGGGAGTCAGTACGCTGGAAACACGTGCTCCTCCGGGGAAGGTGATGTCTTCCCTGACTGCCAGGAGGGTCTCAGGCCGCTCCCAGGCCGGTGAGAGGAACAGACTCCGCTCCCAGCGCCCGGCTCACACACAGACCTCCCGCACGCCAGTGCCGGCCTGTGCTCCTCCCCACCGCCCGCTGCTCCTTTTATTTATTTTTTATTTAATATATTTTATTGATTTGGTACAGAGAGGAAGGGAGAGAGAGACAGAGTTAGAAACATCAATGAGAGAGAGTCATCGATCAGCTGCCTCTTGCACACCCCCTACTGGGGATATGCCCGCAACCAAGGTACATGCCCTTGACTGGAATTGAACCCGGGGCCCTTCAGTCCCCAAGCCGACGCTCTATCCATTGAGCCAAACCGGTCCCGGCTCCTTTTATTTATTTTTTAAATATATTTTTGTTGATGTCAGAGAGGAAGGGTGAGGGAGGGAGAGATAGAAACATCAATGATGAGAATCATGGACCGGCTGCCTCCCGCACACCTCACACAGGGGACGGAGCCCACAGCCCGGGCCTGTGCCCTGACGGGGAATGGAACCGTGACCTCCCGGTTCATAGGTCGACACTCACCACTGGGCCACACCGCCCGGGCCCACCTCATTTCTTCTTCTCTCCATCCTCCTCTCCCCGACACCCCTCCCCCATGTCTCCACAATCGTCACCCCGCTATTTCCAAACCACCACAGAAACAGCGTCAGGTGAGAAATGGGGCCTCTGTGGGAAAACGCAGCCTGGCCAAGTGCAGAGGCAAATTCAAGGCCGACCCCGGAGGCAGCCAGCAGGGCGAGGGGCGAGGGGTCCCAGGCCGCACCGCAGGGAGGCCACTTCATTGCCCGCTCACACGCCCGGGAAAACGGAGCCTCCTGCCCGGGAATACCAATTAGCGTTCAGAAAAAGCATTTCCTAAACTGCATCACCGCTCCGCGGGGAGGAGGGCTTCCTTGCCTTCGGAAGTCCTGAGGGGCCCGCCTTGACACCCCGGAGCAGGAGCGCCTGGGGTACCTGGAGAGACGCCCCCTCGTCAGGGACCAGGTGGCAGCCCGCTCTGTCACCATGCACACCGCATCCCCACGCGGGCGCCTGGGAGGGTGTGGGAAGGCCTGGGACAGTCTGCCTCCTCTCTGCACCAGCCGCCCCTTTCCGGACGGGAGCTGGTCCCTGTGCCCACGACCACGCAGGGCACCCCCCGCAGGGCGTTTCCGGGGCGCGTACAGACACGGAGTCCTCCCGGCTGGCCTGGGAAACGGCCTCAGAGCCTCCTCTGATGCCGTCAGTGGTTCCCAGGTGTGTCCACACATTGAAATCGCTGGGGAGCCCTACTCATTTGGCTCAGTGGATAGAGCGTCGGCCTGCGGACTGAAGGGTCCCAGGTTCGATTCCAGTCAAGGGCATGTACCTTGGTTGCAGCACATCCCCAGTTAGGGGGTGTGCAGGAGGCAGCTGGTCGATGTTTCTCTCTCATCAGTGTTTCTGACTCTATCCCCTCTCCCTTCCTCTCTTTAAAAAAAATCAATAAAATGTTTTAAAATAAAATAAAATCGCTGGGGGCCTGGGGGAAATTCTGAAGCCCCAGCCACACTCCGGACCAGCTCCATTGCAGTCTCGGGGGCAGGGTGGACGCATCCAGGGGGTTGCATGTGCTTCCCTGTCTGGGAGCCTCAGGGCTGAATGAGCTGGCACTAGATTAGCTCATCCTGTGGCTACGGCCTGTTTCCTCCTCCCCCTTCCTCCTCCTCCGCCCCCCCAACCCGATTTCCCTTAGGAACACCCCTGGGCCAAACCCGAAATAGGCAGCTAGACAGACAGAAGCAGAGCGAGGAAGACGGGCAGATAGAGGTCACCTGGGCGGAAAGCCCCAGGTGTCCGGCAGGAGGCAAACCTGTGAAAAGAAAGATTCTGCCCAGCATGTCCTGGTCATGGGGGGAAGAGGCGCTGAGCCATTCTTCCCTAAAGGCCCAGAAAAGCAGCAAAACCGGACCAGGGACCCCGTGGCCGCCTCAGGCCAGCTGCAGCGACTAATGACCACCTGCCCTGGCGCCGGCCAATCAGGGGAGAGCACAAGCCTGGAAAGCTGGTGGCTATTCCGTGGGGAACTCCCCCCCACACCCACACACCTCCCCTGAGATTTCCGCTTCCAGAGAAAGAAACACCCTCAACCAAAAGGCCCCAGCTGGAGCCCCCGCCCCAGCACGCCTGTCACCCCCTCCCCCACGGCACCATCTCCTAAGCTCTGGGGGTTCCCAGAGACTGCAGCCAGGGGAGCACCGGGCGGCAGCAGTGTGTCCCAGCTCACCCTGCCCCTGTCCCCTCAGCCCCCTTCCCTCTGACCTCCCCGTGAGCCAGAGCAGCCCGCCCGGCTCTCCGCTGTTCCTTCTACTGACCCTCCCGGCTTCCCTCCCGAATGCCTGCTGCCCTTTGTCTCTGCCTGAACCGACGGGAACAAGCCCACTTAGAACCCTCTTAGCACTAGCTATGTCTGAGCCATTGGGTGGGGTCTTCACAGATAAACAAAAAAGACCCGATTTTTAAAAATTCCCATTTCTAGCCCAACGGGTGTGGCTCAGGGGTTGAGCAGGAGGTCACGTGTGATTCCTGGTGGAGACACGTGGCCGTGATGGGAACAGAGCTGCGATGAACACCGGTTTGGGGTGCACGTGCTCCCCTTTCTCCGGGGTGTTTCTAGGAGTGGAATTCCTGGGCACATGGCCATTACCTATTTTTTTTTTTTTTTTTTTTTTTGATTTTTCACAGAGAGGAAAGGAGAGGGATAGAGTTAGAAACATCGATCAGCTGCCTCCTGCACACCCCCCACTGGGGATGTACCCACAACCAAGGTACATGCCCTTGACCGGAATCGAACCTGGGACCCTTCAGTCTGCAGGCCGACACTCTATCCACTGAGCCACACTGGTTTCGGTTAACATTTAACTTTCTGAGGAGCCTTGAGCCTCTGTTTATTGTTGTTGTTTTAAATGTATTTGTATTGATCTCAGAGAGGAAGGGAGAGGAAGAGAGAGAGAAACGTCAATGATGAGTGAGAATTATGGGTCGGCTGCCTCCTGCACATCCTCCTACTGAGAAGCATACCCCCTACCCAGGCCTGTGCCCTGACCGGGAATCGAACCGTGACCTCCTGGTTCTTAGGTGACCCTCAACCACTGAGCACACTGGCCCGGCGAGTCTCTGTTTTTAAAAGAGGTTTTTCTCTAGGGCTGGTGGGTAATCCCGGCTGGTTCCCGTGCCTCTCGGGACCAGTTCTTCACTACTGACCTGCTAGGCCGGTGGCCGGCAAACTCATCAGTCAACAGAGCCAAATATCAACAGGACAACGACTGAAATTTCTTTTGAGAGCCACAGTTTTTAAACTTAAACTATATAGGAAGGAACATTGTTATTAAGTTCATTAGGGCACTCCTAAGCTGGCCTTTGCTAAAAACTCAGGGGGGCCAAAGAGCCGCATGTGGCTCGCGAGCCGCGGTTTGCTGACCACGGTGCTAGTCTGCTGGGTACTCACAACATGCAGACCTCGAGTTTGGAATTAGAAATTGGCTCCTGCTGTTCCCCTCCGGGCCCCCAGGGTTTCCGAGGCGCCTGAGACCTCCCGGGGCCCGGGGCGTCCTGGGGTTCCCTGTGGCTTCTGGCTGCCACCCAGCCCTCCCCAGCCAGCGTGGCTCCCCTCGGGCACCGCTAAGGACTGCGAATTGGGGTAACAGACTCCGAGCGCCTCTCCCCTTCGGAACCCAGGAGCCTGCCAGGAGTTGGAGGTGCCAGGTCTGACCCCGCCTCATCACGATCCACAGTCACTGTCTTTCGCGCTCAGCGCTCAGAGGTCTCAGTCTGAGAGGCCGGCAATGGCAGACACTCGTCCCGGGCACCTGGAGCTCAGCCTGAAATGGTACGGTCTCTTGTGGTTTTTTTGTGTGTTTTTTTTTGTTTTGTTTTGTTAACACAATGTTCCTATTTCTTTTTGAAATGTATTTTATGGATTTTTTACAGAGAGGAAGGGAGAGGGAGAGTCAGAAACATCAATGAGAGAGAAACATCGATCACCTGCCTCCTGCACGCCCCCCACTGGGGATGTGCCGGCAACCAAGGTACATGCCCTTGACTGGAATCAAACCCGGGACCCTTCAGTCCTCAGGCTGACACTCTATCCACGGAGCCACACCGGTCAGGTCAGAAATGGTAGGTCTTTGTGCTGGTGTGCCAAGACCCAGTTCTGGGGCTCTGCATTTCCCCCCGCCTGGCCCTCCCTCTGGGGCCAGCAGCCAGCAGCAGACAACCCTTCCTGGGCTCTCAGAGGCCCAGCGGCCACCTGGCACCCAGAGGCCGCCCTCCCCAGGCGCTGGGCTCAGCCACGTCTGCAGAAGCTGTGGCTGCCAGGGGGCTGTGGTGGGGCGGCCGGGCCACAGGCATTTCCCAGGACTCTGAGCAGAAGCATGCTGGCTGGATCCGGGAAGGAGACAAAGAGCTGTTCTCCAGCCAGCACCTAATAGCCCCTCCCCGGCCCCAGCCAGTGTTGCTCAATGGATAGAGCGTCGGCCTGCAGACTGAAGGGTCCCAGGTTCGATTCCAGCCAAGAGCACATGCCTGGATTGTGGGCTCGATCGATCCCCAGTAGGGGGCGTGCAAGAGGCAGCTGATCTGACTCTCATCATGGATTTTTCTCTCTCTCTCTCCCCCCTCTCCCTTCCTCTCTGAAATCAATAAAAATCTACTTAAAAAAAATGTTCTCCCCACTCAGGAGCACTCTCCAAGCCTGGTTCACTTTTTGATTTGATTTTAGCAAAATTATTTCACTAGCGAACGAGTCTGTGAGCTCTGACAGGCGACCACGCGGTTCCCCGTTCCGCTTGGCAGCAGTGAGCGTGGGAGAGGCTGCAGGGCCGGCTGACGGTGCCTCCGGGAGGGTGCCGTCTCGTCTCGGCCATGGACTGGCCAGGCCCCGGCGGCGGGCCCTGAGGACGAGGGACGGTGCTCTGGGGAACGGCCCTCCGTCAGACACGGCATCGCTCCGCTCCACGGAGGCTCAGGGCACACGTGGGCATCGGTTAGGGTCCCTCGCCCTGAGCTGTGCCGTGTAACCCTGACGAATTCCTGGGTTGTGTCTGGAAAAGGGCCGAAGGGTTTGACCCTCAGCAGGGAGCCGCCGGGAAGGCGATTTCTTTGATGCCTATTTTTTTTTTTAAGATGTTTTTCTAAAAAAATATATTTTTATTGATTTTTTATAGAGAGGAGGAGAGAGGGATAGAGAGCTAGAAACGTCAATGAGAGAGAAACATCGACCAGCTGCCTCTTGCACACCCCCTACTGGGGATGTGCCCGCAACCAATGTACATGCCCTTGACCGGAATCGAACCCGGGACCTTTCAGTCCGCAGACTGACGCTCTATCCACTGAGCCAAACCGGTTTCGGCTGATGCCTATTTTGGGATGCAGGGGTAGGAAGGGGTGGGCCGGGGTAGGCAGGGGTAAGCAGGGGTGGGCAGGGGTAGGAAGGGGTGGGCCGGGGTGGGCAGGGGTAGGCAGGGGTGGGCCGGGGTAGGCAGGGGTAAGCAGGGGTGGGAAGGGGTGGGCCGGGGTGGGCAGGGGTAGGCAGCCCAGTCCAGGCCCGTGTCTGGTGCTTGGGATGGCATGGGGCTTAGACCAAAGTTGGGCCCAGCAACCTCGGGACCTGGGTTCCGGCTGGAAAGAATCCAGAGCCAAGGCTCCGTGTAAGAGAACATCGGCTGGCAAATCCCAGAGGGAGAGGAGCCATTCCTAGAAGTGGCCTTGGGGAGCAGGGTACCGAGGCAAAGGAAGGGCCGGGAGCTGGGGCGCAGGAGGCTGAGGGTGCGGTGCCTGGGACGGCGGGGGAGGGGGGAGGGGAAGGGAAGGTGGGGGGGGGGGTGCTCCCGGAGGGAGGGAGGGAGGAGGGAGGGAGGGGCACCGGGTCCATCCTCAGGGCTTCGGGGCGGAGAGCTAGGGGAGGCCCAGGGAGGACCTGATAGAATCTGGGCAGCTCTGCAGCGGAGCCCTCTCAGCGTCTGGGCTCCACTGACGGATGCCAGGGTCGGTGCCAGGGGCTCCGTATCCAACCAGCTGGGCTGCGGCAGCCACGGCCGGCCTGGCTGTGCTGCTTCCCTGGGCCTGGAGCTGAACGGCATCTCGGGAGGAAAGCCGGGTCCACACGGCATGGCCAGCGCCGTGCAGGGGAGAGCTCTCTGGGGGTGCGGCCCCCCATCTGTCCTGTGCTGGGCACCAGTCTCTCCTCCCGCTGACTCTGTGCGGCCCATCGTCCTCGCTCTGCTCATGCAGGCGCTCTGCCCTCCTCAGGCCCCTCTCCGGCCCCCAAACTGGCCTCCGCGTGGGAAGCCCGAGTAGCGCCTAGGTTTGGATGTGGCCACCAGGGGCCCATCGCCGTGTTCCCAGAGGCTGTGCTTCCCCCTGGGGGAGGGGGGAGGGATGAGGGGTGAGGGGAGAGGGGTGAGAGAGAGGGGAGAGGGGTGAGGGGAGAGGAGTGAGGGGAGAGGGGTGAGGGGTGAGGGGAGAGGGATGAGAGGTGAGGGGAGAGGGGTAAGGGGAGAGGGGTGAGGGATGAGGGGTGAGGGGTGAAGGGAGAGGGGTGAGGGGTGAGGGGAGAGGGGTGAGGGGAGAGGGGTGAGGGATGAGGGGTGAGGGGAGAGGGGTGAGGGATGAGGGGTGAGGGATGAGGGGTGAGGGGAGAGGGGTGAGGGGTGAGGGATGAAGGGTGAGGGGAGAGGGGTGAGGGGTGAGGGGAGAGGGGTGAGGGATGAGGGGTGAGGGGAGAGGGGTGAGGGGTGAGGGGAGAGGGGTGAGGGGTGAGGGGAGAGGGGTGAGGGATGAGGGGTGAGGGGTGAGAGGTGAGGGGAGAGGGGTGAGGGGTGAGGGGAGAGGGGTGAGGGATGAGGGGTGAGGGGAGAGGGGTGAGGGGTGAGGGGTGAGGGGTGAGAGGTGAGGGGAGAGGGGTGAGGGGTGAGGGGTGAGGGATGAGGGGTGAGGGGAGAGGGGTGAGGGGTGAGGGGAGAGGGGTGAGGGGTGAGGGGTGAGGGGAGATGGGTGAGGGGTGAGGGGTGAGGGGAGATGGGTGAGGGGTGAGGGAGAGGGGAGAGGGGTGAGGGGAGAGGGGTGAGGGGTGAGGGTTGAGGGGAGAGGGGTGAGGGGAGAGGGTGAGGGGTGAGGAAGGGTGTCGAGGGGTGAGGGTTGAGGGGAGGGAGGGGTGAGGGGAGAGGGGTGAGGGGTGAGGAAGGGTGTCGCCCCCCCCCCCGGGCTCAGAGGGGCGTGTGTCCCCCCCCCCCCGCCCCTGTGGGAGCGAACAGCCCAGGCCACTGGCCACTGGCACACGTGCAGGCCCGGTGGTGGCGCGTCCAGCCTCTGCCTGTTTGTTCTGGGCACGGTCCAAGGACAGCGCTTCAGAGAGATGTGAAAGCAACAACATCGCGACCAAAAAGCCCCTGGAAACCCGGCCACGCCCAGCCCGAGGGATCGGCCGCCGACAGACAGAGCGCGGCCCGGCCTGCCCGCTGCCCGCTGCCCGGCCCGGAGCTGGGCCCCTGCCCTCGGAGGAGGCCTTCGCTGCCGCCGCTCAGACGATGGAGGGGAGCGGTGAGTGCACGTCCAGGGCCGCCCCCGCCGCCCCCGCCCCAGGCTGTCTCTGGGCTGGGCTGGGCCGGGCCCAGGGGAGCGGATGTCACGGGGCCTCACGGGCCGTGGAATGTCCTGGCCGCAGGCTCCACGTGGCGGCCTGGTCCGGCCTCAGCACAGGGATGAGCGGCAGCTGGACGGGAGGTCCGGTGACAGGATCTGGACGGTCCCCAGGGGTGCCCTGTGGCCAGTAAGCCCTTCCTGCCCAGCCCAGCGGGGAGTTCTGCCCCCCGTGCCCGGGCGGTCCCACCCCTTCCTCAGGTGGAGAGGCCTGCTTTGCGGGCCGGGAAGCCCTGCAGCGGGGCGGCAGTTTCTCCCGGGCGACCTTTAAAAATGGAATCGTTTCCGATGTGCGGACTCCGTGGGAAGAGCCAGAGATGAACGGCGAAGGCTACGGGACCGAGCAAGAGTGTTCTCCAGCCCCACAGGGACTTCGGGGACAATGAGTCCTGGTCTGCGTCCCCTGATGGAGCCGGGAGGTGTGGGGGCGGGGGGGGGGGGGTAGAAGGAAGGTCTGCTGCCACGCAGCCCCGGCTCCTCCTCCCCCTGTGGTTGCAGAATAACCGCACCACAGAGGCGTCCACGTCAAAATCCCGAACCTATGAATGCGACCTTATATGGCAAAAGGAAGGTCGCAGCTGTGATGGAGTTCCGGCTCTTGAGACTGGGAGGTTACCCTGGGTTCTCTGGGGGAGGAGGGGGGCATGTGATCTCGGGGGCCCTGTGAGAGGGAGGCAGGGAGGTGGGAGTCCGAGAAGGTGCGAGAGCAGGAGCAGAAGCCGACGGGGACCTGCAGCGGCTGTGCGGGCGTTGGGAGGTGGAGGCCAGGCCTGAGCCAGGGTGAGGCGGCCTCGGGAACGGAGAAGAGGTGAGGCCCGCTTTAACCTTGGCCTTCCGAGAGGCGGAGAGCCACTTTCTGCAACAGTAGGACCCCAATCCTCCCGCAAAAAGCTCAGGTTTGCTCTTCCGAGCACAGGGGACAAGCCCACCAGCTCGGGGGCCAGACCCGCCAAGAGGCGGCGGCGAGAGGTGGCAGCGGGGGCAGCAGAGCCGCGGGCCAGCCTGGGCCGGCGCAGGCCCGCGCCTCCCAACAGTGGGCACCACAATGCCCCCACACCCACGTCAGCACACACCGCCGCCCTGTTCCAGACACGGAGTACTGCACAGATGGATATCTTTTAAAACGTACTTTTACTGATCCCAGAGAGGGAGAGGGAGAGGGAGAGGGAGAGGGAGAGGGAGAGGGAGAGGGAGAGGGAGAGGGAGAGGGAGAGGGAGGGAGGAAATCAAACATCAATGATGAGAATCATCGGCTGCCTCCTGCATGCCCCCCACTGGGGACCGAGCCCGCAACCTGGGCATGTGCCCTGACCGGGAATCGAACCATGACCTCCTGGTTCATAGGTCGATCTCAACCATTGAGCCACGCCGGCCAGGCTGTCATTCATATATATATATATATATACACACACACACACACACACATACACATTTGATTTTTTACAGAGAGGAAGGGAGAGAAGTAGAGTTAGAACATCGATGAGAGAGAAACATTGGTCAGCTGCCTCCCGCACACCCTGTACTGGGGATGTGCCGAAACCAAGGTACGTGCCCTTGACCGGAACGGAACCTGGGACCTTCCAGTCCTCAGGCCGATGCTCTATCCACTGGGCCAAACCGGTTCGGGCCGGGCTGTTATTTCCATTAACATGTGGTACATTAATTAACACGCGAGTCCTCAGAACTTGCTGGTTTCCCTCCCAGATAATTGGCATTTGAAAGAGGACATGCCCCAGGAGAGAACGCAGGCCTCAGAGAACACACCTCAGCCAGCGCCTGCAGGGAGGCCATGCGAAGTAGGCAGAGGTCAGGGGGCGCATCCATACCCCAAAGATCGCCGGCAACCACCGGTAGGCGGGCAGAGGCTCCTCACAGCCTCGGGAGGCTCCGACCCGCCCACACCTGGCTCTCAGACTCCCGGCCTCCGGACTGTGAGACAATCAACACCGGGAAGGCAGCCTTTGTGGTACTTGGTCGCGATCCAGGGACAGCTGCCTGAGACAGGTGCAGGGCAGGCAGCTGGAATGAGCGATCGGGCGGCCTTCAGGGCGTTCGCCCTGAGAGGGCACGGGAAGGGGAATGCCCTGGGGCGCGCGGCCATGTGGGAGGCAGAGGCCGCAGGCGGGAGAGACCCGGGTTCCAGCTCAGCATGGACAGCCACGTTAACAGAGTAGAGCTAGGCTCACCCACCGCACACTCTGCGAGCAGCTAAGGGTCCCGAGGGCCTGAGGGCGTGGGGCAGTGTGGGAGCCGGCACGGCCATGGCACACTCAGCCCCTCACTGGGCGCCTTGTGTGCCGAGCCAGCTCAGCCGGGTATGGTGAGCCTGAGCGGTGAAGGATGGAGAAAAGACAGACGAGAAGGAAAGCTGCGTCTGGGTGGGAGGCTGTCCTCTGACGGAGAGCTAGGGACAGCGCCACGGCCTGTCAGCCATCTCTGTTTTATAGCCGATGGCTCCGGGCAGAGGAAGGGCGTGGTCAAGATGTTTACCACGTTCTCCTGAGTTTCGAAGTCACACAATTACACGCACCTGAACTCTATCAAGCCCACATCACTCAGGCACGTGGGGCCACGTGTTCAGACCACAGGTCCAAGCTCACAACCATAGCTGTTGGCTGTCACTGTGCTGGGAGGCTCTGCCTTCCAAGCGGGGACTTGCACGTGGCCATGAGGACTGTGCCCTCTCCTCAGTCCGAGGCTCGAACCTGTCCCAACGCTGCGGCCCCTCCCCTCAGGGCAGCGCCACCATCCCCGGCCTGGAGCGGCCAGCAGCATCTAGGAAGCGCTGGGTGCTGAGCCACCTCTGGGGCTGCCCTAGACCCAAGTCTGAAGAGTTTGTGAGCTGGCCGCACCCCTCCCCTTGCCCTGGCACCCTCCTGGGTTGGAGGTCAAGGGAGGTAGCTCGTAGCCCCTGGGAAGGGAGAGATGGCAGGAATCCTGGCCTCACCAAAGCCAGTCACTGCCACCTGGCAGCCTGGGCTCCAGGCTTCCGGAGAGCTGGGCGAGGCCCTGTGTCAGCAGAAGAAAAAGGGGTGCTCAGTGTGTCCCCTGGGGCGGCTGCCCAGAAGCAGGAATGAGGGGTGGGTGGCGGGGGAAATGGAGAGGCAGCTTCTTTCACTTGTGAGACCGGTATTACCCGCGTGCCAAGCTCCGGGTTGGCGATCAGGTCAGATCAAACGGATGCCAGGCGTGTGGGCTGGCCGGCACCGCGGCTCCCTCGGGACCCGGGAGGCGGGAGGAGGCCTGGCGTGGCTCTGAAGATGCGTCCTCTCTCCCGGGGAGACTGAGCAGCGGGGTTACCGGGCGGCTCCCTGGAAAGCCTCCCGCCGGGCCAGGGGACCGGGAGCACCAGGGCGGAGGCTGGGGCCAGCGCTCCTGGCTGTGCCTCTGGGGCTGCTGCCAGCGGCCTGGGGCCTGACAAGCCCTTCACCTCTCTGGTTTCGGTTCCCCATCGTCCAAAGGGGAAGAGCATCTTGCTCTTGCCCAACGGTGCCTCTTGGGCCAGAGATGCTGATGGGAGTTCCCAGAGAGGAGAGTTCTGAGAGGGGCCGAGAGGCGCCTGGGGGAGGGAGGAGGGTGCGTGAGTGATAAGAGTGAGGGGGCAGGGGGAGAGGCGGGCAGGGGGAGAGGCGGCCAGGACAGAGGAGCCATTGTGTGGATCCGAACTGGGGCCAGAGGCTTTGCCCTTCACCTCCTCCCACTGGTCCCCGGGCCCCACAGAGAGCCCAGCAGGCGCCCGCCTCCCCTCCCCTCCACCGCTGGGTTCCTGATCCCCCCACCCCCTCCAGGGGCTCCAGCCCGGGAGCCGGGAGGAGAGGCATCCTGTCCCACCGCAGACTCAGGCACAACCGTCCCAGACCCTGTCTCCCATCGGACCCCAAGGTTTGAAGGCGGCGGCCACTCAGGCCGATGGCAGTGCCCTCCGAGAGGGAGAGAAAGGGAGTGCCCGGCCGGCCCGGCAGCCGCCTTCCTCCGGGAGCCCCATCCCGCGTGCCGCGACCTCCAGGCGCCAAAAGCCAGACTCCGACCCCTGCCGGGGTGTGGGGTGGGGGCAGAGGGCACGGGGAGGAGGGGGGTCCGGGGGGCAGAGGGCACCGGGGAGGAGGGGGATGGGAGGGGAGGGCACCGGGGAGGAGGGGTGTCGGGGGGGGGGGGGGCGGAGGGCATCGGGGAGGAGGGGGGTCGGGGGGAGAGGGCACGGGGAGGAGGGGGGTCGGGGGGAGAGGACATGGGGAGGAGGGGGGTCGGGGGGGGGGTAGAAGGCACAGGGGAGGAGGGGCGTCGGGGGGGAGAGGGCACCGGGGAGGAGGGGGGGGTCGGGGGGCGGAGGGCATCGGGGAGGAGGGCCGAGGGCGGGATCCGGCCCCCCAGCCCCACGCGGAGCCCTGTCCTCCGGACGCCGCTCGGGCAGGACCGGCACTGCGGCTGCGGCCGCGCTCCTCCCGCGCCGGCCCGGGGTGCGGGGGGTGGGGTGGGGGGCTGGCACATTCTAGGTCCGACCCCGGCGGCGCGGGCGAACCCAGGCCCTCCCTCCCCCCTGGTCCGGTTTCCCCTCCGCGGCCCGCCGCTGAGTCACCTTCCCGGAATGCCCGGGCGCTCCGGACGCGCAGGAATGCCCGGGGCGCGGGGACGCGCACGGGGGGCGCGCGGAGCCGCCGCCGGGGCCTCGCCCGCCCGCCCCCCACGGGGACCCTGCGCCCGCCCCGGGGTGGGAGCGCGGCCAGAGCCGCCCCTTCGCGCTTTTTGGGGCGATGGGGCCGCGTGCGGCCGGTGACCTCGGCGCCGCTGGGCCTGGACCGCCGCGGCCCCCACGGGGGTCTGGCTTCTTCCAGCTTCGGCGCCACCCGCGCGGCCTGGGCCGCTCCTCCCCCGGTCCCCGCCGACCCCGGAGGCGCCACGTGGCTCCCACTCCCTGACACGCGGCCCCTGGCCTCCGCACCCCCCCCCATGCGGGGACCAGGGCCACGCCCCGGCCCGGGCCCCCCATCCCGGTGCGGACCCCCAGGCCCATGGACACCCCCAGGCGCCCGGGGTGGCGAGGGGGGCGGGCCGCCCGCCGGCCGCGGGAGCAGCTTCTCGGCCCGGAGGAGCCTCGCGGACGCTCGCAGGTTCGGGACAAAGGCGCCTGCGGCCCCCGGCCCCCGGCCCCCGGCCCCCCGCCCCGGGCGGCGCGCTCGGCTCCCCGGCGCCCGGACCCTGAGCCGGCTCCGCGGGAGGACGGGCAGCGGAGGGGCTCCCGGCGCGGGGGGCTCCGGGCCCCCGACCCCCAGGGGGCTGGCGCGGGGCGGGTGGAGGGGGGACCCGTCCCGGCCGCTCCGACTCCGGGCGCCGCGGCGAGTTCGCGGGGAGCCCGCGCCGCGCGTTCACCTTCACGCGCCCGGAACGCTGCGCTCGCGGCGCGCCGCTCGTGCCCGGGTCCGGGGCTCGGCCCCGCGGAGAACCTTCGCCTCCGCCCGCCGGCTGCGGCTCCCCTCCCGCCGGCCCGAGCGGCCGGGGCGGACCGGCCGGGACCCCGGGGCTGCGGGCGGCGCCGGGAGCGGGGGGCGGGCCGCCGCCGGGCCCTCCCCTCGGCGCGCGGGCGGGCGGGCGGGGCCGGCGGCGCGGAAGCCGGGCCTCCCGCATCCCGGCGGGGGGCGGCCAAGTTGAGCGAAAAGTTTGCGGCCGGAGGCGGCGGAGCCGAGCAGCCGGCGCTTCTCCCGCCGGCCGAGCCTCGGACGCGGGGCCGAGCCCGGGACGAGCGGCGTCCGCCGAGCGGCGGTGGGGCCGGGGCGCCCCCCGCAAACCGGACGCGCTGGGTAGGGCCGCCGCCCGCCCTGCCCCCGCGGCTCGCGGCTCGGGGCCCGGGGCGGCCGAGAAGCGCGTGGCCTCGGCGCCCGCCGGGCGGAGGGCGGCGGCGGTTGGCGGCCGGGCTCGGGGTCCGTCTCCGCGCGGCCCCGGCGCGGCTCCCACGATCGCGGCGCGCGGCCGGCGGAGCGGGGCCTCCGGAGGTGCTCGCGGCCGCCGCGGCCGTTCTGGAGCCGGGCGGGGGGCCCGGCCACCGGGGCGGCTCGGGGCTGGGGATGGCTCGCCCCAAACTTGGTGCCCCGCGGTGTCACGTTGTGGGGTTCCACGTCACCGGACCCCTCCCCCCGCGGCCCCGGGGGAGGGGCGGGAGGTGACGGCTCGGACGGAGGGCCCGCGGGGCCCTGACTCACCCGTCGGGCCGGAACCCGGCGCAGCGGTTGGCAGCTGGGTTCCAGGACGGGAACGCCCTGGGTGTCGCCGGCCTCGGCTCCCGGGACCTTTCCGAAGACCGAGCCCCCGGCCCCCGCGCCTTCCCGATGCCCAGGCGCGCCGCCCCCCGCGCGGGCTCCGAGGACCCGGCTGCGCGCCCCTCCCCGCGGGGAGCCGCCCGGGCCTCCGCCAGCGCCGTCTCCTCTTCCCCAGACCCGGCGGCCCCGGGGGACGATGCGGGCGTCCCCGTAGCGCGCACTCCGGGCGGGGAGGGCGAGCCCCACGGCCGGCACCGCGACGCCCGCCTGGGCAGCGCCGATAAGGAGCCGAAGGCAGGAGCGGCCGCCGCGGACAGCGCCCCGACAGCGCCGCCGGGGAGCCCCGCGCAGCCGGAGCCGCGGGTCAAGGTTATGGATGAAGGTTTGTGTGGGCCGGGGGTGGGGGAGAGCTAGAGGGGATCCCTTCTCTCCCTGAGCCGGGAGGGTGCCCGTTCAGCCGGACAAAAGAGAGGGCGGGGACGCTGGCCCTGACGGGGCCGGGCAGTGGCAGGGCCTGAGCCAAGGACGGCGATGCCCGGGGTGCCCTGCCCCTCCTGGCCCTCCCTGCGGGAGGCCGCTGCCTCTGGCCAGCCCCCCCTGCACCCAGTGCCCGGTACCTGGGGCCCGTTCCCATCCCGGCGCCCCCGCTGTGGCCCCGCGCCCCCTGGTGGCCGGCGGGGGACTCGGCCTTTTCAGGCTGGTTCTTTGCAGCCGGTGGTCCCCGCAATCTGCTGCCAAAGCCCTGCAGCGTGCTGGTGCTGCTGAACCCGTACGGCGGCAAGGGCAAGGGCCTGCAGCTCTTCCGGAGCCTCGTGCAGCCCCAGCTGGCCCAGGCGGACATCTCCTTCAGGCTCATGCTCACTGGTGAGTGCCTCCCCGAGGGGGGCGGTGGCGGAGCCCCCACGGACGGAAGCCTCCTCCATAGCCACCTGGCCTGCCCCCTCCTAGAGCGGCGGAAACACGCGCAGGAGCTGATGCGGACGGAGGAGCTGGGACCCTGGGACGCGCTGGTGGTTATGTCTGGAGACGGGCTAATGCACGAGGTGAGGCCTGCGGGGGGGGGGGGGGGGCGTGGAGGGAGGAGGGGGGAGAGGGTGAGGGGTGAGGGGCATCCCCAGGCTGAGGCCGCTGTGCTCCCACAGGTGGTGAACGGGCTCATGGAGCGGCCCGACTGGGTGACCGCCATCCAGAAGCCCCTGTGTAGCCTCCCGTCGGGTTCCGGCAACGCGCTGGCAGCTTCTCTGAACCACTATGCGGGGTGAGAACCCAGGGCTGGAGCGGGCCTCAGTTTCCCCTCAGAGCGGGCCCGCTGCCTGGGTTTCTTTTAGGAAATCTCATCTGCCAGGGTAACTTCTGTTCCCTCTTTGCTGGAGCTCCCACCCTCAGTGCTGGGGCCCTCTCGTGGCTGCCTCTACCTGCTCGTCTCCCTGCCCCCCTCCACCCCCACTCCCTGGGAGGGGCTCTGCAGAGGATGCATGAGTCCTTTCCCCCACAGCTACGAGCAAGTGGCCAACGAAGCGCTCCTGAACAACTGCACACTGATGCTGTGTCGCCGGCGGCTGGCGCCCGCCAGCCTGCTGTCGCTGCAGATGGGGTCGGGGCAGCGGGTCTTCTCGGTGCTCAGCCTGGCCTGGGGCTTCATCGCGGACGTGGACATCGAGAGTGAGAAGTTCCGGCGCCTGGGGAAGATGCGCTTCACGATGGGCACCCTCCTGCGCCTGGCAGCCCTGCGCGTCTACCGGGGCCAGCTGGCCTACCTGCCCGCGGAGCGGGGGGCCTCCCCCGTGCCCCCCTCCCCGGGGCTGGCCCGGAAGGCCCAGCAGGGCTTTGTGGATGCCCACCTCGTGCCCCTGGAGCAGCCGGTGCC